>NW_028274813.1:64514000-64830000 GCF_037043125.1 Eumetopias jubatus
AAGAGAACTTAAGGTCAAGAATAAGGGAAGACTTGGCAACAATCTGCATGGTTAAGTATGTGGCATCTCAATCAATGCTGGTATAAATAGATAAAGACCTTGAGGATTAAAGGTCACATCACTATGTGGCCATCTGGACACTACATAGGCTCAGTCCTGGTTTCTACCACCCCAAGAGCAATGAATAAATAAGTACTGTTCAAAACAGACAGGATTCTTTTGAATGTCTCCTAACTATGAATACGGTAATACTTTGTATTATTTTCTAGAAAGCATGTATTTGTGTCTGCTAGATTCCCTCCCTCCACCCCCAAAAAAGATCCTCAGGTGACCACGGACAATCTGAAAATTCAGATTCCCACACAGAAGCAGTGCCTGCCTCATCCGCTGTCCATAAGCCTCACTTATCAGCTGAGAACATGCTTCATTCCTTTGCTCAACTCACTAAGGAAAAAGAGTGTTATGAACAGTTTTCTGTCTCTTAAATATACTAACTAAAGCTTAGAAACTAGTACCAATTCCTTCAGTTTAAGGTTATTGTCTTCAACTGAACCTTTTATCCTGCGCAAAGGGCTCGCTGAAATGAAAATCTCACCCCTTCAATGGACCTGTCTAAATGACAGCCCCATTAATTGCCCTTACTTTGTCCTTTGGTGTGATTTGTTTCCAAATATCTCTGCTCATGACTAAACATGAAACTGTCTCTTACCTATATCTAATACAAATTTTCACATTGAAATATAAAGTATTTCTACTTAGGTAAATAGCTTCTCAGTGAGTCAGTCTCTGTAGGAAACCTCATCTAGGAAGGTTTCCCCATCAAAGACTTTCAGTACCTTAGCTCACGTAAACTAAGATGCTGTCAAAGAAACTCCCCATTCTTATTTTTAAAAAATTACATAAAGTAAATGTATGTATATTCTTAGACTAGATAAGCTTCTGACAAAAGGCCTCCCACTGACTAAAAATCCACCTCTAGAATGAGACAGGATGGGTTTCTAAATGCGAATATTCAAAGCTGGATAAATCATGGGTGATTTGGCATTTGAATTTCTGATTTATAAGATTGAACTGAATCCTTGGACAAAGGTCACAGGGCTTGAGTTATAGCTGAATATATTCTCTATTTACTGTTTAAGGCTTCAAAGAAGATCCTGTCCTGAAATAGAAGCCACACAATCAGAATTTAGAAAAAGTATTGTCACCCAAGACAAATACTTGCTACACACAGGGCCTTAGTATTCTTGTGCTTTTGCTTTTTTATTTCATTTTCTCCAAGTACCAAACGTATTCATTCAGCCAAGTCCTTCCTACCCTTCAATTCTATCCTAGAGATTAGAAGACTTAAGTCTCTACAAGACTTTGCTAAAACCTTACTTCATTCTGTATTCAGAAGAGAATCTTCCTGTGTACTTTAGAGAACACACCAAGGACAATGACAAAGCAGAGCCCCATCAAGATACCAAACCTTCACATCAGCTAATGTGAAGTTCTATTTTCTTCAGGGAAAAGGAGATAATATAGATTTTTGTCTGTTGTATGCTGCTACCAAAATGTGAAGATGTCCTCTATAATCATGTGGCTTACATAATATCTTAGACTACTTGGTGTTCTGATACCAAATCTTTTCAATTCATTTAATAATCTTTTCTATTTAGGATTTATTAACCATATGTACAGTTATTACACATGATATAAATATTGCAGCAAAAAATTTGTTCAATCCACTTATAAAAGTGAAGAGCTCCTACCAAACCACTATAATCTCTCAAAATACATCTGCATGCTGATTTAGAGCAATTCCTATTAGAGGCCATCTACTAACAATAACACAACAATTTAAACACTATTGAAATGACAATTACCAATCTCTTCCATCTCAGGCTTTTCTAGTTTTTGCTAGTCTTTAAAACAGATAAAAACATTTTTGCATAGAAAATATTCATTTGGGGCATAATTATTCTAAGTAGTTTAAAACTGGTATTTTGATTTGATTAGGAATATAAAGAGCTCTTTTAATTACCAGAAGTTCTGTCAATTACTCAAAGTCAAAGACTTTATTATATTAATGCCACATTGAATCTCTCTTGCACAATTCTAATCATGTGCAAGAATTAGGGTTTTATTAAACTGAGGCTATTTATGTGAGGGAACATGCTGGCAATGTGCTGTTAAGAATGACATTTTTAATAGATATCAGTTACCAGTATAACAAAATGAACACCATTTGCTGATGCAGTACACTGTTTGCTGATGAAATGTATATACATATATTTTTCTCTAATGCTTTTCTGAAGTACAACTATTTGCCACTTTTCTGGGGCCTGATGTAGGGCTACCTCATATCATATTTGACAGTACTGGACAAATAGGAGAATAGCGGAAGAAGAAAATAATGTGCTTAGTAGTTGGTACTTATTAGTTTGTGATGCTGTATAGTTAACAGGAAATTCTGTTAAGCCAATCTCACCAATTCCTTCTGGATTATAGAATTAATTAAGAATGATTTCTTAGGGGGAACCTCTCTCTTTTTAGCTTATGTTATATGTCACATTAATCAGTTTTTTTCCAACAGACTCTAAGATGGCCCAGAATGATCCTTGTCTCTTGGTATTCACACCTTTTTGTAATCTGCTCCCTTTTAGTGTGACCAGGACCTATAAATTGGTTCTAACCAAGAGAATACAACAACAGTGATAGAATGTCACTACTGTGATTACAATATGTAAGACTGTAACTTCTGGCTTTCTAGGGGACCTCCTGGCTGGCTTTGACAAAGCAAGCTGCCATGTTATGAACTGCCTATGGAAAAAGCCATGTGGCAACGAACAGGTGACAGCCGGCAAAGAACTGAGGCCCTCAGTCCAACAGCCTGAAAAGAACTGAATTTTGCCAATAACCACATTAGATTGGAAGTAGATCCTTCCCAGGTGCGCTTTCAAATGAGACTCCAGCCCTGGATGACCCCTTGTTTGCAGCCTTGTGAAAGATCCTGAGGGGCGCCTGGGCGGCTCAGTCGTTAAGCGTCTGCTTTCGGCTCAGGTCATGATCCCAGGGTCCTGGGATCGAGTCCCGCATGGGGCTCCCTGCTTGGCAGGAAGCCTGCTTCTCCCTCTCCCACTCCCCGTTTGTGTTCTTGCTCTCACTATCTCTCTCTCTGTCAAATAAATAAATAAAATCTTAAAAAAAAAAAAAAAAAGAAAGAAAGATCCTGAAGCAAAGGACTCAATTAAGTTGTGTTCCCAGATTCCTGACCCATAGAAACCATGAGATAATAAATGTGTGTTTTTGGAGCACCTGGGTGGCACAGTTGGTTAAGCATCCAACTCGGGGTGCCTGGGTGGCTCAGTCGTTAAGCGTCTGCCTTCGGCTCAGGTCATGATAGCAGGGTCCTGGGATCGAGCCCCACATCAGACTCCCTGCTCAGCAGGAAGCCTGCTTCTCCCTCTCCCACTCCCCCTGCTTGTGTTCCCTCTCTCACTGTGTCTCCCTCTGTCAAATAAATAAAAAACTCTTTAAAAAAAAAAAAAGCATCTAACTCTTGGTTTCCGCTCAGGTCGTGATCTCAGGGTAGCGAGATTGAGCCCCACATCAGGCTCTGAGTTCAGCTTGGAGTCTGCTTGAGATTCTCTCTCTCCCTCTCCTCCTCCCTCCTCCCCATCTTCTCTCTCTCACTCTCTCTCAAATAAATTTTTTTTTAAGTGTGTTGCTTAGGCTGCCAAGTTTATGGTAATTGGTCATGCAGCAATAGATAACTAATACTCACTAACCCAGATTTTAGTAATAATATAGTCAAGGTACAGTTTTTTTTTTTAAGGTTTAGTTTCTTGTAGGCAATTTTTTTAAATTATTAAGATATAATTGACATATAATGGCACTTTTTTGCCATATAAAAATATGCATATTTTGTTAAGAAATTAAATCCTTTGTGTATTTTGAACCTATGGTGAGAATTTTAAGTACTATTACTTGAGTATTAATAATTGTTATATTATGAAACCTCATAAAATAATATTTTAATATGAGATACTAGAGAATAGACACATGGAGGCAGTGAACTGAAGACTATCTTTGCTTCATAAATCAAGTTCTGTTTTTCTTAGTAACAACTGAACCCACCTTTTTTTTCTTCTAAGTAGGCTCCATGCCCAACATGGGACTTGAATGCATGACCCTGAGATCAAGAGTCCCATGCTCTACCAACTAAGCCAGCCAGGTTTCCCCTTGAACCCACTTTTGGTAACAATTTCCCCTTCTAGTGAAAGAAAAATTAGTGTTACAGTTCTACTCCTTTTGCTCTTCTCTCAATGATCAAAATAGTTTCTCTTCAGTTATGTAAGAAATTAGAGTTGCAATTTCATTATCTACATTAGCAGTTCATCATCATTCTTAAGTAATTGCACTAATCTGGATACAAGTATAAAGAAAACAATTTTTTGTACTTAATGTATAAATAAAAAGTAACACAAACAAGAATTTTCCAATGATATTCTAAATAACATCTAACTGCAAAGTTGTAAATCAGCCCAGTTGATGAAAGATGATTCAGTACACAAGAAGCTGTCTACACCCCAGGAAAAATATAATAATGCCTATTAGAATCTTTGGAGAAAAACCAAGTCAATACTGCAGAGAATTCTGAAGAATTTATCTCTAAAAATATTTTCATAGACTCTCCATTGAGCCATATCTGTACAATTATTGTTATTTACTGAATTTTATATCTGAAAGATTTTCAAAGCATTTTCACACATATTATCCTTTCAGGTTTCACAACTGCCATGAGATTGACAGGGAAGTCATTATTGTCCCATTTCTAGATAAGCAAATGAAATATTGGAGATGTTGATTTATTTGTTTTAGGACAAATTGTTGAAAGCAAAATGGAAATACAGCTATCTCATTACCTTTATAGGAATATTGTTTAAAAAAAAAAAACAATATTCCATTTGGACCAGCTATCATAGGAGAAGCCCCTGGGCAAAATAGCACCACCTTTTTAGGAAGAAATCTAGATACCTACTTGACTAATTCAGTAGGCATTTCCACCTCTGAGCTTCCCATACAAATTTGGGCTTCACTAGCTTTAGTTAAAAGTAATTCATTTCAGAGACCCATAAACATATTTAATGGCATTCTCTTGAACTGCATTGAAATCACATTTTAATTTTTAAGGTATTCAAATTTTCATTAAAATATCATTCATGTCCCATTTATAATAGTTTATAATCCTCTGCCCTTCATAATTTTATCATTCCTTGAAATTCTTTCTCAAACCCTACTTCTTCCATTAAGCCTTCTCTGATAATTTCATCAAGTATTTATCTTCACCTTCCTTAACTGTTGTGAACATTTTGTTTAACAAAGCATGAATTTAAGGTGAAATTTGATTGCTTTCATTTTATACATTTAAGTTAGCAAAGCTAGCCTATTTCAGGTCTCTCTTATAAAACCTGCTCTCTGGTACAGTTCAGTATTGCCATAACACAGCCATATTTATTTAAAATGAAGCACAATATTACTTCTATGTATATCCATACCACTTTATCCTAAAATCTATCCAATTTGGAATATTATTACATATTGCCTTTTACTGTTTTCTAATTGCATCTTCTCTTACACAGGACTCCATGGTATTTGAGGACCAGAGCTATATCATAATGGTAATTTATATCATCTATACATAGCCTAGTGCCAGGCACATATAGGGGCATGGGAGTTACTGACTAGTTAGCTATTATCACAGGAATACATGGTGAGAAATATCAGTGGAGGGGCGCCTGGGTGGCTCAGTTGGTTAAGCATCTGCCTTCAGCTCAGGTGATGATCCTGGAGTCCCGGGATCAAGCCCCAAGTTGGGCTCCCTGCTCAATGGGGAGTCTGCTTCTCCCTCTCCCTCTGCTCCTTCCCCTGTCTGTGCTCTCTCTCTCTGTCAAATAATTAAATCTTAAAAAAAAAAAAAATATCAGTGGAGTAGAGAGGTTGAGAAGCCTGGAATACTGTCAGAACTCTGCTACTAAGTAGCTATCTGATCTTGGGCAAATCATGAAACTCTCTATTTCTTCATATACAACATGAAGAGATTAAACATTCTGTAGATTTACTTTCCAAGCTCATACTGAAGAGAACAAGGTTGTGTAATTTCACTTCTCCTAAAATAATTTAGAGAAAAATCAAGGCAAAATAGTTTAGAGATGCTGCAGACCAGAAAAAGCACAAAGTTTATTGCCTTCCTTAAATAGGACATAAATCAAAGAGTTATATAGGGGTTTTTCACATTTAGAATCACTAGTTCATCTTAGAAGCGGTTTCTATTCTGTTTCTTGGGACATAGATTTTTTTTTTTTTAAGATTTTGTTTATTTATTTGAGAGAGAGCATGAGAGGGGGAAGGGTCAGAGGGAGAACCAGACTCCCCGCTGAGCAGGGATCCCAATATGGGGACCCGATCCTGGCACTCCAGGATCATGACCTGAGCCAAAGGCAGCCGCTAAACCAACTGAGCCATCCAGGTGCCCGGGACCTAGATTTTTTACTTTTCATGCACCAGAGAGTCTGCAACTCTAACCCCAGGTTCTGCCAGAGAAATTACTGTCCAGAGTCCCTTCTAAGTAAACAATACAAAATGGAAGAAACAGATTATTATAGGCTCTCTTTTGGCCTAGATCATAGAAGACTGATTAGACCCTATTTTCCTTCTTGACAAAGTATTAAAATATGCCAACTTACGTAAATAACTATTTTCAAAAATATCAAAACTAGGGACACCTGGGTAGCTCAGTCGGTTAAGTGTCTGCCTTGGGCTCAGGTCTTGATCCCGGGGTCCTGGGATTGATTGAGTCCTGCATCAGGCTCCTTGCTGGGCAGGGAGCCTGCTTCTCCCACTGCCTGCTGCTCCCCCTGCTTGTGTGCTCTCTCTCTCTCTCTCTCTCTCTCTCTGACAAACAAAATCTTTTTTTAAAAATGAGTGTATGTGTATATATATATATGTATATATCTCAAAAATATCAGATGTTTCTTTCATCACGTCTAAATCATCAAAATCCCAGTCATAATCCCAATTAACAAGTTGACTCTAAAATTTATATGGAAATTCAAAGGACTTAAAATACTCAAAACACTCTTGAAAAAGAACAAAATCGGAGGGCTCACACTTTAAGACTTACAATAAACTACAGTAATCAAAACAGTGTAGTAATGGCATGAGGCTCAACAAATAGACTAATACAAGAGAGGGGCACCTGGGTGGCTCAGTCGTTAAGTGTCTGCCTTTGACTCAGGTCATGATCCCAGGGTCCTGTGATGGAGCCTCACATCGGGCTCCCTGCTCCGTGGGAAGCCTGCTTCTCCCTCTCCCACTCCCACTGCTTGTGTTCCCTCTCTCCCTGTCTCTCTCTCTGTGTCAAATAAATAAATAAATAAATTATTAATACAAGAGAATAGAGAGGACAGAAATAGATCCACACTTAAAGTTTTTTTTGTTCTTCAAAAAGGTGCCAAAGCATCCAATCAGGTAACGAAGATCTTTTCAACAGTGTTACTCAAATAACCCATGACTCTCACCCAACATCATCAAGGTTGACCATAAACCCATTGACTTAGGAGTAATCACAAGTTTCTTAAATGGGCCATAGAATGCAATAGCCATTAAAGAAAAAATTGAAAAATTAGACTTGATCGAAATTTGTAACTTTTGCTCATCAAAAGACACCATTAAAAAAAAATGAATAGCCAAGGGGCGCCTGGATGGCTCAGTCACTTAAGAAGCTGACTCGTTTTGGGCTCAGGTCATGATCTCAGGCTCATGAGACTGAGCCCCCTGTCAGGCTCTGTCCTCAGTACAGAGTCTGCTTGAGATTCTCTCTTCCTCTCCCTCTGCCCCTCCTGCTCATGCACTCTCTATATAAAATAAAAAAATAAATCTTTAAAAAAAAATGAATAGCTAGGCCACAGACAGAAAATAGTCACAAAACATGTATCTGATAAGGGCTGGTATCTAGAACTGCACTGCCCAATATGGTAGCCATTAGCCAATGTAGCTATTTCAATTTAATTAATTAAAATCAAATACAATTAAAAATACACTTCCTCATTTGCACTAGCCACTTTTTACAATAAACATATTGGATTATGCAGAAAATTCAACTGGACAGCCCTCATCTAGAATATAAAAGAAATACCACTACTCGCAATAAAAGACAATCCAATAGAAGATAGACAAAGTTTGAAAAGATGTTTCATAAAAGTAAAATAAGTACACAAATACAAGAAGCCAATAAGTACATGAAAAATGTACTCAACATAATCAGGGAAATGCAAATTAAAATTACAGGGATATATCAGTCACTACATACCAACTAGGATGTCTAATATTTAAAGGAATGACAAAACCAAACATTGACAAGGCACTTTCTTATATTATTGAGGTAGATTTAAAATGGTATAACCACAGGCGCCTGGGTGGCTCAGTTGGTTAAGCGACTGCCTTCAGCTCAGGTCATGATCCTGGAGTCCCGGGATCGAGTCCCACATCAGGCTCCTTGCTCAGCAGGGAGTCTGCTTCTCCCTCTGACCCTCTTCCCTCTCGTGCTCTCTATCTCTCGTTCTTTCTCTCTCAAATAAATAAATAAAATCTTAGGGAAAAAAAGGGTATAACCACTTGGAAAAATAGTCTGACATTAGAAGACTTAAACATACACCTACCCTATGACCAGCAATTCTACTCCTGGGCATTTACCCAAGAAAAATGAAAACATGTCCCACAAAGACTCAAATGCAAGTGCTCATAACAGCTTCATTCATAAAAGCCCCAAACTGAAAATAGCCCAAATGTACATCAATAGAAGAACAGATTTTCAAATTGTGTATTTATAAATAAAAGGCAAGCAGAGGAACAAATGTGCAACAACATAGATAAATCTCAAAAACATTATGCTAGTGAAAGAAACCTAACACATGAAAGTACATACTGTATGATATCATTTATATGAAATTCTAGAACAGGCAAAACTAATCCATGGTAGAGAAAAAATTAGAACAGTCATTGCCTCTGGAGGAGGTGGAGGCAGGGATTATTTGGAAAGGGACATGAGGGAACTTTCTCAAGTGATGGCATGTTCTACATTGTCATAGTGGTTTGGGTTACCCATGCGTATGTGTCAAACTCAGCAAATACACACATAAGATTTGCACATGCTATTATATGTAAATTTTACATTTTAACAACTGTATTGAACTCTAGTTATTGATACATATGCTGAAGTATTTAGGGAGAAGTATAATGATGTCTGCAATTTACTTTAAAATGCATCAAAAAATAAGATGGGTTTAAAAAGGGCACCTGGGTGGCTCAGTCGTTAAGCGTCCGCCTTCGGCTCAGGTCATGATCCCAGGGTCCTGGGATCGAGCCCTGCATCGGGCTCCCTGCTCCGCGGGAAGCCTACTTCTCCCTCTCCCTCTCCCCCTGCTTGTTTTCCCTCTCTCACTGTCTCTCTGTCAAATAAATAAAATCTTTACCAAAAAAATTTAAAAAAGAAATGATTAGATGGGCAGATATGTGGTAGAGCAATAGAGTAAAAAGTTAATAGTAAAATCTAGGTACTGTGAATAGATTGCACTGTAAAATTATTTCACTCTAAAATTCTTTCAACCCTGTTATATGTCTGAATTTTTCATAATAAAATGTTGGTGAGAAGAAAAGGTATCCCAGGGCTTCCAGAGATAGAATTCCAGTGTTATGTCTCCAAAATACAAATTGAGACAAAAAATCATGAAGTCAAATCATGTTTTCTCTTGCTCTTTTCCATAGCTTCATCCTTCAGTTCCCTGAGCTTCACTTCTCTATCTCATATGAGATAATTCCATCCTCAGGAATTCTGAATGTTACTAAAAAGGAAACATTCAGGGTCCTTACAACTGCAATTTTTACTTAAAGCTCTGTTTTTATCTTCTGTACAAGAGAATGGACAAACTCTGATTTATAGTTTCCAGATCTTGGTAATCTCATCCAAATCAAAATGGGAATGAGCACTGACTGGTAATATTATTTCCAAAAATAAAGTTAAAACAGGACTCAGGAGAAAAGAAAATGGTTTAAAAGAATGTAGGTAACACCATTCTCCAATAAAAAGGAACCACTAATCCTTGGAGAAATGGTTGATGCTAGGACTGATGCAGGAAATACACAAGATGAGATTGGAGCATATGTAGTGCCAGAAAGTAAGGAAGTGCTTTTCAAAGAAAACAAAACAAAAATAACATAGTGATGGGAGTATGTCAAAGGGACAAAGGATCCAACTAAAATAGCTCCCAATGGCCAAAGCTGGAAAAACTTGAGCAGTAAAATAAAGTACTGTTAAATTATAATCAAAAGTATAAACTATGTATAAAGCCATACTGATGTAAATCATGAATAAATAAATGTGGGGAAAGAGATAAATCTCTTTCCAAATTCCAATTCCAAATAATTTAATGTAGATGCTTCCCTCTCAAAGAGGTTGAGCATAACACTCCATACCTTAAGTGCACATAGTGACTTTCTTCCAAAGAGTACACTAGAAAAAGAGTGGAGAGGAAGAAACTCTACTCTGACAAACACTACCTCAGCCAGGTGATTAAAGTCAACATAAATGTGGTAAGTCATGTTGATAGTATGTGACTGTTGTGATATTTAAAAAAAAAAAAATTGACTGGCTTTCATCCCTGGTTCCTGAGAGCAGACTCTGAAGTTCTTGGAATTTCCCAAGTAATAGAATCTTTGTCATCTATAAGCCCCTTGGACCACACCTGAGTTTATGCTAACAAAAGGACTTATGATGGAAGCTGGCCATGTCAGAGAGACCAACCATGTGATTAGAGTTGGGGCTTTCAGCCAAGCCCAACCTCCTCCATGGAGGGGAGGTATACTGGAGATTGAGTTCAATCACATGGCTAATGATTTAATCAATCGTGCCTATGTAATGAAACCCCAGTATAAACTCTGAACACCAAAGCTCAGGACCTTCCTGGATGGTGAACACATGCCATGCCAGAAGAGTGACACACCCTGATTCCATGGAAAAAAGGCATAAAAGCTCTGTTTTATAGCCTCTTTTTATAGCCTTTCGAATAAAACTGGAATTGTAAGTATATGCTTAAGTAAGTAAGCTCTTTCCCATTCTTGCTTGGGACTGTGCCCTTAATCCAGAATCTGTGCTAACTCCAGGTAGTTAGCATCAGAACTATATTGCAATATTGCAATACTCTTGATATGGTGTGATGAAAATGGCATTTTATCTCCATGGTCTTCCTCCCAAAACCATCACCCCAGTCTAACTGTGAGAAAAACATCACAGAAATCCCAGTTGAGGGACATTCTATAAAACAGCTAATTAGTACTCCTTAAAATTATCAAAGTCATCAAAAACAAAGAAAGTATGAGAAACTATCATAGCCAAGTAAGGAGACATAATGATTAAATACAATGTCATTAGGGCCGCCTGGGTGGCTCAGTCGGTTCAGGGTCTGCGTTTGGCTCAGGTCATGATTTCAGGGTCCTGGGATCGAGCCCCACATCAGGCTCCCTGTTCAACGAGGAGCCTGCTTCTCCCTCTCCCTCTGCTGCTCCCCCTGCTTGTGCACGTGCTCGTGTGCTCTCTCTCTCCCTGTCAAATAAATTAAAATCTTTAAAATATATATAAATAAATAATAAAATATAAATATAATGTCATATCCTAGATAGGATCCTGGAACAGAAAAAACATAATAGGTAAAAACCTAGGAATCCTAAATTAAGTATGGACTTTAAAAATAATTCATCAATACATGGTGCCTGGGTGGCTCAGTCAGTTAAGCATCCAGCTCTTGGTTTCAGCTCAGATCATGATTTCAGGGTGGTGGCACTGAGCCCCACTTTGGGCTCCACATTCAGTGGGGAGTCTGCTTCTCTCCCTCTCTCTTCCTCTGCCCCTCTCTCTCTCTAAAATAAATAAATCTTTAAATAATAATAGTAATAATGTATCAATTTTGGTTCATTAATTGTGCAAAAGTGTAATGTACAAAGGTTAGATATTTGTAATAAGGAAAAGTGGGTGTGGAGTATATGAAAACACTGTACAATCTTTGCAACTTTTCCATAAATCTAAAACTATTCTAAAATTTAAAATTTATTTTAAAAAAGGAACATAGAAGAAAAATCAAAGTGGATATCTTATAACCTAGAAAACAATAATACATTAAATAAATCATTGGTTAGTGAAGCCCTATCAATTGACAAAGTTTAGTTGCTACTATAGGCATCCAGGAATCTTAAGTCAATTCAACAAATTTTAAATGTAATACTTATTGAGCTCCCCTTCCAATTAAAAAAAAAAAAAACCTAATTGAACACACTTACTTATCTGCTCCCACCAAAACGGGGGGAGTAAAAATGTTGTAAACCCATAAGAACAAAGAAAATGGAAGAGAAGATAATAAGTTATGTCAACATCTTCTTAGAAGATAGAAAGCAGATGAAACAGCAGCAACTGACCCAGGAGAGCAGAGTATTTGCTTTTATTATTTTTTTTTTTTACTTATTTATTTATCAGAGAGAGAGAGAGCACAAGCGGGGGGCGGGGGTGAAGCAGCAGGCAGGGGAGCAGCAGGCTCCCTGCTGAGCAAGGAGCCCGACGGGGGACTCAATCCTAGGACCCTGGGATCATGACCTGAGCAGAAGGCAGACGCTTAACCAACTGAGCCACCCAGGCATCCCAAGCATCTACTCTTAAACACTAGCAGAGAAGCTTATTTTGCTGGCAGAGTCAAAGAGAGCTTAGGACTTTGCGGCAGCAGGTATCATAAGAGGGAAGAGTTATGTATGGCACTGAAAATATTAGGATTTTTTGAAAGCCTGTACTGCAAGCTAAAGATCCCTAGGTTTACTTACTTATCACCCATGCAATTAGGCCATCATTCTTCATCCTCCACCATCCCCTTGTAGGATACTAGAACTAATCTTTCAAGAGAAAATCAACAATAGAGAGTCAGAAAAAAACACAGTGAAGTGGGCCTAGGACTGGAAACAGCAGTGATGCTCCAGAGCTAGTTTGTACCAGCTCACAAAAGCTGATTGTTAAATATTCAGGAATTTTGCAAGGCAGTTGTTAAACACAGCCTTTTTTTAAAATTAATTTATATAAGCTTACAACTAAATAAGTTGTATCAAACAGACGTAATAGTTACTCAAAGCTCATAACTTCCTAATTATTTTTACTACATTTTATTATTATCTATGCTCTTGAAGTTATTTACATCTATTGTATCTGTATGGTAGAAATACTATATAATGCTGAGCTACTGTACATATTTTCCCAACTCTTAGTGATATCATGTTAGTAGCTTGAAATTGGACATAGTAAGAATATTTATACTTCAAATATTGGCAAGTGTTACAAATCAGGGCTTTTTTTTTTCTTTCAGGGAGCTAGTTGCTAATATTTACCAGCAAATCACTGAGAAGGATTAAGTGAAAGTCTAGGTAGTGAATTATGGAGCCCATAATCACTTTCACCAGCACCACCACTCCTCCTATAATGTTTACCAGTATGCATACCTTTTTTTTTTTAAGATTTTATTTATTTATTTTAGAGAGAGAGAATGAGAGACAGGGAGCACAAGAGGGAGGAGGGTCAGAGAGAGAAGCAGACTCCCCACTGAGCCCAGAGCCCGATGCAGGACTCGATCCTGGGACTCCAGGATCATGACCTGAGCTGAAGGCAGTCACTTAACCAACTGAGCCACCCAGGTGCCCAAGTATGCATACCTTTTTGATGATCCTTCTTTGGAGAAATTAAAATCCTAAAAAAATATCTACAGATACTTCTGTTTTAGGGTATCTTAAAAAAAAATTTTTTAAGCTTATTTACTGCCCAATCACCCTACAAGAGAGTACACACACATACACATATAGCATCTAGTCAACTTTTTAGGACCTTTTGCAAATATAAAGAGACAACCTAGTATCATCCTACAATTGAGGAAAGCCTTCAACCAAAAAGACAACAAACAGTAACTCAAAAGAAATAGAGACAATGCAGGTAGCAGAAGAAAACTTTTCAAAACAATAATTAACAGGCTAATATTTACAAGAGAATGTTATATCCATGAAAACCAGACAAGATAAATTTTTCAAGAACTATCAGAGAAGAAGAGGTCTTGGAAATTAAAAATCTAATAGCTGATATCAACAATTCAGTAGAATGGTTGAAACCTATAATTGAGGAAGTTTCCTGGAAAATAAGAACAGTAAAGAAAGAGATGGAGAAAAAAGAGGGTGAGGGGAAGGGTAAAAAAAATAATAATCCAGGAGCTCCAACTAATAAGAGTCCCAGAAAGAGAATAGAGAAGTTGAAGGGGGAAAACTTATCAATGAGGTATGCATTAGTTAGAAATCATTTGGCTACAGCTGACAAAATAACCAAACAAAAAGTGGCTAAAGTAATAAAAGTATTTATCTCCTATAACATGAAGTCTGGAGGTAGGCTGTTCTGGATTTGGTGCTTTGACTCAATCAACTCTCCCATTTCTCAGTATTTTGGCATCTTGTCCTTAGGTTTGTCACCTTTCAATAAAAAAGATGACTATCACAATTTTAAAGTGACAACATGCCCTTTCATAATCACATCGAAAGCAGGAAACCAGAGATAATACAATGAGTTTTTCCCGTAAATCTGACTCATATCAGAAAATAAAACCATTCACTGGAGCGTTCCCTCCCTCCAGCAGACTTCTTTTATTTCATTGACCAGAAAAGCATTACATGGCTACCATTAGTTACAAGGTAAACTGGAAAAACAAGTACTGTATCTGGCAAATAAGAATGGGATTACCATGACTGGCTTTAGCAATCATGGGCACATTGCTGCCTAAATAAAATCAGACTCTGTTAGTAAGGACTATAGGAAGAATGTTCATTGACCAGGCAGCTAAGAATGTCTTCTATAATAATATGCGGAAAATATCAAGACTGAAGGACACATATCTTCAGAGTGAAAGAGTATATCAAAGGCTAACCATAGTCAAAACATCAAATGACCAACACAAAGACACATCTCCTAAACACTTCTTAAAGCCACATCCAAAAGTAGGAAATTAGAATGATACTGCACTTCTCAACAGAAACACAAGAAATTAGAATACAGCAGTGCCTTCTAAATTCTGAGAGAAAAGTCATTTTTAAAGCAAGAATTTTATACCCAACCAAATTATCAAAGACTCTTTTAGATATTCAAAGCCCCTTAAAATTTACCTACCATGTATCATTTCTTAGGAAGCTACTAGAGCACATGCTTCAGAAAAACAAAAACCCAACAAGAAGCCTGAGATTATGGGAGCTATAGATGTGGTCTATACAGATGAGACTCCTAAAAGAGAGAGCAGGTGGTTGGTGGAACTGGAGGGACAAATGGAAGATACCTGGCACAGAGGTAAAGTGTAAAAGAGCTAAATCCTTATCTACCACAGTAAGTCAGTTTTTAAAACTGATGAATCAAAAGATTATAGTGGTGCCTGGGTGGCTCAGTCAGTTAAGCATCCGACTCTTGATTTTGGGCTCAGGTCATGATCTCAGGGTCCTGGGATTGAGCCCCACATTGGGTTCCATGCTCTCTGGGGAGTCTGCTTGAAGATTCTCTCTCTCTCCTTCTCCCTCTGCTCCTCCTGCTGCTCTCTCTGTCTCTCTCATAAATAAAACTTTTTTTAAAAAAAGATTGTAGTATATGGATATTATTTAGCTTTACAAATGCAAATAATACAAGAAATAGCTGGTAATTAACATTCCTGAAGTAGGTAGCATGAGAAAAGTACAGAGAGGGGAAAGTTGAAAGAGTATTCAAAGAACAGTAGCCCAGTTTCTTTGTACCATAAGGAATCTGTAAAGAAAAGTGGGAGATAAAACTGAAGAGACAGATTGGGGTCATATTGTGGCAGTTCCAAATGCCAGGCTGAGGATTCTGTATTTAAAGAGTGCTGAGCCTCAAGTAAGGAAATGACATAATGAGAGCTGAGCTCCAAGTAAGATTGATCTGGCAGTGATATGTAAGATTAATTAGGGTAACAAAAACCTAGAGAACATGAGACTTAGTAAATTTCTGTTTCATAGTCCCAGTCAGTTTTCAAATATCTAACTTATAATGGTGGCAAGGAGAACAGAAAGTATAACATTAACCTAAAAGATATTTGGAAACAACATTGAAAGGACTTGTCTACTAAATGGATATAGGAAGGGAATAGGGAAAAGTCAAAAATGACCACAAGGATTTGAGTCTGAATAAACTAGAAAATTGTAGTGCCATAAACACTAGTAAGGGCATTAGTCCAGGAAAGGAGCAAATTTGGCATAAAGATTCATTCAGCAAATATCCACTGAATATTCACCTCATGCCTGGCACTTTTGTAGGTAGTGGGAATACAGCAGTGAACAAAACATACAAAAACCCTTGCCTTTGTGGAGCTTATATTCTGATGGAGAAGGACAGTAGGTAAAACAAGTAAATGCTATGAAGGCTAGGTGTCCTATGAAGAAATCCAAAGCAGAAATGTCAGACTAGGGGGGCGCCTGGGTGGCTCAGTCGTTAAGCATCTGCCTTCGGCTCAGGTCATGATCCGGGGGTCCTGGGATCGAGCCGCACATCGGGCTCCCTGCTCAGCGGGAAGCCTGCTTCTCCCTCTCCCATTCCCCCTGCTTGTGTTCCCTCTCTCACTGTATCCATCTGTGTCAAATAAATAAATAAAATCTTTAAAAAAAAAAAAAGAAAAGAAATGTCAGACTAGGAATTTGAGATGATTAATTTGCATTTAGAAATTAGTCTGAGATGGACCTGAGATATCCAGATGGAGGTGTCCAGATGACTGGAACTTAAGAGAAGTTAGAGCTAGAGATATGAAATAGAGATTTCAGAGTTAGAGACAGGAGAGCCAGACATGTTGTTGAAGGAGTCAGCTTATTGTTCACAGTGTGGTATCTCCGGTGTGACCTCCAGTTTTTCAGGTCAAAGAAATGCTATTTTGTCAGTGTATCCAGAGATGACTTGGTTTGGGACAACTAACTCATGCTAAAAGTACACACTGATGTAAAGCCAGAATTTTAATTTTAAAATGAAAAACATAGACTACCAACTCAACAGTAGAGCTCACATAATTTAGTTAATACCTGTAGACCCGTCTATGTAGGATAGGTAGAATATCTGACTCCTTCTAACCACAGAATCAGAGTTAGGAGAATGAGCTGAACAATATCAATGTACAGTTACTAGCCTCACGCATTCATTAAGCCACAGAGAGACTTTTGCCAAGAGACAGTAATGCTTCTGCCTGATGACCTATCAACTGTCTTCCCAGACAGTGTAGAAACATGATACCAAAGTTTTACCCATTGACTCTTTCTTCTAAGCTCCTTACAGACCCTTCCCTACATTCATTTTTATTACAATAATATATATATATAGTTCTTTTGGAACTGAGCCATAGTTAGTATTGTTATGATTTATGGAATTTTGAGGTTTGATGAAAATTGGAATAACAATAGCTTCATCTCTAAAGTATCTGCAGCCATCAAGGAACTTTTCCAGGGTTCATGGGTGGATGTTATATGTCATAATATCCCAAGAGAGCTCAAGAAAACGCTCAGGACAAACATCTTCATCTACTGTAAGGTTCTTCCCACTCCCATACCCCACTCACTGTGGCACGAAACTTAGTATGGTATAAGAGAGGCAGAACTGAGAAGTGGCTGAAAATGTGTTGATGTTGAAGATGTGCTACTCTTTATTTATTTTTTTTTAGTATTTATTATGTGCCAGGCACTTTGCTAAATGCTAGGGATACAGTAGAGAGTTCCTCATGGGGTTTGCAGTTTATTGCGGTAGGAACTATAAACCATTGTCAAAGTTAATTCCTGTGAATCTGTCTTAGATATTTACATCACATCCCTGGCCCCTATAGTGCCAGGACTCATCACGAAAATGATAAAAGTTTTCTAAGATTTTGCAAGCCAGGTCTATCTCTCCTGCTACCCTAATGAGCCCATGGATACTGAGGGGGAATGAGTATCTGATCACAATAACAGCTACTAATTATAGGGAATATATGCAGAAAGAAATCAAGTGAAATCATGAGCATGTATAGGCAAGAAAAGAGAGCCAAGAACACAATGATGAAATATGTCTACACCTAGGGGACAAACAAGAAGAAATGGAGCCAGCAAAGGAAATGGGAATAGTTTGAGAAGTAGAAAAAGCAATTTGATACTATGCCATAGAAGTAAGGAAGAATGGAGGAAAGGATCAGCAGTAGAAACAGGTGAGTTATTGGATTTAGAGACAAGAAGTCATTTGCCATCTCTAAGAGGGCAATTTCAGTGAGGTGGTAGGGTTTGAAGCCAGAGGACAGAATGATAATGAGTGAGTATGTGGTAGAGACATAGCAACAATATCAGTGCTTTTCTAAATTTTCAAAAAGGAGAAATGAAACACTCAAATGGATACAATAATGTATGCTTCTTAAAATGAGTAAATAAATGAAAAAGTAGGGGAAAGAATATTTTAAGTATTTTTTTTTTAATTCCAGTGCTAAATTCAAGAACTTAGATGGATTTTTCCTTTAATTAAAATGCAATGTAGTTATTATCTTGCTAGGAAAATCATAATGTATGTCCACAATTTGCATGAGACCCTGCTTCTGATTACACAACAGTCCTACAAAATAAGAAAGTATAATTTCTAATTTTATACAGATGAATAAATATTTCCTTTGTGTAAAAGGGAACGTATCAAGATTCAAATCTTCAGTTAGGTTTCCAACAGTCTTTGCATGCTAAAATGTCATTGATTTCTGTGTAAAATGAAATTGTCTTTTCTATAAATGTATTATTCTCTGATTCTAAATCAATTCAAGATACCCTGCTATATCCACAGGAAACTCCCTAACAAATCAATGCTAATTCCAAAAAAATGTTTTAGCATTTTAAAATTTTATTCACTGATTTTATTCACTGGATTGATTCATATTGAACAGGACTGGCATCCAAAAAGAGTACATTACTTGAAATTATTATTATATATATCTACTACTAATTATGAGTGAAAAAAATACCTTATATAAAAGCTATTACATGATTAATAATAGTACAGTGACTAGAGCCAGTTTCCAATCTCAATGAGGAAAAATATAACTTTGTTTTTCTACAACTTAACTACATTTCTATTTCAAATCCTAGTTCTATCTATATGGAGCCATAGTCAGGCTTTATTCTTGGATGCCTCAAATAGTCATGAGTTTTACTCTCTCCTTAAAGCTATGTCCAAAGGCCAGGGCACAAGACGTTCAATGTCAGACCCACCAACATCTATTTTTCCATTGCTTCCTTGCTATCTCTTCTCTTTCAAGGCACCCCTAATAAAGGGCATCCATCAAAAACCAACAACTAACATCATACTGAATGGTAAAAGACAGAATACTTTTTCCCTAAGATCAGGAGCAAGATAAAGATGTCTCCTTTAGCCACTTCTGTTCAACATTGCCCTGGAATTTCTAGCCAGGGCAAGTCACCAAGAAAATGAAATAAAAGTCATCTAGATTGGAAAGGAAAAAGTAAACCTATCTCTATTTGCAGATGATGTGACCTCCTATATAGAAAATCTTGATTAATCTATTGAAAACTATTAGAATAAAACAACTCATAAGATTGCAGGATACAAAAATCAATTATATTTCTCTACACTAGCAATAAACAACCCAAACTGAAACTAATGATGTATGGTGACTAACAAAACATAATAAAATAAGATTAAATTTTAAAAAATAAAATAAATAAATAAATTCCATTTTCAATAGCATGAAGAAGAGTGAAATATTTAGAAATAAATGCAATTAAAGAAGATAAGATATATACTCTGAAAACTACAAAACACTGTTCAAACAAATTAAAGATCTAAATAAATGGAAAGACATCCCATGTTCATACATCATAAGACTTATTATTAAGATGGCAATACTCCTCAAACTGATCCACAGACTCAATGCCATTCTGGCCAAAATCCTACCTGGTCCTTTGCAGAAATTGACACACTGGTCCTAAAATTCACATGAAAATACAAGAGACTCTGAACAATTTCTATTCCACAGATGAATGAGTTATCAAATGGTTACGTATCTTGCCAGAAAATGCAAAGTTAAGTAAAGCATGAACCCCTATTTTACAGACAACAAAGGAAACTGAGACTGGCAATAAGCCATTTGCCCGAGAACAAGCAACAGAGGAGAGAACCTGGCAGAATGGGACTCCAACCAGGAAAGTCTAACTCACAAATTGTTGCTAAGAAACTACTGCACTATATGTTAAAGACTGTAACATAAAAAAGAACATGTAAAGTGAGTGTAGTTCATGCAAGGCCATCTCGCCCAGTTAGACAATGGCTTTCCAAATAAGATTTTCAAAAATTCATGTTGATTTTCATAAAATGACTTCAAGAGAATGTCTTGATTATTCTAGATACCATTTACGACTCAAACTTCTGTCTCAGAGTTCTGCTGCAAAGCTTGCTGTTCTGAGCCATTTATTTGTAACACAGTTTATCAGATTTGTTTCTAATAGTGAGTACACAATCTGTGCACCAGTTAGGTTTATTGAATTTAAAGATGAAAACTCTGCCTGATCTGGCACCATTATAATTTTAACTCTCTCAACCAAGTGGTCAAGGCAAAAGGATGGTGAAGTCTATTAAGGAAAATCTGAATCAGATGACAATTGTGTGTCAGAAAAGATGAACCAGTTTAACTAACCAGATTTCTCATCCCTCACCAAATCACTCTCGATTCCAATAATAGGAGTCTGTCCTATCTAATTATCAGTGGTACTCTGACTTCCATTCCACCTGCTGATGTCCTGCCAGAGCCTCCTTCCCCCAGAGGCTTCTCATCAGATTTGAATGGTACTAAAGCTATTTGTTTTTGTTTTCTTCCTATTGTGGACTAAATTGTGTCTCCCCAAAATTCATATGTTGAAGCCTTAAACCCCAGTACCTTAGGATGTGACTGTGTCTGAAGATAGGACCTTTAAAAAGGTGATTAAGTTAAAATGAGGTCTTTAGGGTAGGCCCTAATCCAATCTGACTGGCATCCTTATAAGAAGAGGAAATTAGGACACACAGAGACACCAGTAATGTGTACACACAGAAGAAAAACCATGTTAAGGACAAGGGAGAAGTCTACCATCTACAAGGCAAGGAGAGAGGCCTCAGAGGAAACCAAACCCACCAAGACCTTGGTAGACTCTTAGCCTGCTGAACTGTGAGAAAAGAAATTATTTTGTTTAAGCCACCCAGTCTTTGGTATTTTGTTATGGCACCTAACACACTAATAAACTTCCGTTGTCTATATGAGCCTCTCCAAAGAAGAGTCCTTGACATATTCACCTTTGTACCTTTTATAAAGCCTTGAGCATTAAAGGCGTGTTTTCAATGTTTATCTTGTTGTTATTATTGTTTCAAGACTCAATTCAAATATATTTGACCAGATGTAGGTGATAAGACCCTACAAGACCAAAAAACAACAGCAATATATTCAATTCAAAAATGTTATGTAACATCTGCCATGTGCCAGGTGCTTGACATACAAAGAGGAAGAAGACTATCCCTATCCTCAAGGTAGTTATTTCCAGTCATCTAAAAAGGCATGTAAACCAAAAACTGCTATATTGCTGGATTAATTCCAATGATGGGGTTGGGGAGTGGGAAAATCATACCTTAGCAGATATTTGAAGGCCACTTTGTTCATAACTGTCTTCACTCATTTGTTTCATGACAGAAGCATGTATCTTATCATCTCTAAATATAAGATGGGTCAGGGGAAGCACACCAGCCTGTTCTGCTGTGGATCTTCCCACCCTAGGTTGACTTTACAACAAAACACTAAACAGTCCCTCTAGAACCATCTGGTATTCTTTTTGGCCACCACAACCATTCAAGTGGAGTCACCTACTGTCTCTACATCCACCCTTATAACATAGAGGCAAGCTCAGTTAAAAAAAGACAACCACCTTGCTGCTTCAAGGTTTTGTTAGCTCAGCATGAGGGGATATTATCAATGCCAGAGAACTCTGAGCTTGCTTTTATTCTTTCCGAGTTTCAGCATGTGTGCGTTGCAGTGATTTGGTGAAAGAATGGTTAGGTCAAAGTAGTTGTTGTCCCAAAAGAGAACTATTATTGAAGATTTCGGTTTTGCTGCTCCCTAAATAGCACATTTTAGTCATCTATAAAATGAGAGAGTTGAACAAAATCATCTTAACGGTCCCTTTCTGTTTTCAAATTCTATGATTCTGTAATCAATAGCCTGACTTTTTAAATGTGAACAAGCCTCAAGAAACTTTTAAGATAAGCTTCTAGCTTGTTTATGCACATTTACAACTGATTCATTCAGGATTATATTACATAACAGCAGTAGTTACACATGTTCCTAAAAATGAATTCATTCTTGAAATGCCTTTTGAAGGCATTCATTCTTTCTATTGCCTTTTGAATATTTTTGATGTTGCATGGTAAAGTTCCTTAGGGTATAGTCTAATAAAATATACTACATTAGTCTCAATATCTAAATATGTCATTGAGAAAAAATATATTTTTATTGATTCCCAAAATTATGCTTCTATATAAAAATACTCAATTTTAAGAGGAAAATTTCCTTGGGAAAAAAAGAGTTTTGTCCTCTACTATAAAATAATTCATTTTGAAAACTTATTAGTCTATTATTATAGAGGGTTTTTTTTAATGTTAAAGCTTCCTTTCTTTAATGAGAATTACTATGCAGTGTTCATTTCATTTATAATAAAATATCAGCTGAATTTCTTAATGCCAAATGAATTTCTCCTAATGCTTTCAACTCTCACTAAAAGTCAGGCCCTTATATCTGAGTGGAAATCTCACTAATTTCAGAAAAAAATTTATATATAATTAAGATGAACTGTATGGATTTCAAAATGGAAATCAGGATGTATGTTTTACATTCATGCAATCTGACATTAATGTGTTCCATAATTCCTTCCTTTTTCCTTCTAACCCTCACTGTTCTCTCTTCCAGCTATCTTTTTTCTTCTCCTTCCTTTCACAGATCCTTATTAAATAAATAAAAAATTTAAAAAGTTGTGACCCATGTAGTTCTATCCTAGATGGTGTTATCAAAAGAACACAATCCAAGAACAAAAAGGACTTTTTAAAAAATTGCAAATACCAAGAAGAGAACACACAACTCACAATTCACTTCTTAAAATCCCCTGTATTCTCTTTCATTCATTGTCCTCTCACACAACAGGTAGTCCTTTGCTGTTTTTGTACATGCCCCCAGAAAACTTTTCACCCAACCCTAGTGCTCTGGTTCTTCCTTCACACCTTTTTTGGTCCCAATTCTAATTTTTAAAAATCCAAAAAAACCAGGACAGAGAAAAGGCTGGTAGTTCATATATCAATAATTTGTGTTCAATTACCCTTTCCAAGTGCTTTATAGGGTATATGAAGAAGCACAGACCCTACCTTTAAATTCCTATAATCAATGGAGGATATTCAACATGTATTGGACATCTAAATATATCAAATGCTACTTGACCAGCACCATGGATATAAAGATTAATAGGCAAGAGTCTCTGCCTTAAGGAAGTTGACAGCCCAATGTGTAGGTGGCCACATGGACAGACAAATAGAATGCATTGTGATAAATGCTAAAGTAAACTTTACACAGAAGGTGCTATGGAAGCATGACAGAACTTCCTTAAAAATGACTCACTATCCAGTACTCTTGGTTAATGATATTACCTTTCTCCTTTTTACAGAAACTCCAATCTTGAATTGAAAATAATTCATCATTATTTTGTCACTCTCTCTGCCTCTCTGCCTAACTTGTCCCCAGAGTTTTGCAGCTTCATATCTATTTCTGGTAATATCCTCCTAATGTGGTAAGCTGGGGTGGTGATGGTGAGAGAGAAGGGGGGAAAACAAAACAAAACAAAAAAAACCTGGCCCCTATCTCCCAAAGGAAAGAAATTTGAAGCTGTCAGAAATGTGATAGAGTTGTCGGAAGCACATGGATTCAGGGGTGCCTGGGTGGCTCAGTCAGTTAAGCATCTGCCTTCTGCTCAGGTTATGATCCCAGGCTCCTGGGATCGAGCCCCACGTTGGGCTCCTTGCTCAGTGGAGAGCCTGCTTCTCCTTCTCCCTATACTGCTCCCCTTGCTTGTGTTCTCTTGCTCTGTCAAATAAATAAAATCTTTAAAAAAAAAAAAGTACATGGATTCAGCATTTTCAACTATGAAATATATAATCTAGGTTTTTGTTTTTTAGATTTTTTTCTTCAATAGCAGTATGATCATCACAAAAATTTCATGAAGATTAAAAAAAACAAAAGCCTACCACTATGTCCAAGTAATCTGTGCCTTCCCTAACATTTTTAGTCACATCCTTCCAATGCTCTTATCATATTTGATTCCTGTAATGTCTTCCTAAGTGGGCTCTCCTCCAGTTTCTCCCAATTCAAATGTATCTAATCTACTTCTAGATTATCCTAAATAATGTTCATGTTACTCCCTTTTAAAAGCTGCAATAGTGAACCAATGTCTATAGGATAAAGCTCAAACTCTCTAGCTTTAGATAAAGATTCTTGAAATTTTGGGCCCCCAAATTATGTTTGCAACCTTATTTCTTTTTACCCCTAACTCAACTATATGCTCCAGTCAACTCAAATGCTCAGTCTCTTCAAGAAACACCTACTGATTTATCTGCCTAGCAACCCTTTTTCTGAGAACTGTTCCTCCTTTTTTCTAACAACATTCTAGCTGCTATACATGGCCAATATAACTCTGCAGACTCCTGGGCATTGATGGAAGCAGATAGAACCTGAGAAAGAACTCTCTACCTTGTCCTTACAAAGTAACCCTGATTACCATTGGTGATTGATCCAAGGGAGACATCTGACCCAAGCTGTTCCAATGAGGAATTTTAAATGGAAACTGGTCTAGACTCTGTCATTTTCTGCCATATAGATCAGAAAGAAAAAAGAGCTGGTCTGCAATAAGAAATGATGCAGATATGTAGAGGAGAGCAAAGACAAGAGATAAAAAGGACTTTAGTCTTCATCTATTCTATTCATCTGACCCAGGTACATTCTGCCGTTGGGGCCCAAGAGACACCACTGCAGTCATAATAATGTTACCTCCTTTGCTTAGTTTTTTTTTTTTTTAAGATTTTATTTATTTATTTGACACACACAGAGAGAGAGAGTACAAGTGGGTGGAGCAGTAGGCAGAGGTTAGAAGGAGAAGCAGGCTCCCCACTGAGCAGAGAGCCAGAGACGGGGCTCGATCACAGGACCCTGGGATCATGACCTGAGCCAAAGGCAGACACTTAACCAACTGAGCCATCCAGGTGCCCCTGCTTAGGTTATTTTAAATGAATTCTGTTACTTGCATCCCAAAAGAGTTGTAATTAATCTAAAGATATTTGCCTTTTAGAGAGGTCACTCTGTGCACAATGTGGAAGGGAGATGGGCTAATAAGGGAAAAGAACAGAGGCAATGAGACCAGACAGGAGGATACTGGAAGAATCCAGGAACAGAATTTAGTGATGATTGGATGTGGGAGGTGAGCAAATGTGGTGAGAACTGTGGATGACCTAAAGATGGATGAATGGGTGGAGAGTGGGAAAATACTAAAGAATTTGGTGTATGGTCATGAATTCTGCTATACATGAGATAATTCGTGCGGAAGCAACTAGGACAATGCCTAGGCCATAGTAGACATTCCATACATGTCAGTGTCCTAGGTTCCACACCCCACCCCCCACTCCATTTATGTTTATCTCCCTTATTAAGCAGTATGTAAGCTCTTATAAGGCACAGATTATACACTACTCCATTGCCCTCTCAGTAACTACTCAGGTCCTGATATACTGTAAACATTCAGTAAACATTTGTTGATTTCATTTTATTTTTATGTAAGGCAGCTTTGTTTTGATTGCTTACAATATATCTTGTCAAAGTGAACACTCAGAATATATTGTATAGACTTGCTTTTTTATACAAAGAATCAAAAGAATGCTTTCCTCACTATAATCTTGTTTGATTTTGGAGTGGTCTTGAGAAAGTCCGAATTCCAATAAAGGGTCATTTTGTTTTTGATGGGTAAGAAATAAGTAAAATCCAGACACAAAAAGAATAAATAAACAAGCTTTTCATTTATAAATATGTATAAATCTGAAAGTTCTCAGTAAACATCAATGCACAATACTTAAAAATAAATCTGAAAGCTGAATACAGAGCCTGATTCATAATATAAACACAAACTAATCAAAGCCAAGAATTTAGAATTTGGAGAAACAGCTCCTGTTGTTGAATCTGAATCTCTATCTCACATATAACTATAAGGCTTTTTGGAAATTAATTCTTTCCTAATTCTCTATACAAAAGATTATTCTTATCTAATATCCATTATCTGTATATAGATCTAATATAATAATCATATGGAATATATAATCATATAATAAATGTATACATAAATTCTAATATGTATTATTATATAGAGACAAAGAGTACAAATGTGGCAAACGTATTTAAAATTAAAGATTTAAAAACTCATCTTAACAAATTCCATTGCTGTAGACATATACAATCAATCCAAGAAAGTCATGACTGGATAGCTTTTCTTAACCTTAACTGAAGAGGAGAGATGAGCCCATGCATGGCTGCTATACATGGCCAATATACCTCTGCAGACTCCTGGACATTGATGGAAGCAGATACAACCTGGGAAAGAACTCTCTAATGCGGGAAATGTAGGTCAGCCAATGTAAAATGTGATCGGAGAGGCCACCTATCATAGTACCCCAAATTCCACCAGAGGGGCATTCTTTTGAGTTAAGGAGACTTTTCTGGGAGACTTTTGTTACAATGCATGTATTCAGGAAAACTGAAAACACATTAACCTGCTGATACCTATAAACACATTTTCATGCTTAGTTTTTTAAGTAGCTCCCTATCACATAACAGAGAACCATGGTTTGGCCCTTTTGGCCCTACCTACCTTCCCAACCTCATCACTTGCCATTCTCCTCTTCCCAGCAGACCCCCACCCCCATGACTAGTGCCTTCTCAGTGCTTCAGGTTTCAAATTAAATGAGATCTCTCATAAAAGCCTTCCCTCACCACTCTAACCTAAGTAGAGTCCTACTCTATCAGAGCTTCCTTCAGAGCACTACTAACAATAGGTTATTCTTTTATCTTTTTTCTGTTTACTTGTTTATCTGTCCCTCCCTAAGGGCTTAAGGTCAAGGACCTTGAATACATTATCCTCCATTATAATCCTAGCCCTTACACAGTATCAAGCACATAGTAAAGGCTTGCTAAATACGTAAGAGTGAATAAATGATAAAATAATGTAATATTTCTAGAAGTTGATTTGTCTATAAATATCAAGACCTTAAAATGTTGACACAGATTGATCAAATAATTCTTTTTTTTAGAGGGGGAAGGGGCAAAGGGAATGGGAGACGGAAGAAAGAGAGGGAGAATCTTAAGCAGGCTTCACACCCAGTGCTCACCTCAGAGCCCAACCCTGAAATCATGACCTGAAATCAAGAGTCAGAAGCTTAACCAACTGAGCCACCCAGGCGCCCCAATCAAATAATTCTTCTTCTAATTTACCTTAAGGAAATAATTGGAAATGTTCAGATTTATCACAGAATTTTCATCACAGACTTGTCTATAAAAGGAAAAAAGTGGATCTGAATGCCCCGAAATTAGAAAAAGATTAAATCAGTGACATTTTAGAAGAATACAATACCATGATAAAATGCTCATGATATGTTAAATGAAAAAAGTAGGATAAAAGTTTATAAAGTATGATCACAATTTTGCAAAAAGGAAAAGAGTATATATGTATAGAAAAAAATTGTTATATGTGTCAATGTACCAAAGTGTTGATGGTGCTTACCTACAGGTGACAGATGTGTGATTTTTATTATTAATGATATTCTGTATTTTTAAAAATTCTCCACATGCCTGTGTATAACTTTTATGAATGGATAAGAGGAATACATTTTTAAATCTAAATAAACACCTAATGTGAGAAAAGCATTCTGCTAATTACTGAAGGATTCAACGCTTTCGAATGATCAACACTTTCTCATTTTCCAGCAGTTTGTAATTTCTGACTTAAGTAAACTTTTCTCCTAACCCAGATGGGAGCTGGAAATAGGAGCCATTAGCAAGTCAGGAAGAGAATGAAGACGTAAGAATGATAAGATGGAGTGAGGCAACTGGGGCGCTACAAAGGAAGAGAAGGGAAACAAGTAAGGAGGTGAGAGGATTCCAAAGATAAACTTCAACTGCTTTCATCCTTTCAACAAATACTTTCTGAGTGTCTACTAAGCCAGGTATTTTGCTAGGCCACAGATTAATAAAACACAGTTGCAGCCTGCCCTGAAATTGCAGTGGGGCAGGCAGGTAAGAAAATCAGTTACATTAGAGCTCAATTACATGATTATGAACAAGATGTTCTGGGGGTATAGACAAGGGGCACCTAACTCATGCTGGAATGGGAGTGGTCAGGCAGCACTTATAAGAGAACATAAACTCATGCTAACTTCCAAAGGACAAAATACAGAATTCCAGGCAAGAAGGTATAAAAGCATAAAATCTCATGGCTATCAGGATGCTTTAAGCCACATGCAGCCCTAACCAGGACCCTGGGTATGTGCTGGAAGTTAAATGTCATTGCTATGGGCTCTGTATAAAATACAGTGGCCTAAATGGCAAGTTTGCAAACTTCCCTGAACAAGTCTTTCCTATGCAAGTCCTGATAGAATTAATATTTATGGACAGACCAGTATGTCTCAGATATTTTTACCTGTTATTTTTTTAATACTCTAAAAAGCTCTTTCTCAGCACAAATAGCATACCAGGGTACACGACTGCAGATGGCAGGTGGTCTGGAGCCACCAGACACAGCGGCAGATCTGAAGGGCACAGAAAAGACTCCTTCATTTGTATCGCCAGCCCTTTCTCTGGGAGGAAGAGGGGAATCAAGCTGACTTAATGGCACATGGTACTATTAATATATCACATATTTTTATATCTCAATTGTCCCTCTTCTGAAGGCTATTTAAATTCAGTGGGTGGTGTGGGGAAGGATGGGTGTATGATATAGGTGAAGGGGATAAAGGGTACCCTTGTGAGGAGCACAGAGAAATGTATAGAATTGCTGAACCATTATATTGTACACCTAAAACTCATATAACACTGTATGTTAATTATACTTGAATAAATAAATAATAAATTCAGTTTGGTGGGGTTATGTGAGCAAAGCTATACACAGTGATGACTTAGTTTCTCACCCCTCTGCCTCATGCAATATCCCAGAGCTACCCTTACATCAAAGCCTGGGAGTAAAGAATTAGAGAATCTGCAGCCACTGCCTCTGCTGTCCAAAATCATCAGATCCCATGTGGACCATAACAATATGTGACATGACTGCCATAGACACCAACTGAATGAATATTTAGTAAATTTAAAAAGGAATAAAATATTTATAGTTTACCAAAAGATCCTCCAGGCTACTTGAAAGAAAAAAAAATTGCCTTCCTTTTATGCCTTAATCTAAAGCTTAAATCATGAGTGCACTTTTAAGTCTCATTTTCAATAATTCAGAGTTTAGGGGAACAACCCATAATGCCAGGATGCCAGTGTAATAGCTAAAGAAGCATTCTTATAAAGTAACAAAATAAATTCGGTTAGCTTCCAAAAGGGAAATCTCCTATATTTTTTAACTATTCATACTTAATATTACATGACTGGGGGCGCCTGGGTGGCTTAGTTGGTTAAGCATCTGCCTCCGGCTCAGGTCATGATCCCAGGGTCCTGGGATTGAGCCCCGAGTCAGGCTCTCCGCTTGGTGGGAAGGCTGCTTCTCTCTCTCCCTCCGCCTGCCACTCCCCCTGCTTGTGCGCTCTCTCTCTCTCTTTCTACCAAATAAATAAAATCTTAAAAAAAGAAAAAAGAAAGGAAAAGAGATTTATTATAAGGAATTGGCAGGGTGTGCGAGTGGCTCAGTTGGTTAAAGCGTCTGCCTTCGACTTAGGTCAGGATCTCAGGGTCCTGAGATCAAACCCCAATTCCGGCTCCCTGCTAAGTGGGGAATCTGCTTATCCCTCTCCCTCTGACCCTCCTGTCTGCTTGTGTGCACTCTCTCCCTCTTTCTCTCTCTCAAATAAATAAAACCTAAAAAAAAAAGGAATTGGCTTTTGATGTAAGAGGCTGTCAAACCCAAAATCTGCAGGGCTGATGTCCCAGTTCGAATCCAAAAGCCATGAGTCTGAACTCTCACTTACTTGAGGTAGGGTCAGCCTTTTGTTCTAGTCATGTCTTCAACTGACTGGATGAGACCCACCCACATTATGGAGAGCAATCCACTTTACTTGGTCTACTGATTTAACTGTTAAATCAGTTAAATCTTCTCCAAAAACACCTCACAGAAACACCCAGAATTCTTGACCAAATATCTGCGCACCCCATGGCCTAATCAAGTTGACACATAAAATTAACTACCACAGTTATAGTATAAACCAAGAATATTTCACATGTTGGACTAGATTTATGTCTTTTTAGATTATCTGTCCTTTTCTCTGTTTTGTTTGTATGCTTATAAATTTTGCATTTGCTCAGGAGGACTTTGCCTCCATGCCTTTGTTCATGCTGCTCCATGCACATAGAATGTTTTTCCTGTAATTGCCACATTTCTAAATCCTAAATATTTTCAGGCCCTGCTCAAATACCCCATCTTTCAGAAAGCCTTCTCTGATTCCTCCTGTCTGACAGACACATCAAACTAGGAATAACTCTTCCTTCCCAATACCCATAGTGCCTGACTCTCCTTCTCTAATGGTATGTCCCACATCTACCTTGTTTTACAGATTTTTATGAATAGGTTTTTTAACTATAGCTTTCTGGAGAAAAGAATTCATGTCCAAGTCAGTCTTGAATCTCCTGAGTATCTTACATTGAGTAGATGTTCAACATATATTTGTTAAATTAATAGATTTCATATCTTTTCCATATAACTAAGGAGTCAGTAATTTCTTGGATAACAAATAATTCAAGGATTTTTTTTAAGATTTTATTTATTTATTCATGAGAGACAAGAGAGGGAGAGAGAGAGAGAGGCAGAGGGAGAAGCAGGCTCCCCGCTGAGCAGGGAGCCCAATATGGGACTCGATCCAGGACCCTGGGATCATGACCTGAGCAGAAGGCAGACGCTTAACCAACTGAGCTACCCAGGCACCCTCAAAGATATTTTCTAATGAAGGGTTTAAGAAATCGTCTCTTGATAAATCCATGTATTGAATAGTTTGAGATAACCACACCTTTAGCTGATTAGATTTTCAGCACTTTATAACAACTATGTTCTACATATTTAATATAATTTTAAGTATTAATTGTCAAATTCACTTAATGTAAAGTACAGGGAAATTGTTTGGGTTGTAATAGTATTTTTCCTTTACTGCCACTTTTCCCACCTGTGAAACCTGAAGCAGCTAATCCTCTTAACATTCATCCTTAGATATGTTTATTTATTGCACTTACTCTTGGGTTAAGGTACACATTGAACAAAACTATAATTTAGCTATCAACCACAGAATATATTGTTCCTCATGCTTTAAAGAAACCACATCATCTTTCTGTTACATTATTTCTATAGGATCCCATAGAATTGACAGATCTCCAACAGCCAACAGTATCTGTTAATGTCTTCCTTGAATCCTTATTCACTACAATTAACACATTTTGCCACTGGCATGTAACTAATCTCTTAGATTTGTCAGAATTTTCAAAGCTTTTCTTGTTTCTCCCTCTAGTGGTCAATAACATTCATTGACATGGAAACCCAGATAAGGGTGATCTTAGATGTGGGTGAAAGATGGAAATGAACGTTCAATTTTGTTGTAAACAAATGTGAAATGTATTCAAATCTATGTCTCATAATCTGAAAAGAGGTGTATTTGAGATATAATTTCTTTAGATCCACAGATACTCTCTATATTCTTTGAATAATATATATTTCTATTTCATAGTAATCATTTTTTAGACATTCTGTATAATTAATTCCTATTCATAAAAATGTGATTTTCAACCAAATTATCTAATATATTTGAGTAATAAGCACATCACTAGATAATTTTAATTTTTTTCCTTAATAGGATAATCCTTCTCCCTCTTCCCTTGCTTAACTTGCACTAGTACCTTCCCCGTTTCCCAAATTCTAATTTCTTGTTTATAAAATGTTATGAAAAATTTGTTTAGTTAGAAGTAAATTTTAAAATTCATGATACTTTTGTGAAATAATGAGATTGCAGAATGTGAGTGAGATGAAGAGAGAATATATGTGTGTATAATAAATTCTGATTTCAGAGGTAGAATTATGGTCAAGTACTTCTGAAGTGAAAAACTTAATTTTTAAAATTTAATTTATTAGGAGTAATAGTGAATCATCTTAAAAGGAACACTGTCAAACATAATGATATAAAAATTGGCCTGCTTTGCCAACATTCACAAAACAGTACTCTTAAGAATTAGAAAGGCCATTTTATTAAAGATAGAGTGACTATACAATTTGTCATTCAAACCAGGACACTTTTGAGACTGAAAAGGACACTATTAATAACATGAGACAACAGGCATAAACAGGAATCATCCCAGGCAAACTAAAATTAGGTCACTCTAATGATCACCAATTTATTAAAAACATAAATTATTTGATTTATGAAAAACAAGGCAAATTGTAGTAGTCCCTTTACTAAGAAGGTTATGATGAGTGAGTTGTGCAGCCTTATGTGCTGTACACTGAAGGTTTTTCTTCTAAGACCACTTAAGGACCAAAGATCCTAGGTCTATTCTAATCTTTTCATTGGGTAGCCAACTCCTAGAAGTTTTCCCAGGACATCTGTAGTTTTAAAACTGAAAGTCCCTCGCCTCAGTAACCCTTCCAGCCTGGAGAAACCAGGCAGGGTGGTCACCCTAATTCCTTAACAACTGCCTTTTAGCAAGGTGGTATCTCCTCTTTGGCCCTTGAAGTCATGTGAGGAAGGGCACTCAACAAAATCCTGTCTTTTACCAGGACTGACTCCGCTCTTTCCCAACTTCTGATTTAGCTCCAGCCTACCTCCAGCTGCCCCAAAGTCCAGCCTTCATTTCAAGGATTCCACTAACTGTGGCCCTGGTGCCAAAGCCGATGCTGCCTCTTGACACTGCCTTTCCGATCCCCATCTACCGCTAACATCCTTGCTTCCACTGCGGGGCCTCCAAGTCCCCACAGAGCTGTACTACCTGGGACTTTATAATGCCACAAAAAGCCTCTCTGTTCTACCACCTACATCAGAGTTTGACGGACTTCAGACTTCAGGGCGCCTGGGTGGCTCAGTCGGTTCAGCGTCTGCCTTCTGCTCAAGTTATGATCCTGGGGTCCTGGGTTCAAGTCCTGCATTGGGCTCCCTGCTCAGTGGGGAGTCTGCTTCTCCCTCTCCTTTTGCCGTTCTCTCTCTCATGCTCTCTCTCAAATGAATAAATAAAATATTTTTAAAAAGAGTTCCACAGATTTCATTTTTAGTGTAAGACTTCATCCTTCACTAAGCTCTGGCATGCAGGAAGGAAATGAAAAAAAGATTTGTTTTATCCTCAGGAAGAGGGTATAAACATTAGGCAATTTCTTTAAGTACGTTAAGTCACAAGTCAAGCTAAGAAAAATTGTTAAAGAAATACTCCACAATATTGACTCTAAGAAGCTACTGAACCCTAGTCTAGCAAACTTTGAGAACAAATTTCTAAGGATGTCAAGAGCACATTTTTGAAAAAGGCTACAGTGTTTTCCACAGAAAGTAAAATAAGGGCCAAGTAAGAGCAATTTTGTCCGTTATAGATGTTGGTGTATGTAATACTCAGCTCTGTCTGTTACAAAGGTTCACTTCTTCTCCAGTAAACAAACTACTCATCATCTCCACTTGATGAATGCCAGGCACCTCAAATTCAGCACGAGCAGAACCAAACAGATCATCTTCCCCACAAACCACTCTTCTATTTCCCTGCTGTTCTTTATCTAAATAAAGTGCATCACCATCTCACCAGATGCAAAAGCCAGGATGTAGGAGTCATCTTTGACTCCTCCCTCCATCTGACCCTCAGATCCCATCAATATCCCATCAAAATGCTTCTCAGACCTGTTGCCCTGGCTCTATCTTCACAGAACACACCCTGGTCAGGCCACTGTCGTTCTTCTCAATAGTCTCCTAGGCGTCTCCACTACTGCCCCTCTCCGATCTATTTTCCACACTACAGGCACATTAATAATATATTTTTTAAAGATTTTATTTATTTATTTGACAGAGAGAGAGAGCACAAGTAGGCAGAGAGGCAGGCAGAGGGAGAGTGAGAAGCAGGCTCTCTGCTGAGCAGGGAACCTGATGCGGGGCTCGAACCCAGGACCCCAGGATCATGACCTGAGCTGAAGGCAGCCACTTAACCAACTGAGCCACCCAGGTGCCCCACATTAATGATATTATAGGCTGAATTATGTCCCCCCAAATTCACATGTTGAAGCCCAAATCCCCAATACCTCACTATGTAACTGCTTTGGGGGATAAGGCCTTTAAAAAGGCAATTCAGTTAAAATGCAGCTGTACGGTGAGCCCTAATCCAGTCTGAGTGGTATTCTTATAAGAGGAAATTTCTACGCACAAAGAGACCCATAGGGCATATACACACCAAGAAATACCATATGAAGAGGCAGCAAAAGGGCCGCCATCTGCAAACTAAAGAGAGAGACCTCAGAGAAACTGATTCTGCCAACACCTTGCTCTTGGACTTTGAGCCTCCAGGACTGTGAAAAAATAAATTTCTATTATTCAAGCCACCCAGTCTGTAGTATTCTGCTATAGTAGCCCTAGCAAACTAACACATATGGTATCTTCCCTCTTCCTATTGCCCCTAAAATAAAATGCAGTGTAATGTGCATGGCCGATAAAGCCCTATATGATTTGGTCCTGTGCACATCTCCTGCCTCATCCCTCTCCCTAGCTCTCTGCCCTCTAGCCTTACTGAACTTTTCTCAGTTCTCATACACACCTGGGACTTCTCACAGGTGTTTCATTTGCTGGAAGTGCCAGTCTCCCACTCCCATTACCCACTTAAATTCAAGTCTCAGTTCCAATGTCACTTCCTCAGGGAAATCTCCTTGAATCTGGTCTGGGGCAATTTCCCCTAAACACAGTTGTCATTATTTGCCTCATAACTCCTGTTTTTTCCTCTAATTCAGGAGGTCCATAAGAACTGAACTACTGTCATCTTGTTTACTTCTCTATCTACAGTGTCAGCACAGTCCTTGACAAATAGGGGGGCTCCCATAAATATTAGTTGACCATATGACAGGTTCTCTCTTTCAATATTTACAACTACCTCTGTTGAGGAATTGAGACATCAATCGGCTTAGTTGGAGGAGTAGTTGAATTAGTTGACCATCAGATGCCAAATATGCAGGCCTTCTTCCCAGCAAGCTCTACTTTTACCAGCACTCATAGCTCAGAGTATCCTTCTCAAGAGACATAGCACAAAGGAGGAACAGCTAACAATATACCTCAAAGTTTCTCTCTTAGACCCAGCCCCATACAACCTAGGAAACATCATGGAGTGCAGGTCCCAGACCATCTGAGAGTGCTTCTGTAAAATGGTACTCAGAGGAGGACTAGGAACTAGGCTAGCAAACACTACATACAGTGTTTTGAATTGCAGCCAAGATCATTTACAAAAATAATTCTTGGAATGTTAAAGAGGGTATCTTAAAACTAGAAATGTAGTAGGAGGAACACATATTTTCAAATAGAAATCTGGAGTGTTCTTCATGTTCTGATAATCTTGCTGAAGTGGGAAGGTCATTAACTGAGCTTTATTCCACAAGGAAACAAACATGTCCAGGGTTCTGGAAATAAGGGACTTCACAGAAATGAAAATTAATTTTCTGCTCTGAGGAACGATGTCTGAGAAAACCTCTGGGGGTCTGCTGGCCTTCTAAGTCTTGAACTAGTTATAGTACATATTTTCTTTCTCTAAAAAGCCTCAATATTATTCTATTATTTACCATCAGACATACAAACATCTTCTATGCAGGTCCCTAAGTGACCTTCGTTCTGGTGCCTATGTGATGTCTGAGACACATGAATCCTGGTTCTGATGTAGGAAGCAACTCTGTGCAGAGGTCTTGCTTTAAGGTGGCTGGAGATCACCTGCACGATGGTGGCTGGCTAGCAAAGGTCAACCATCAGACTAATTGGATGAAATCTGAATTTTAATAACATTTATATTCTGTAGTTGTTTTTAAATTATTATATAACAGTTATATTCACATTTAATCTTCAAAGTAATTTGAAATGGACTATTACATGATGATATATATATTTATTAGCATACTAGTTTATTGATATGGCAAACATTTATAACATATTATTAAATGGGAAAAATTACCAGGCAGGATGTACAATGTGGTCCCATTTTTATAGAAATATACATACATACTTAGGTGTATACATCACAGCAACAAATCTAGTGAGTTAAACACTTTTTAAAAAGCTCCTTAAGATAAATAGGGGACATCTGAAACTTAGAGAATCTAAGTAACAGAATTGAGGCTGTATCTTATAAAAAGTAAAGCCAGGATTTGATCCAGGTAGGTGTACCTGAAGCCAAAGATCCAAAGCTTTTTTTACACTTTGTTAGCTTACTTCCTTGGCCACCCTTTATGTGGTGGCCCAGGCTTCTCAGGGGAATCCTTCCTTTATAAAATAAGGAAATCTACTCCACACTTCCTAAAGAGCTCATAAAAATGAGATTTTGATAACTAGTAAACCTATCATCTCCATATTAGGTATAGCCATAATGACTCCTTACGTTGATTAAGCCACTCCAGGCTTGAGTTGCCTTTGTTTTTATACTGTCTTTAGGAACAAATTGGGAGAAAAACATAAATGAACCACATTTGCCCATGGCTGTCATAAAAGTATCTTAAAGGGTGCAACTGTATACGTGTAAATATATTAAAATATTTCATCCTATTCATCTCAGTATCTCTGGCCCTCTGATAATTAGGTCATAATCTCAGTCAAGGACCATTTTATATTGTTCTAAGTTATTTCACTGACCTGGCAATAGCAATTTCTCATCCCGGTCATGAAGATGGAGAAAGAGAAGGAACATGATTCATAAGACAATGAGCTTTCAATTGCAGCCTTATATTACCTGCTGATAATTGTGGTTTTGAAATAAGGGAAGGAAGAGAGGGCCTAAGAGACATGAAAGAACAGTGAACTGTAAAAAGGCTGATTCTGATGGTCAAAAACTTAAAGAGGACTTTCTGTCCAACTGGCAAACTATAAGAAATATTTATCTAGGGATGCGTGGGTGGCTCAGTCAGTTAAGTGTCTGCCTTCAGCTCAGGTCATGATCTCAGGGTCTTGGGATGGAGCTCCCTGCTCAGCTTGGGAGTCTCCCTCTCCTTCTCCCTCTCCTTCTGCCCCTCCCCCGGCTTATTCTCTCTCTCTCTCTCTCTCTGACAAATAAATAAAATCTTAAAAAAAAAAGAAAGAAAGAAATATTTATCTTCAGGAAACCACCCTTACTAGTTATTTTAAGGTCAAAAAGGTTTGTTAAGAAAGTCATCACTCTAGTTGTCTAGTTCTCATTTGTAGAAACCTAAACTAAGTTTAAAAATTTTATCTTCTACTTGGAGTGGAGGGGGGTGGGAGGGATGGGGTGGCTGGGTGATGGACATTGGGAGGGTAAGTACTATGGTGAGCACCGTGAATTGTGTTAAGAGTGATGAATCACAGATCTGTACCCCTGAAACAAATAATACATTATATGTTAATAAAAAAAAATTTTTTAATTATATCTTCTACTTGATTTGGAAGTATCAAAATAATATATGTGGAGAAAAGTCAGAAACCTTATTAATATTGCCTGTTTTATTTTAGTTATAACATTCAATACTTCAATGCAAAATATCTTCCTTCTACTAGGTAGTGGCTATTTACAGCACACTGTAAAAGAATGCATTTCTTTTTTTTTTAAGACTTTATTTATTTGACAGAGAGAGACACAGCGAGAGAGGGAACACAAGCAGGGGGAGTGGGAGACGGAGAAGCAGGCTTCCCGCGGAGGAGGGAGCCCGATGCGGGGCTTGATCCCAGGACCCTGGGATCATGACCGGAGCCGAAGGCAAACGCTTAACCAACTGAGCCACCCAGGTGCCCCAAAGAATGTACTTCTTAAACAAGCCATACTCTAGACCTGTACTGTCCAATATAGCAACTATTGAGTGCTAGAAGTTGGGCTAGTTCAAATTAAGATGTGCATTAAATGTAAAATACACATCAGATTTTAAAGACTTAGCGCAAAACAAGAATATAAACTACTTCATTAATAATCTTTGTATTGGAAAAAAGGGGGGTCCCTGGGAGGCTCAGTCCATTAAGCATCTAACTCTTCCATTCAGGTCATGATCCCAGGGTCATGAGATCGAGCCCCATGTCATTTAAGATTCTCTCTCTCCCTCTGCCCCTGCCCCACCCCCTAAATAATAATAATAATAATAATAATTTTTGTACTGATTATATGTTGAAATGATAAAATACTTGAATATGTTGGGTTAAAGGAAGTATATTGCTAAAATGAACTCTACATATTTCTCTTTACTTTTTTAATGTGGTTCCTAAAGAATTTTTAATGAAGCTTGTATAATATTTCTCTTTGGCAGCACAGCCTTAGATTTTTACCTTTAAATAATCAGTATCCTGAGTCAGGAGTAAGAGTATCAGACTTTATTCTTGTGTTTTTGGGATATCTTGGGCTTACAATTTACTTTAGAGGATTGAAAATGTAAAACCTTTACCAGTATGATTAACAAAATGGAGAGCATGAAATTAATGTGCACAAAAGTAGTATACACACAGGGCACCCGGGTGGCTCAGTCGGTTAAGCATTCAACTCTTGATTTCAGCTCAGGTCATGACCTCAGGGTTGTGAAATTGAGCCCTGTGTTGGACTCCACACACAGCACAGAGTCTGCTCGGGATTCTCTCTCCCTTTCCCTCTGCCCTTCCCCGCCCCCCACCCTAGTGTGTGCACACACTCTCTCGCTCTAAAAAAAAAATAGTATACACACGTCTTAAATCCTTTGACTTCTCTCTGCCTCCATCACCACTAGCCAAGTCCTACCTTTGTCTCTTGCCTGGACTAATAAAACAGCTTTAAAGACTTTATTTGTTTGTTTGTTTGTTTATTTATTTATTTATTTATTTATTTATTTATTTCAGAGAGAGCATGAGCAAGAGAGAGAGAGCACAAGCAGGGGTGGGGTAGGGACGAGGGAGAGGGAGAAGCAGGCTCCCTACTGAGCAGGGGGCCCAACTCGGGGCTCAATCCCAGGACTCTGGGATCATGACCTGAGCCGAAGGCAGACACTTAACTGACTGAGCCACCGAGGCACCTCTAAAATAGCCTTTTAACAGACAGCAGATCCTCTTTGATGCCTACCCATAACTCCTTGACTTTACCATATCAGTGCTAGCCAGACTTCCTTCTGCCAAAATCTACTTTCCACTTTTCTTCCCCCAAAGCTTTCTCTGACCACAGGATCCCACTCTGTTCATATGTGTGGCAGAGGAAGTACCAAGAAATTAACATCCCCTGAGAGGATCTCTCAACCAATAACTGACAGGAGTTGATATATAAATACCCCAGCTCCTTGTCTTTGGATGGGGTAACCCAGCATTATGTGTTCTACACCATTTCCAGAGTTCTACACTGGGCTTATGTGTTAAGATAACCAAAGCTACATCCGGTTTAATAATTCACCTTTTATTTGCTCTGCCCTTCCCTATCTCTCTTCCTCTCCCTTTACCCAGGTTTCCTGGGATTGTTTTGTGAATAAACTACTTACCCTAGAATCCTGTTTCAGAACTCAGACTAAGTGAATTGGTTTTCCTACTTTCACTCTCACCTCTCACCAAGCCATTCCCCACCTCAAAAGTCAGGTTATCTTTTTAAACTGCCACTGTGACCATATCACTTCTTACCTAAAACCTGTCAACTTCCCACCACTCTTAGGAGAAAGACCATCCAGTACCTTAGTTTAAAGTTTCTTAATGTCAATTCCATTGACTGCTTTACTACTTGAGTTTTGCTACATTAGAGACCTTACCATCACACAGAACTGCTACATCTTGGAAATTGAAATTTCCAATATCTCACAGTCTGGCCATAATCTTCTATCCTCATACAACCACTACTACTCTGCCAGCACCAGCCCTCAAGTACTTCAATCCTTTCCTCTCACCTATCAAACTGATCATGGCTTTGCACACTCCCTATTCTACCTGGACCCCCAGCAACATCATTTCTACTGCTCTCTTATTGACACTGTTAATTCTACTAGCCTCCTCCCCTGGTAGTATCAGCTTGGAAACCACCAGCCCTGCATACTTTGAGGAAACCATTAGTACTGAATATTTTGACAATCAGCTTCAGCTTCTGTACCCAGGCTGGAAGTAAATGTAACAGCAGTAAATTACTGCTCAGAATTTAAAATTTGCACAGTGAGGTAATTTCCCCCTTCCCAGGAGGGTAAATCCACAAATGAGTGGTCCCCAACATCAAACAGACCCTTAACACCACTCATTATTTTTTATATGTCTCATTACTTTCATAGGAAATTCTAAACCTTCATCGCTTTCCAACATCCTTTCTCTGTTCACTTTCAGCAGATTACCCTGGGTCTGAATTTGCTTGCGGGGTAACAAATCTATCCAAGGTCTTAACTCTTTCACTCCTGTAGAAAACCTCTCTCTCCACTTGTGCTCCAAACCCCAAAATTATCTCCCTCAAGACTGAACCTGAATCTAAGTCCTTTCATAATCAAGATCTGGGCCAACTTCCCAACCTCACTTTCAGTTTCTCCTCCAGATACATCCTACCTGTAGTTCCAGGAATGCAGTCCAGATATGGAGAGGTTCTGGAGGTGAAGGTGAATAGTATCCAACAAGGCTGGGAGCAGAACCCAGAAGTCTCCTGAATAAAGCATTCCAGGAATTCTGTCAAAGCAAGGACCCTGCCAAGGAGAATGCAAGCCATAAACCATGGAATAAAGTTAAAAAGTCATGAGCCAAAGATTCCAATAAATGGAGAGACCCAATTAGGAGAGCAAGAGCAAATAAGAAATAGAAAGGGGCCAATACAAAAACGACAGACATGGAACAAGACATAAGTTAGGTCCAAGGTAATGCTCTTACTCTTTTTTTTTTGTTTGGAATGGTAAGTTATTTAAATTTTTATTTTAATTCCAGTTAGTTAACATACAGTGTTATATTAGCTTCAGGTGTACAAAATAGTGATTCAACAATTCCATACATCACCCAGTGCTCATTATAAATGTACTCTTTAATCCCCATCACCTATTTCACCCATCCCCTGCCCACCTCCCTCTGGTAACCATCAGTTTGTTCTCTGTAGTTAAGAGTCTTTTACTTGGTTTGTCTCTCCCTCTCTCTTTTTCCCCTTTGCTCATTTATTTCTTAAATTCCACATATGAGTGAAATTATATGATAATTATCTTTCTCTGACTTATTTTGCTTAGCATTATACTCTCTAGCTCCATCTACATCATTGCAAATGGCAAGGTTTCATTCCTTTTTATGGCTGAATAATATTCCATTCCAGGGGCGCCTGGGTGGCTCAGTTGGTTAAGCGACTGCCTTTGGCTCAGGTCATGATCTTGGAGTCCCGGGATCGAGTCCCACATCGGGCTCCCTGCTCAGCAGGGAGTCTGCTTCTCCCTCTGACCCTCTTCCCTCTCGTGCTATCTCTCATTCTCTCTCTCTCTAATAAATAAATTTAAAAAAAAAATTAAAAAAAAATATTCCATTCCATTCTATACATATATATATACACACACACACATATACCACATCATTCAACAATCGATGGATACAGGCTGCTTCCATATTTTGGCTATTGTAAATAATGCTGCTATAAATATAGGGGTGCATGAATCTCTTTGAATTAGTGTTTTGGTAATGGTAATATTTAATGTTTTTTGATGGTTCAACATTTGAAACCCAGAATTAATTTTTTTAAAAAAGCAAACCATGGAAATCACCATCATTGAAAAGCTATTAGGTACAAAAAAAAAATGCAGAATGCATTTCTCTAAGAGACAAATAAATCATTCCAGTAGTAATCTATTAAAAGTAACTTTTCTTGGGCATCTGCACGGCTCAGTCAGTTAGGCATCTGCCTTCGGCTCAGGTCATGATCCCAGGGTCCTGGGATGGAGCCCTGCATCAGGCTCCCAGCTCAGCGGGCAGCCTGCTTTTCCCTCTGCCTCTGCCTGCCACTCCTTCTGCTTGTGTGCTCTCTCTCTCTGTGTCAAATAAAAAAATAAAATCTTTTAAACAAACAAATAAATAAATAAATAAATACAAAAGTAACTTTTCTTAAACAAATAGTGTTCTGTTTGTATAAAATGAGAATAAAATAGGATAGTGTTACCTTATGTAATGACATATGTCTGCCTATTTAAATAATAAAAGAATTCACATTTTTATACAGTCCAATATACTTAGGTCTATGATAAAACAGTATTATGAGGAAATGGTCTTTTATAACTTTAATGATAAACTGGTGGTCTAAATGGTTGTAGTTACAAAGAAAAGTTATCCACTAAAAAGGACAGTAGAGGACATAAAGGATAAAATGAAAAATTTTCCTTTTTAAAAAAATTTTTTATTATTGAAGTGTTGTTGACATACAATGTTGTATTAGTTTCAGGTATACAACAGTGATTCAACAATTCTATACATTTCTCAATGCTCATCATGATAAGTGTTGTCACCATACATTATTACAATATGATTGACCATATTTTGCTTGCTGTACTTTTCGCCTCCGTGACTTAGTTATTTTATAACTGGGAGTTTGTACCTCTTCATCCCTGTCACTTATTTCATCCATTCCCCCAACCTGCTTTTCCTCTTAATCACTGTACAGTTGGCTCCTTCACATCATTCCAATCCCATTAAATGTCATCTACTGAAAGGTCCCCCCAACTGCCCTATCTAGAATAGCCAATTAGTTATTCATCACATCTCCATGTTTCATACTCTGCATAATACTGTAGTGCTAGCTAAGACTTCTTTATTAACTGGATTATTGTCCATTTCTCCCCACTAGAATGTAAGGCCCTTGGGAACAAAGCTCTTCTCATTTATCTCTAGCCCCAATGGCAAGAACAGTCTTCCAAATACATTAAGTATTTGATAAGTACTAGATGAATGAATTAAATCTCAGGGATACTCTGCATTTTTCTTAAAGACCTCCAAGTAATTCTGACATCAACCAGAATGGAAACCTCTGGGCTAATACCAGCCTTGTTATCCCCACTATGCTGGGACGTAGAGGGTGGTGAGAAGTGACTTGGAAAAAATGCAAAACCAGGCCAAACAAACGAAGCATTGCTCTATTTTGCTAGGCCTTTAACCATACTGATTCCAAGACCTAGTATATGCTCTCCTCAACATTCCTAAGCTAGTCAGTTCAGGAACTATCTTCTTTAAAAACTATAAACACTAAAGGATTATTTTGAATTATTTACTTTGTTTCCCCAGTCCAAACACTCTGGCATGCATTAGATCCTCAATACATATTTCTTGAATTACACTGCTCAGAGATTTGCTCCAGCCCACTGGGCTTGCTACAACTTACATGTTAATATTAGCTATCATTTATTTAACACTTACCATGTGCCAGGAACTATGCTAAGCCCTTACCTATAATATCTCATTTATTCCTCAAAAGAATACTTCAAAAGAGGTGTTTTCTTTCTCTTTCTTTTTTTTTACACCAACAAATAACAAAAGAGACTCAGAGAGGTTATACATATGTAAGTAGAAAAGTTGAGATTTATATTTAGGCTGTTTTTTTTTCTATCCTATACTGCCTTATGCAATCAATGTAATGCATCAGTATTTTTAGTGTACGTTATTTCTGCGTCAAGTCATTTATTAACTAATAATGGAACCTATGAGAAGCTCTCAAATATCTCTATGAGTCTTAGTCTCTTCACTTACAGAGTCAGGAATTAGATGAAATTAATTCGTTGGCCTCTTCCAGCTCTAAAAACTATATACGCAAATATGAGTTCCTAGACTTGAGCATTTGATTTTGCAACATCATTTGCTTCTGCTGTTTTATATATTTCATACTGTGTTTATATCAAAACAACATAAAACAGTTTCCATTTCCATGACTTCTTTTCTTGAAACCACCTGACTTCTTGGAAATATGAAAAGTGAAATGAATGAAGTCACATCACCAAAGCCACAGAAGAGAAGACACTTCCTCAAACACAGTCCGCATATTTCCAACAGAGTTGATGTCACTGATTTAACTACCTATTCGAAGAAAATGCTCACTAATTAGAGTATTTTTGAAGACAGTTACGAAAGAGTGAAATTTTAGGCTATCTAATGGTGGTACTAGCCCTTGTGCATCTGGGGGGTGTTCAACACTAGTCCCTAATATATTCGTTATTTATGAATTTTACTAATTGTAAAATTTGAAAATACAGAGTAAAAGAGAGAGGAGGAGAAACCTAGTCCACACCCCCCACCTTTTTTATTAATATAACAGCATAGGGCAGTGGAAGGAGCCCTTGTTCTTTCATTGGTGAAAACTACTGTCAGGGCCCCCAGGTGGCTCAGTCAGTTAAGTGTCTGCCTTTGGCTCAGGTCATGATCCCAGGGTCCAGGAATCAAGTCCCTGCATCCAGCTCCCTGCTCAGCGGGCAGCCTGTTTCTCCTTCTCCCTCTGCTGCACCCACTGCTTATGCTCTCTCTCTTTTTCTGTCAAATAAATAAATAAAATTTTTAAAAAAGCTGTGAATCACTTCACTCTGCATCTCAGTTTGCTAATATTCAAAATTAGCAGGTTTGAACCAAATAATATTTCAGGTTGTTTCCAGTTATGTGAATTAACCCAAAGGGCATGAAAACTGAGCAAGAAATCGCTCTTAAAATGCAGTAGCAAGTTTGAAAACCTACCCTGAAGCAAAGAAGATTGTTCTTAGGGTAAAGGTCACAGTCCCAAATGAATTAAGAACTAAAATTTAAGCCTATTTCTAATAAGGCTATAGTAGCAACGAAAGCTTTAAAATTCTAACACCAAATAGAGAACTGATTCCTGAGCTTCGACACTGAAGACACACAGAGGTTTTGATGTATTTTTCTCTACTGGCAGGGCAGAGATCAAGAGGAAACTGAGCAGGAAAAAAATCAGGACACTGAGGTCAGCACAGAAGCTAATCCTAAAAAATGTCAGAGATGGATTGGGGAGAGGAAAATAGAAAATGGAGGACTCGGTTCATAAATGTATTACCTGTGTTGCAGGATTTCCTTATAATGAGATCATCTTCCATGACATGGTACCCAACTCTGTGTTCTTTCCAACCATTCTCAACAATGGTACAGATGCAAATGACAGATAAAAGTCTTCATCTTTCCCAACTAAATAATATTAATCTTTGCCCTGTCTTCACACATTTCATTTTAATGTGAAACTCAGTGTTTGTTTTTCCTCCTGACCATTTTTACTCCAGCGGGATTAGGTAGCTCGTTTCCAGACTCACTTTTTTCCATGCTTGATATTTACCACTTCCCTATGTAGCCAGCACCATGCTCGATATGCTAATGACCATGCTCTACTCAAGGCAGAGTGGGTGCCTGGTGGGACGACCACACATGAGAAGGTCATTTTTCATCAGTGTTTTAACACCTGCAACAAGATTATCAACCTTACATAGAATGACTCTGTTTACGGATGTTTTTTAAATCTCTTCTTAAAATGGAGAAATGATTTGAAGAAGTTCTCCTATCTCTACCTCCCTCTTAAGCACACATTTCACAGAAAAAGGAACTGGGAAAGAACGAAACCTCACAGAATATTTAAATAGTAGGTTCAAAGTTGGGGAATAGGATCAGCAAGAAGAAAGGCAGATGAAATGAAGTCAAAGTTTCACTTATTTTTGTCTCTGTCCATGGAGAGAAGACTGCTGATTTAGAGTCACTCTGGCCTGCCTTAGACCACCTGACATGCAGATGTAACTCCAAGGTAAGATTCCCTGGGCCAGCAGGTTTTATCCTGGTGCTATCATCCGAATAAACCCTCTAGGCTTACTCCAGATTAGGTTTCTGACCCCAGAAACTACACAGGTGGCATCTCCTTATGATTCACTGAATCATATGCATCACTTCATGATTAAAACTGAATCACTTGCTGCAAGGAAATTTGGGGAAAATTAGTGTAGGTTTTTCTAGTCCCTGTGGTGGGCAGTGAGGAAGAGACTGTAAGTGGCTGTGCTATTTGCCAGAGAACAGTGCCCGCCGCAGCAACTAACTCAACCAGAAACCCAGGTGCAGGGCCTAGAGACCCTGCGCCCTCCAATATGTATCAAAAATCCCCAGATGTGGGCACCTGGGTGGCTCAGTTGGGGGCGCCTGGGTGGCTCAGTTGGTTAGGCAACTGCCTTCGGCTCAGGTCATGATCCTGGAGTCCCGGGATCGAGTCCCACATCGGGCTCCCTGTTCAGCAGGGAGTCTGCTTCTCCCTCTGACCCTCTTCCCTCTCGTGCTCTCTGGCTCTCATTCTCTCTCTCAAATAAATAAATAAAATCTTTAAAAAAAAAAAAAATCCCCAGATGTGAGCATTATAAAGGAAAAGTATCATTTGGGGGAAGGCCAGGGCTCTGTTTTTTTAATTAAATGCTGTTGCATTAAATGGATAGGTCTTTGCTAATGATGAACACACTGTTTGAGAGAACATTCAATGAATTCAATTAATTCTTGGGAAAGTTTTTAGAGCTTTAGTAGAAAAGTTAGAAAAGAACATTCCACTTAATGTCACTTCTGTACTACTACATTACAGTTAAGTATCTAAATTAACACAGATCAGCTTCCTGAGGTTCTCATGCCCCCGCCCCACAGGAGCACAGCGTCCCCAAGCAGAGAGGGGGGTCTACCTGAAAGACCCTGTGCCAAAAGTGTCTTTATAGCAAGACCTCAAAGTAACTCGAAATCTGGGAACTTCTGCCCCAATAGATGAACATTTAGATTTTTTTTCAGAAATCCCTGCTGGTCCTCTGGAATTCAGTAGGGAGGCTTTGAGGAGGAAAGGAACGTGGCCTGCAGTACTAAAAGGGCAAAATGACATACTTGCTAGCTTTCATATAACAAGTTGAGCAAAATCATAGGTAAAAAGTTATTGAGTGCTTAATGTGTGCCATGAAGGGAGCTAAGTTTTATATACATTATGTCATTTCATCCTCATAAAAACTCAATGGGGTTTAGAAAGTGAAAGGGGCTCAGAATTAAGAGTCCACAGAGCTGGTAAATGGTCGAGAGAGAGCAGACCACCCAGTTCTGTGGGACGCCGGAGCCCAGCTTCTGCCCCACTAATTTATATGCAAGCACTTTAAGACCACATTAAAAGCTCTCTAAGAATGAAGAAATCTCCTGGGTTATGTGCAATAAATCAAAGCTCCTAGGAAACTTTATATGCTATTTAGAACCACTACCAGTGTTGATTTTTCTCAAGTCCTACATTACTTTCAGATGCCCTTCTGGAGCTCAGGCACACAATTGTTAAAAAAAAACAAACAAACTTCCCTATAATTCAGGTATCCAGTGTTTTATATGCACATAGACAAAAAGACCACATACACACAACCTCCATGCACACCCCACAGATTCAAACACACCCCACAGAGACACACAAGACTATATATCCACATACATGCAGACAAATACACCACAGATATACAGGCAGACCAAAAACACACCACACAGACACAAAGACAGACACACATACACAGATAGATACACAAAGGCCATCCACACACAGTATCAAAAATTCTTCATGCAATTTTGTTTCTCCTTTTCTACTCATGCCCCAATCCCTCTCCCGTTTCCACCATATTCATCATCTCATTCCCATCTCACCTCCTGTTGCTGGTCTGTTCTCTCCATCCCACTGCATCCCAAATCAGGAACACAAGCTCGTTCCCTTCAATTCCCCAAGGCAACCACCAATACAAGACAGTTGTGATTAATGAGAAGGGACATTACACCATGTCAAAGCATAGCCAATGGATTAAAATTGAATATGGGACAATTCCTCATTTTAAATCCTCTGCATCATTTCTGCTCCTCAGAATATCTCATTGATCTTTTCTCCTCATCAAGCCTCCTCACCTCCCATGGTGTTTTTCCTGTGCCCCCCTCTCTGAAGACCACCCTCACTCCTCCCTCTTCTCACGGTCCCAGGCCCTTCACACAGCCTCTTTCCCAGGTCCCCACTCTTCCACTCACCATGGCCACCGATTCCATGTCCTTAGACTTCACTTTTTATTCAAAGCAGGCTACTAAGGTATTTTCCTGAAGAGGGCCAATTTTCTACTTCGGAGAAAAATTTTGCAATTCCCTTAGAAGGCAGAATTAACTTAAAGCAATTGTGGTTTTAATAGCAATTATTTTATTTCTTCTCTCCATATATTCTTAGAATGTTTTTGCTTAGTGAAAAAAAAAATCATTAGCAATTCCCATTAAAGCAATTTATCCAATTTATCAAAAACCAATTTGTTCATATGACTGTTATATATAATAGCTATTTTCCAAAACATTCTCAGGTTCATATTTTCAATACTATAGGAATCATTATCCAAGAAATAGGATAGTTTGGATCATCAAATACTCTGATTCATGGAGGATTATCAAAACACTACACATGAATTACCAATTTTCAAAGAAGTAACATAAAACACTGGCAGGGTTCCCCACCTGCCACAACTGAGGCACAGTGGGAAATGTTGATAAGAAATTTAACCCTGTAAGCCTCCCTTTATCTTCTGTTTAAATATTGTCTTTAGGAGGAAAAAAATAAATGACTTTTTTATAAAGCTCCTGGCATATAAAAAGTATAAGATAAATATCAATTCCTTGAATTCTCTCCCTCTTTTCCTTTCCCAAGTAAGTAAGAACTACCACTGTATTCAACAGTACATGTTCCTCTTTGATGATTTTGAAGGCACTTTACAATCTTTTGGTGGGGGGCCAGAGGGAGAGGGAGAGAGAGAGTCTTAAGCAGGCTCTCCACGCCCAGAGTAGAGCCCGAGATGGGGCTCAATCTCACGACCCTGAGAACATGATCTGAACCAAAATCAAGAGTCAGATCCTTAAATGACTGAGCAGCCCAGGCACCCCAGCATGTCACCCTCTTATGGTGCCCTAGCCTAGGGCTCCCAAATGAATACCGGTTCCTACCACATGCTAAAATACTAGCATTTACTACATATAATAATTAGCTCATGGGAGAAATCTAATTATAGCTCTGAATGATTACTGATTTGCAGCAGTTGTTAATTTTGTTACTCAATTTCATTAGCAACATTTGCCCTGACCAAGCCTTAGTCAAGTAAAACTGATCCTACATTGCCTTATTCAAGAAGTTATGACCATCAAGGAGGGTCAAACCTATGGTTCATTTCTAAATAGAAGATGTTTAGCTACCTAAATTCATTACTTCAAGTCAAAATATCCCAAACATCATTTCTTTCACATTAATTTCATCTGTAGTATTTCTATCTTGGATGCTCAAATTAATCTGATCTTAATTCTTCATACAAAATAAAAATACAAAGCTTAGGGAAATACCTGATTTGTATTATTGTGGAAATATTATATTGGCTATTTTATAATTTTTTTTAAGTAGGCTCCACGCCCAATGTGGGTTTTGAACTCAAGACCCTGAATTCAAGAGTCGCATGTTCTACCAACTGAGCCAGCCAGGGGTCCTTATGTTTGCCTTTTTAAAAATAGTGTCATTTTGGCCATTACTATGCAAAAATTAACTTTTTTTTTTTTTTTTTTGCTTCTTTTTTGTGGTTATTTTCCGTTTCTCTCTCTACAGGTAATTATGGATCTGGTCAACTTTACTGATTTGCTCAATGTCTCTACTTTAGTAAGAAACAGCACTCACTTTGCAGTTCCTGCCTCAAACGTGGTCATTGCCTTTCTGCTGTGCATGTCAGTTATAATAGGTACCATCACCAATGGTCTCTACCTGTGGGTGCTAAAATTCAAGATGAAAAAGACTGTCAATACGCTCTTATTTTTTCATCTCATTCTCTCCTATTTTATGTCAACATTGATTCTGCCATTTATAGCCACCACCTACCTTCAGGACAATCACTGGAGCTTTGGAAATGCCATGTGCAAGGTCTTCAATGCCACTTTGTCAGCAGGGATGTTCGCCTCTATTTTCTTCCTCTCGGCCATCAGCGTTGACCGTTACCTTCTCACTCTTCACCCGGTGTGGTCACAGCTGCATCGAACCCCACGCTGGGCTACCGGCATCATCCTGGGAATCTGGCTCTCTGCCACTGCCCTCGGCATGCCTTATTTGGTTTTCAGGGAGACACAGGATGACCATAAAGGAAGAGTAACCTGCCAAAATAACTATGCTGCATCTCCTAATTGGGACAGCAAAAAGATGCAAACATTAGGGAAAGGGATTCACGTGGCCTGTTTCATCAGCCGCTTCTTGCTGGGCTTCCTTCTGCCTTTCTTTATCATCAGTATTTGTTACAAAAGAGTAGCCGACAAGATGAAAGAGAGGGGCCTGTTTAAATCCAATAAGCCCTTCAGAGTCATGGTGACTGCCATTCTCTCTTTCTTTGTGTGCTGGATGCCCTACCATGTACACCAGGGCTTACTTCTCACTAAGCACCAATCAGTACTTGTACAGGTGACTCAGATACTGACAGTGATAACCATTTCTTTCAATGAGCTCTTTTCTCCTACACTCTACCTGTTTACTGGGGAGAACTTCAAAAATATTTTCAAGAAGTCCATTCTTGCTCTGTTTGAGTCAACATTCAGTGAGGACTCTTTGGCGGAAAGGACACAAAACCTAAATTCAGAAGCCTACATCTAAATTTTGGATCCAGAGGAAACAATGGACTCTTAGTCAATTTTACCACCAGAGAGGTACCCTCTGCTTTTGTAGAATATAATCCCTATATTAGAGACATCTAGGCTGTACCATGGCTAGATCTATGAATATTAAAAGAGCTGTAAGAAAGCAAGCAATGGGTGATGTTGCAAATATAATTATTTTTACTCTGTTTTTATTGTGGTAAAATATATATAACATAAAATTTGCCATTTTCACCATTTTAAAATGTACATTTCAGTGGCATTAACTACATTCACAGTGTTTTGCAACCACCACCACTATCTATTTCCAAAAATTTTTATTACCCCAAAGAGAAACTCTGTACTGATTGACTAGTAACTCCTCATATCCCCCTCCCTACAACCCCTCATAACTTCCAATCTACTTTCTGTCTCTGTGAATTGGCTCTTCTAGGTATTCCATGTAAGTGAATTCATACAACATTTCTTATTTTGTCTGGCCTATTTCACTTAACATGACATTTTCAAGGTTCACCCATGTTGTAACACATATCAGAACCTTATTCTTTATGGTTAAATAATAGTCCATTGTATGTTTATTCCATTGTGTGTTTTGTTTATCCATTCTTCATGTTAAGGGACATTTGGGTTGTTTCTACCTTTGCTATTGTGAATAATGCTACCGTGAACACTGATATACAAGTAGGTGTTTGAGTCTTTGTTTTCAATTATCTTGAATTATTTTGAATTACTGGGTCATATGGCAATTATATGTTTAACTTTTTGAGGAACCGCCCACACTTTTCCACAGCAGCTGTACTGTGTTACACTCCCACCAGCAACGTGCAAAATTTCCACTTTCTCCACGCCCTCACCCACACTTATTATTTTCTTTTTTTCAATGATAGCCATCCCAGTTGGTGTAAAATGGCGCAAATGTGATTCTTAACCTCTGATTTTTGAGGCTATAGGAATACCAATTTCTAAATAACAATAGTGTCTATTGATCTGACTTTTCTGTCACAAAATCTAGTAAATAGACATTTGGAACAAGATCCCTCTTTATTTACATAGCTCCTAAATTATTTAATTGGTATGGACAAAATTTAACATGGGGATGACAAAACACTGATCTTTTCATATCTATGTTAAAGGATAAAGAATTTATACTATAATGTTTTCAACATAAAGATATCTTAAATATCTCTTTTCAAAACCTATAGATTGAACTGTCTCAGAAATATGTGACTAAGATAATTATAAATGTTTAAGAATCTACCTGGGTAATGTCATAACGTATTTAATTTAGAATAGCCATAACAATATTACTTTATCTTCCGTGGTTTTCAAGTTTCACTTCAAGTTCTCGCAATACCTTATAGCACCTAAGTTATGTAGGACCACATAGTATCACTGACATAATTACATTTCTTATATTTAGTTCATTAGTTCTATCTATCGGTCAATAGATATATCAATCAATAGATAGGTCTATCTAGTTCAACTGATACAGAATGCAGACATTTAGGCCACAACACACACTCAGTCCCTAAATATTCCAGCTGGCTTTGCACAACCCATTCCAAACCACAGGCATATATCCTAGTCAGAAATCCCCAGAATGGATGATATTAATTACAAGGGGTTACAGGAAGGAGGGAAAATTAACCTTCATTACTTTTTTTTTTCCAAGAAAAGTAATAGTAGTTTGTTACCCTAGAAATGCTGCTAATTGACTTGGCTTCACTACCTCCCTGACATCTGAGGGCTTGGTCTCTCTCTCTCTCTTTGAATAAGAGGGACAAAAAGCTTCAGGTAGATGACAGCTTTCATTGTTGGCCCCTATGTCACGCTTTTGGAGCCGGAACAGTTTTCCCAGAGCAGGAGTAGGACTGACCACCAGGCCGTGGCTCCGAGTGTCCCTGCAGCAAGCAAGGACCAGTGCTTCTTCCCGCCCCACACTTGCATATCCTGACAAGCCCCTGAAGTTTATGATGCAGGACTCGAGAAAGTTATTGGATGGAACATATGATTCTTTGAAACAAGAATAGCATGGGAAACCTAGAAGCTACGTAGACAGCCTTTTGTCTCCCTCCTCAAACTTGCCACAATAAGAAACAAGGAAGTGCTCTTTCCTGGGTTTTTAAAAAAATATTTTGTTCCATCTCTCTGTGGATTGTAAACTCCTCAAGGACACAAGAAGCCTATCAGTCACACTATTTTCTTTTCTATGACTATTATACACAATTGGTATCCGAGAAAAGATACTTAATGAAAATTGAATATGGGTAATCACAATGTGTGATTTGAAAAATGACCTTAGGTATAAAATAATAAGATTGAACCAGATTTTTTTTTAAAGATTTTACTTATTTATTTGACAGAGATAGCACAAGCATGGGGAGCAGCAGAAGGAGAGGGAGAAGCAGGCTCCCCGCTGAGCAGAGAGCCTGATGCGGGGCTGGATCCCAGGACCCTGGGATCATGACCTGAGCCGAAGGCAGACACTCAACCAACCGAGCCACCCAGGCGCTCCTGAACCAGATTTTTATTTAACAAAGATTTACATCACACTTACCTTGTGTGCAGGCATGATTCTGTGTGCTTTACAAATCGTAACTCACTTAATCCTATAGCAGTTCTCTTAATTAGGTCACATTTTTATCCCTACTTTACAGATGATGAAAGTGATGCACTTGCCCAAGGCCATAGAGTAAGCAATTGGAAGAGCCAGTATTATAAGCCCCGGCGACGTGGTGCTAGAATCCACGCTCTCAACTATTATACCCACTGCCTGAGGTCACTGCTAGGAGACCGAAAGGCTGGGCTTTAAGCCCAGATCTACCTAATCTGTTTATTTCAACAGAAGTCACCTTTTTGGCTGCAAAAATCAAACAAATGCCTAGAAAATGTCAGGATCCACACACAAAGTAAAAGTTAAAAAATAGCATTGAGCTTGTAATCAGAAGATCTGGGTGATAGTCTGGCTTTGCCTCTAGTTTGGTGTTTTATATGAGGCAGGTTATCCAAATTTTCTGGGCCTTAGCTTCCTCATCTATAATATGGGGACATCTCTTAATGAGATTGTGGAAGTGAAGTTACTTCTAAAATATAAAACACTGTATCGATATATTATTAAGAGATTTTTTTTAACTTATCACTTTAAATTTTAAGAAAATGGGATGTAGGGGAGCCTGGGTGGCTCATTTGTTAAGCGTCTGCCTTTGGCTCCAGTCATGATCCCAGAGTCCTGGGTTGGAACCCCAAATCATCAGGCTCTCTGCTCAGCAGGAAGCCTGCTACTCCCTCTCCCACTCCCCCTGCTTGTGTTCCCTTTCTCCCTGTCTCTCTCTCTGTGTCAAATAAATCTTTAAAAAAATATATGGAAAAAATGGGATGTAAACTTAAGAAAATTCTCCCAGAATGTATTTTTTAACTTCCCATAAAACTATGGTTAACTTTGAGAAAACCTACCCATTATAGTTGTATTGATCTCACCAACTTCCTCACTCTTACAAATTCTCAGAACCCAAGGTTTATAAACAAAGAATTAGTGGCTTTGCTTTTGGAACTCATGTTTGGAGACAGTCTTTCAAAACAATGTGCTTATTAGCATCCAATTATATAAACCTGCTTCATTATATCAGGATCAAACAGGCTCAAGAAAAGAATACAGAGATGACTAGGGACGCGTTTCAAATGCCAGCTTGAGTTCTTTTCTCAAGAAATGGGTCCTTGTTTTAATGAGAGGAATGGGCTACCCAGCTGTGAACATATAGGAGGGATTGGGGTTTAAGGTAGCATGGTGTGCACAACAGAAGCCAAATCCATAGCCCTGAGAAACTAGGGGCAACAACTATTTACTCGGAGAGTTTATGTAACTGTCCCCTGAGAATCTGAGCTCTGAGAATACAACAGTGAAAAGATACAATCCCTCCTCCCTACCTGTGCTCTCTCTCGCTGCATGAGAGAGAGAAAGAGAGTGCAAGCATGAGTGGGCGGGTGGGGGGGGAGGTACAGAGGGAGAGGGAGAAGCAGACTCCCCGCTGAGCAGGGAGCCCGATGCAAGGCTCAATCCCAGGACCCTGGGATCATGACCTGAGCCAGAGGCAGATGTTCAACCAACTGAGCCACCCAGGCGTCGTGTCACTCGTGTTCTCTACTTCAGTGAATGGAGCCAGCTTCTGCTACTGCTCCCACTGAGCCTCGAACCCCAGCAACTTGGTTCTACTGCAACTGCTGCTGACACCAATGGCACTTCTGCATCAAGTCTAGAACTGTCCTTTCCTGAAAGCTCTACCAACACTGCCATGAGGAACATAGAAGTCCCATGCAGAGCCTGTTTATTCACATTGCACACTTCCAAATTTAATCTTGCATGAAGGTATCTAATTGGCATGCCTGCATCCTAGCTGCAAAGGAGGCTGGGGAGCTGAGTTCTGGTTTCTACCTGAGAGGGGAAAAGGATGCTCCTATCATAGGAATTTCCCCAAATATAAAAGCTATTCAAAAGATGATGATGTCCATTGAATTTAACCTAAAAACTTTTCAAAATGATTAGCTTCAGGAAGAGAAACAAAATTGCATCGTGCTGAGTCCTGTCTGGGAGGTGAGAATCCAGAGGCTCTGGGAGTAGCAGCTCTTTTAAACTTGCGGAGAATTAAGGAGTAATTCCACCTCCTTCTTCCCACAGAAAGTAACTCTAACACATTCTACTAATTAGAGATTAATTTGTGTTAAGGGACTGCCATTAAAATGCAAATATACCTTTTAAGAAGGTTACCTTTCATTCACAAGTTAATGGGAATTACCTTAATCAGCTTCACACCCAGCAGAGTGCACCTAAACACAGTACTTAAAATATTAGACTTTGGGGGGCGCCTGGGTGGCTCAGTTGGTTAAGTGTCAGGCCATGATCCCGGGCTCCTGGGATTGAGTCCCGCATGCCCCTCATGGGGCTCCCTGGTCAGCAGGGAGCCTGCTTCTCCCTCTGTCCCACCTGTCCTCCCCCTCCCTGAGTGCACTCTCTCTCTCTCAAATAAATAAATAAAATCTTAAAAAAAAAAAAAAAAAGAATATTAGACTTGGATTGTGGCCTAAAGGAGGGAAACCTTTTGAGTTGGAGGTCGAACCTGGAGCGTACTTTAGAGACACTGAGGGTCCTGTATAGGGAAAGGTATTCCGAAGAGAGAGTCAGCTGGTGACTAAGAAAAAAGTTGCCTAGTTGTGATACGGCCCAGAAAACTCAGTTTATGCCAAATTGTTTGGGTCGAAGACCTTATCTTCCTTCCAGTTAAGGCCAGTCACCCCAGTTTAGTTTAACTTGGGGTTTCCAGGAGGTGGTTTCCCTTTCAAGTCCTGTCCTTCCCCTATTGAGAAGGAAAGAACACACTGGTGGAAAGAGAAACAGTTTTTCTGATGCTCCCCCATTGTTTTCCTTGTCTCTTCACTACATTCTGAGGTCCCTGAGAGTAAAACCTGTATCTTATTCCTCATATATTTCCAGCACCTAACTTGGTATCTAACATGATAGATAAATGTTTATAAGCCATTGGATAAATACATGCACTTATAAATTAATTCTGGAGTTGGAAGTCTCTCTGTGAGGTTTTTAGAATGTTCTTCTTTAAGCCAACTAAGAATCTACAGTATTTCTTTCACTTCACTTGTCAAAAGGAACAGACAACCAGAGAGCTGCCATCTGAGAACACTAGCTTTCCCTTTTCCATCTCAAGCAAATGCAATGGAAGATTAAGGTGTATATGAACAATTCATTATTGAAATCTCTATTATTTATTCACTTGCTGCTGGAGTTGGTATGAACTTTATTTAGTTACAACACTCAGAAACAGTAAACGTGATTCATTATTTCTTCTATATCAAATCAAATCTGATCCCGAGTCCCTTCCCTCATGGTCCAAAGGATTCCATGAAAGCTTAAGGACTTGGGTCTTTAATAGTCTCCTGTGACATGCCTCTTACCCAATTCTGTAAGACCCCTTAGAAGCAGCAGCTCCATCTCTTCCTGCCATGCAAGTTGGGCCATGTAGAGGGCATTTTCACCAAGGCAAGGATCCCAGCAACCTTTCTTCCCTAATGTCTTAGCCATACCTCCAATGACTGGAAAAAAGGGGCAGCAGGGGGAGGGTAATGCAAGGACCTTGGCTCATCTTATACTGATAACTCACAAAGTCTAACTTCATTTCTCTAAACTCTTAGAGAAATTAAGGAGTTCCATTAGAAATGTTAACTCAGCTACTTCTGTCTCCCCAGCTGTCATCTTCCAACAAAAAGATGACAAAAGAGTCCCCACTGTGGCCTTTAAAACCTCTTCAGTCAGTGAGCTTGGTGTTTTTTGCTTACCTTCCAGATCCACGTTCAAGCATTCTCCACCTTGCCTTCTGCCCTGGAGCCTGGGTCAGCAACAGGTCCCCTGCTTCCTAGCTTCTGGTAGGGTTTGCCAATGGGGAACTCTGGCAGAAAATGCAAAGAAGATGGAGAATGGGGTCAGGTATTTATTTCCCTAACTGCCTCCTAAAAAGGTCAAGTGGAGTTGGCTGAGCTTCTTGGCAGAAGGTCAACTCCTTCTCTTAAGGGTCTACGTAAGTCTCTACCTCTTGATTCCAGACTCCCTCCCTTTCTCTCTTCAGACCAGGGGGTGTGTACCAAACATATCAGTTGCCACCATGCCCTGGGGTTACTATACTATCCCTGTGGTTCCTCTACACCCACACCTTTGTAAATAGTTCCTTGTAAATAACACGTTCCCAGATTATCCTATTTAGAATGTATTTGATTCCTGATGGGACCCTGACTGATACAGTTAGTGTGATAACATAATTTTTTTAAGATTTTATTTATTTATTCAAGAGAGAGAGAATGAGAGATAGAGAGCACGAGAGGGAAGAGGGTCAGAGGGAGAAGCAGACTCCCCGCTGAGCAGGGAGCCCGATGTGGGACTCGATCCCGGGACTCCAGGATCATGACCCGAGCCGAAGGCAGTCGCCCAACCAACTGAGCCACCCAGGCACCCAGTGTGATAAAATAATTTATATTTTTTTCTTTTACTATAAATAATATTCTGTATCTTCTTTTCAAAATAATATATTTGTGTATGGCATTTACTCATGAATGTCAAAGAACTATATAAAAGATAATTCCCACAACATTTCTTGGTAGAGGAATATGAGACGAAAAGTTTTAAAAGAATAAAGTTGCAACTCTCATACAAATATAAAATCGACATGTGTCAAAGATTTTTATTTCATTAATATTTAACTCAGTAAGGAAGAAACCAGTAAGATATTACAACCAGTTCAAAAGAGGGCTCAAATCTCCTGTATGAAGAATTCCAAATAATTTACGCAGATATCCCCCACTCAAAAATGTGGATACTAACACTCCTTGAGTATGGGCTGTGTTAAGGGATTTGCTTCCAAAGAGCATATTGTGGAAAGGGGAGGAAGGCTTAACTTTATACTGGAGAAACCTGGCAAACACCACCTTAGCCAGGTGATCAAGGTTAATATCATCAGCAAAAAAGACATGTTGTCTGCATGTACCCCTGATATGATGTAATGAGAATGGCACTTCAACTCTGTGATCATCCTTCAAAAACCCATAACCTTGGTCTAATCATGAGAAAATACCAAATTCCAATAGAAGGGCATCTTACAATGTAGCTGACCAGTATTCCCCAAAACTGCCAAGGTCATCAAAAACAAGAAAAATCTGAGAAACAGCCAAAGCCTGAGGAAACATGATAACTAAATGTAATGTGGTATCCTGGATGGAATCCAGAAAAAGGATTTAGTGGAAAAACGAACAAAATCTGAATAAAGGATGGAGTTTAATTAACATACCAGTGCTGTTTCCTTAGTTGTGACAAACATACCATAGTAATTTGAGATGTGAATAAAAGGGGGAATTGGGTGAGGGGTATATAAAAACCCTGTACTATTTTTGCATCTTTCTACAAATCTAAATCTGGTGTGCAATTTAAAGTTTATTTTCAAAAGAGAGAGAAAACTCAAGGTGCTATACATGTATGGTCAGGAAAGGAATGCTGAAATGAATTTACAAAAGGATGCAAAACGGGCAAAATCAGTCAGCATCCACAGAGTAATAATCAAATTTTACATTTTTATGGACAGGAATGATTTGCTTACAATTTGTGTTCAACAAGTTAACTTCTATCTCTAAAGAGTTGTAAGACAGCCTAGTCAGAGACAAATCCTATATAGCCGTATAGGACCAAAGGAATCCCCAGAGGCTCCAGCATTCCCTTAAAAGGATATCTAGAAATCTCTTCTGCCCATTCAAAATTTTCCATAGTTTTTTTCCTACAAAGGATGCAGGTGTCCAAATTATAAAAAGCCCTTACAGGAGTGCCTGGTTGGTGCAGTCAGTTAAGCATCTGACTCTTGGTTTCGGCTCAGGCTGTGATCTCAACGTCGTGAGACTTGAGTCCTGCATCGGGCTCCCTGCTCAGCGTGGAGTCTGCTTTAGTTTCTCTCTGCCCCTCCCCCTCCTAAAATAAATGAATAAATCTTTAAAAAAAAAAGCCCTTACAACAGCTGGCCTGACTTGACAAAATGGCTAACATGAGTTTACAAATATTCAAACGGTTATGCAATGCTTTGCTAAGTTATTACAACACTATGGACAGAAAAATAACCCAAAGATCAAGATAATTTATCAGCCTACCAGGGGGAAACCGTACAGACTGCCAGATATCCATCACTGCCTTAGAGTTAAAGCACTTGCAATATCAAGTTACTTAGGCAACACACCAGCAAATGGTGCAGTAACAAAATAATTTTAAAAAGCAGTTGAACAAAAGAACAATCAATATCACGTTCCAAATCCCATCCCCTACCTGGTTGTACAAATTAATCATGTTAAAGATAGACTCAGCTCTTAGGTAGGGAACTGTCATTTTCCCAGGCCTCGTACTTCTATATAGAGGGGCTTCGACTGGATTAACATTCCTGGCCTCGGTTTCTGCCTGTGTAGGAATAGACTCCACGACAAAATATATACCTGCAGTTTGGAGCATTTACCTTTGGACTTTTTGTTTCAGGCTCTTATTTAAATATGTTTGTTTCCTCTTTCCTCACAGTTTTAATGCATGTGGCAAGTGTCTTAAAGCCAGAATCCACAAGGATCTTTCCAACCTCAGTTTCCTGTGTGCTGGTAGAAGAGTGACTATCTCTTATAGTAAATTAGTTAAGAGACTTTTGAATGTGACCTAGTATACATGCTTGAACGCAAGGGCAAAGGTGTCGATCATGTCCTATGTGAGAATTTCCACTCTGTGTCACAGCAATATTTATTATAAATGAATTAGTATTCTGGTTCTACCCCAATTCATGTGCATTTTAGTTAGTGTGAACTAATTTCTCAGAACCTGATCACCTCACTAACCACTGAAAAAATTAAATCTTGGAGCTTTCAAGTGGGGGGCTAGATTTCTCCCAGCCTCTGTAAGATTAAAACATCTACCTCGGGGCACCTGGGTGGCTCAGTCAGTTAAGCATTTGCCTTCGGCTCAGGTCAGGGTCCTGGGATTGAACCCCACATCAGGCTCCCTGCTCAGTGGGGAGTCTGCTTCTCTCTCTCCCTCTCGCCAGTTCATGCTCTCTATCTCAAAAAATAAAAAATAAAATCTTTTTTAAAAAAACCGAACTCTAAATCAATCACTGTACCATATCAGAGGGCCTAGAACACATTCCTACATAACCCACTAACCGTACAGTCCCCTTTTAGCATTGTAACAGTTCAAGAACTATTCCTGCTCAGTGATTTCTTGCCTACTCTTATGTTCTTGTTCAACCACCACCCTCCACTAGAGCCAACTTACTGATGCACTTCACCTTTTACTTCTTCTTTTTTTTTAAGATTTTATTTATTTATTTGACAGAGAAAGAGAGAGAGCACAAGCAGGGGGAGAGGCAGGCAGAGGGAGAGGGAGAAGCAGGCTCCCCACTGAGCAGGGAGCCCAATGTGGGGCTCGATCCCAGGACCCTGGGATCATGACCTGAACCAAAGGCAGACGCTTAACCGACTGAGCCACCCAGGTGCCCCTCACCTTTTACTTGACTTGAAGGAAATTGTACAACGTGCGCCACCTCAACATTACATATGATATGAAAGAAAATTCCAAAGTGAAGTAAACATTGCTAAGAGAATCCCTCAAAAATAGGGTCAGGGAGTATGGAAGAAGCAAGGCATATGCACGTCTGTTTCAATTTTTGGAACACCCTGGACTTTTGACTTTTGTCAATTTCACCTCTGCCACCTTCTAGAACATATCCTTCTACTTTGGACTGGAATAGAGATAATGTAACCTCTATCAGCCAAATAGTCCATTGTTTATTAGATAGTTTAACTCTGTCAGCACCAATCACAATTCAATCAAAGGAAGTCATATAACCTCCTGGGCTTTGCCTTTATACGTCTGCACTTTCCACTTACAATTCTGAACACACTTTCAATTTCAGTCCACTCTGTGGTTCCAGGACTGTAATCCCTAAGACCCCAAAATAAATGCTCCTGGCTGCTTTACAGCCTCTTCTTCTTGCCTGACAATGGGTATAACTGTTTTATAACAAAAAGTGATGTATCTGTGAAGACTGCTGCATATTATATCATCTCAGCACTCCAGGCAAAAACCACTGTTTATCTATTTGTTTTCAATTTACCCCACTGGGACTTACTGATAAAATTCTATTTTCTTTACTCCTAGTGCTTTATGTTTATTCACATTCTATTATTTTATTGCATGTATGTCTTGCCTTCTTAAATTCTTTGTGGAAAGAGACTAGAAGGTCAAAAAATAAAATACAGAAAGGAATATTTTAGTGCCTACTCTCTACTGCCCTCTGCAGGTGGAAGGAAAGAATAAGTGAGTCACAACCTATACTACCTGCAGTAGTGTCCAAGAGATTCTCACCTAACAGAAAGGTTTAAAGCAACCGGTGACTTTTGAGAGATTAACCATCACCAAGCAGACTCCACCTATTCACAGGACGGATGTCCCAATTTGCTAAAGTCCCTTCACCGTGGAAAGATCTCTAGGAACCATATATCCTATTTTCAAGAAAACTTGCTGTCTCCTGTACTCATATACAAAAGGACGTCATAGTCCTCTCTTACTCTGGGTCAAGGCTAAGGGCCTTTATGTCAAATTCCCTTACAGCCCTGTAAAACTTGAGTCCGGGAGTGAAGAGAAAAGAGATTCAATAGTTATAATGACACAAAGGCACAAACAATGCAACTTGTCTGTGCTTTGCCGACAAATGTCAACGAACGCAGGAACCCCTGCAATGCAGCAATCAGAGATAATGGGAGATTTTGCTTTTGGTTTTTACAGAAAGTGTAAAGCAGCCTGCAAGATGACCAGCAAACAGGCAGCGTCCATTTTGTGTAGAAAGGACTGTTGATTATGCATGGGTTATTTTCTTCAGTCACACTACTTTATATGGATAGCAACACTGTCAGTGATGTCATCTTCCAAAACAACAGGCCCGAATGTATAGGCATATTGTGCCAACTGAGCCCAAATCAATGACCTGAGTAATGCAATCATGGTAGCACTATTATTCCTCATCTAAACCCTCCAAGCCCAAAGAAAAATAATGCTAATCTGATGCATATTCAAGGAATAGGTTATGTGGGAAAGAAGATCAAACCTTTGTCTAATTTTTATTTACATTCTAATATGTATTTACAGGAAACCCCACAAAATTTAGCATCATTATGTGCATCAGAATATGTCATTTTATTTTTGCATTAGAGCAGGTTAAAAAATTTATTAACAATGACACACTCTCTTGGATATGAATATTTTTAGCGAGGATATTTTCTAAAGAACTGCACTCCAAATGTGCATTCACATAGCATACCAACATTTTTCCAAAACTGCAGCGTCAGAATAATTTATAGCATTCCTGACAGACGAGGTATCATTGTTTTATTGATAGGAGTTAAGGAAATTTTTGAAAGATTTATAGCTTTTAGTTCCATTTCTGCTTGTTTTATGATTCAACTGATTCATTCTATTTACCTACCTTCATAATGGGAATAAGGACTTAAGCAGATTTAAAATTTCTCAACGTCTGGAAACAAGCTTTCTGAGCTATGTTTCTTTAAACGGTGTGTATGGAAGAGATCCAATGAGTCTTTCCACTCGTTTAAAGTATACACTGAGCGCTCTCTACAAAGTTGGATAGGTTCACCGTAGGAGTCAATACATTGTCCTCGAAGACCACACATCCGGGTCACCTTGGAGCCAGGCAGAGGCCCCGCCCCCCTAGGGGTGGTGCCACGGTCCCGTAGAACGTCCCGCCGCCATGATCCGCCACGTCCTCCCCGCGCGCTGGAGGCGGAGCCTGCACGGCGCGATCCTCGAACGAATCGGATTGCAACGCGGGTTCAAACCATGTCTGAGAGCGGCCGGATACCTCACGCCCGGGCGCTTCTGCAGCAGTGCCTGCACGCCAGGCTGCAAGTACGTCCAGCCGAGGGAGACGCCGAGAGCCAGTGGGTGGAGGTAACGTCAGCCCCTCCACTCGCGGTACCGCGTGCAGGGGCGGGCCTTCCTGCGTTCTTTTGGTAATCGGCCTTCCCCTCCCCCTCGTCTCCCTCCGCGCTGGCGGTGCGTGGCGCCCGCACGTGCTGTGGGCGGTGCGGACTTACGCTCAGCCCACCCACCTCCTCCCGCAGAGGCCTGGGGGCCCTGGCCCTTCCCCTTCTTCCTCAGACCTCTTCCGCCGGCGGAAGAGCGTGTACCTTGCTTAGGACCGCGGGAATTTGAACTTCGTCTCACCTTCTGCCTACCTGAGCTTGGTGGACTTGAGGCCTAATTGTCTCAGATCTCTTGCTTCAAAAGAGCGAGGGCCTTGCCACGTCCTTTGCTTTGCTCGGGCTGCTGGTGGCTAGGGCTGGTCTGGTTCGAGCTTGTAGGTTAGATTAGTTGCTAACGTTCAAGACCTGTTTTGACTTGTGCTCCAGATCCTGTGGAATTCCCTCTTAATGTAGACTGCAGCTAGGTACAGAAGTGAGACTAACCGTGAAACAATTCTTTTTTCAAGAAACTTAAAAATTTTACGTATTTGCAACCAGAAACAAAGACTACTACTTTTATTATAATGTGTTGTTATTGAACACAGTTCCTCCGAAGAATTTAAAAAACACACCGATAGAAGTTCCTTCCACTTTAGTATTTGCCCTTTTTTTTTTTTAAAGATTTTATTTATTTATTTGACAGAGATAGAGAGGGAGAGCACAAGCACGGGGAGAGGGAGAGGGAGAAGCAGGCTTCCCGCTGAACAGGGAGCCCGATGTGGGGCTCGATCCCAGGACTCTGGGATCATGACCTGAGCCGAAGGCAGACGTCCAACAACAGACCCACGCAGGCATCCCTAGTATTTGCCCTTTAAAGACAGCCTGCCCCAAGTCTATGCAAAAACAAAATGTTCTTTAACGCCCCTGACCTATTTTTGGAGTAAGTTAAAATGAAGAAAAATTAGTTGATAATTAAGGCTTTTGGAGATACTCGAAAACTTAAAGTAGGAGCATCTTTTTCACTCAGTCCCAGATGTAGTATTCAGTCCCAGATGTAGCATTCCTTAACACAGTCCTAGTCATTATGTTAAATATTACCGATAAACTACGATATGTGGGTGGTTATTCTTAAATCAGAATCTATTACTCTTTGCTAATTTAGAAATGTTTATAAGCACAAATATTCCTATATTTCCCCTACCCATTTCTTTCTCAAAAATTCATGTTTCTTGTTTTTGTTATGCAACCCCCTTTTTTGAGGTCTTGATTTCTCTTCTGTATTGTGGAATTTTGTTCTTTTCATATTTGTCGTCCTATCCAAAGAATTGCCTATTTTTATAGTTAAATCTTGGGGCTATAAATTCCAAACTATTAATCATTTAGATTTCTTCCATTTTTTAAATCTTTTTAATATTCTTCATGCCACAGTTCCTTATGCAAAATCATACTTTATTGCAGCCTTCCAAACTATCAGTTTGTGTTGATAAACTCTAAAAGCTATTCGAAAGCTTTCTATTTCACTCCCACACATAGCTAAATTAGTATAAAGAACTGACAGATAGTGAGAAAGTAAATTTTTTCCTCCTTTTCAAACATCCTCTTCCCTATTCTATTAAAAGTTATAATTTTTTTAAAGTAATATTGTTTTGTCAAAAGATTTGAAGGTTACTTTATGTGCTCAGTTTTATTCATTTAGACCATTGTTGTCACAGGCTAATGTTTTTCTTCCCGAAAAGGTGAACATTTTAAAATTATGGTGAGAGGGCTGCCTGGGTGTTTCAGTTGGTTAAGCCTCTGACTCTTGGTTTCAGCTCAGGTCATGATCCCATGAGTGGTGGAATCCAGCCCTGCATTGGGCTCAGAGCTCAGCAGAGTCTGCTTGAAGATTCTCTCCCTCTGCCTGTCCCCCTGCTCATGCATGTGCTTGCTCTCTGTCTCTGCTCTCTAAAATAAATAAATAAATCTTAAAAATTAAAAAAAAAAACAACTATGGTGAGAATTATATGTAATTTCCTATATATTTAAAATGTTTTCTACCAAAAGAAGCTAAAAGAAAAGTGGTTCTGACTTGAAGAGGGGAATTTGTAGGACACAACTTAAGATCTATTATTGGAATAAACTAAAAGAAAATACCTTAATGAGGAGGTAGTGTGGTGGGTGGAAGGAACAGGTGTCTATTTCTGCATATCATTAGATATTTAATTCTGACATTGCAAGTGTCCAAATACGAATATGCCTGAGATTTTGACTGAATGTGCTTGAGATTTGGGCTGGTACTAAAACGATCCTGGTGGAGTGACCTGTGACAGTGGTGCAAATACCTGTATCATTCATCCTGCCAGACCTTTGCTTGTTCCAGAAGCACATTTGCACTTCTTAAAAATTACTTATTTTCCAGTAAATCAAGAGTGAGTGCAAAGCTGCATTTATGTTTATATAGAAGACTATTTAGATAACAGAGCCTGTAAGATACAGTTGAACTTAAATGCAAACAACAGATAAATTGAGTCCCTGTCATGTCTGTAAAGTGCTTTGGGAATTAAAATGTAAAATAAATTGTGCTTCAGCCCTTAAATTTATTTTTACATACTAATTTAATAAACACTTATATAGCTCTTACTATGAGCTAGGCACTGTTTTAAGCACTTTACAAATATTAATTTAATATTTTTTTAAAAGATTTTTTTATTTATTTGACAGACACAGCGAGAGAAGGAACACAAGCAGTGGAGTGGGAGAGGGAGAACCAGGCTTCCTGCTGAGCAGGGAGCCCGATGCGGGGCTCAATCCCAGGACCCCGGGATCATGACCCGAGCCGAAGGCAGATGCCTAACGACTGAGCCACCCAGGCGCCCCAATTTAATCTTTATAATAGCTCTTAGACTCAACAAAGTTCATCTACAAAATAAGAAATTTAATGATTCACTCAGCAGCAAAATCAGTCATTTATCATTTCTCTCTTTTCCATATGTATCCTACAAGAGCTAATAAAGAAATACCCAAGTCATTGTATTTAAAAGTTTACATTCCTGAGGCACCTGGGTGGCTCAGCCAGTTGGGCATCCAATTCAGTTTCAGCTCAGGTCATGATCTCAGTGTCGTGGGATTGAGTTCATCTTAGATGGGCTCTGCACTGGGGGTGGAGCCTGCCTGGGATTCTCTCTGTCCCTCTCCCTTTCGAGCTCGCTCTCTTAAAAAACAAAACAAAACAAAAAAAACCTTACATTCCTATTAACAGACAACCTCATGATGTAGAACTTAATATCATAAATGCAGTATCAAGGCTTAATCACTGTTGATTTAAAGCATTGACAATAACAAAAAATAATTGGACAGTTTTTGGAATTTAGTGAAGTAGAGTCAGACCCTTAGTTTTATTACCTGCAAGTAAATGGATTTGGAAGAATAAAGAGTAATGACGTCAAAAGACATCAGTCACGCTGTTGCTTCTACATCAGCCATATCTAATATAGTGTGAATTCATTTGGTGTTGAATAAATGGGGCTCAGCAAACTACACATTTCTAAGTGTCAGCCTTACTTAAGGGAGAGGAGGCTGGTTCATACTCATAATGACTTTGACTAGAAGTAAATGTTTGAGGGTACAACTTGTGGTCTTCACTGCTCTTGGTTATATCTTAAACTTAATTTTTGTAAGAAATGATAATTAAGGTGATTAAATATTGAAAAAGATTTTGTTTTCTCACATATTTAAAAAATCAAATCTGTTATAAAAATGTATTTCTCTTCCTGTGGGTTTAATCTCCATATAGCAGTTTTGAAACTTTAGTCATTTACTTCTGTATCTCTATGTAGTTTTTTTCTAATCTGAGTTTTCTCTGGTGATTTCTCATAGGTTCAGAGAGGATTAGTAATCTACGTGTGTTTTTTCAAGGGAGCTAATAAAGAACTTCTTCCCAAAATGGGTATGTACTTGATGTTTGTTTTTTAAAAGTAAAAATGAGTAGGAAGAGATAGATGAACCAGAAGAGGTAAAAACCACAATCTTAAGTTGTACTGGTAAGTTTTAAATGAGTTAACTCTACAGTTGTTGGCTTTAGCTACTTTTGCCTTTTCTAAAGTTTAAAGTAAGCAAGTATGGTGAGATTCTTTCAAAACATCTGCACCATTTCATATGGCTTATAGATTAGTTTAGGACAGGGTACACACATGTGTGCGCACACAGACAACACAGTTGAGATCCAGCCATGTTTCTAGCAGAAACTTGTTAGCAGGGTGGCCACATAGGAAGAAGCAGATGCTTCATTTCTTTCTTTTTTTTTTATTTTTAAGATTTTATTTCTTTATTTGACAGAACAAGTAGGCAGAGCAGCAGGCGGAGGGAGAGGGAGAAGCAGGCTTCCTGCTGAGCAGGGAGCCCAACACGGGGCTCGATCCCAGGACTCTGGGATCATGACCTGAGCAGAAGGCAGACGCTTAACTGACTGAGCCACCCAGGCGCCCCAGATGCTTCATTTCTTAATATAGTTTCCTTAACTCCCACAGTCCCTGACAGGGTCATGTTGGTGACACTGTATGTGCAAGATGTGGGTCCCATCAAATCTGGACAGCTAAGTCTTAATATCATTATTAGGAAAAGTTTAAATTATTTATGCACCTTTTTTAAAATAAGAAATGTTTATAAATATAAGGTTCTCCTGATCTTGAACAAGGTTCAGTGTCATCACAACCATACCTCCTCCAGGGACAGAAAAGCTGGGTCAGTGTTCAGTTATCTCTGAACACTAATTTACCTGCCTGCAGTTCTCCACTGTCTCTGATAGTCCATAGCACTGCACATTCCTTGTGATAATTACATAGTTTCAGATACACCACATCAAATACTAGTATTTGATAAAATAATTATGTATAAAAAACCTGAGTTAATGAAGTTATCCCTAAGGTTGGGGACATGTTATATTCTCTTTATTAGTAGCGGACAGCACCCGTTAGTTGGATTAATAAGAAATATAAATTATACAAATGGGTAGTTGTGACATGCAGAAGTTAACCTAGAAGAGCTTCAAGTAGTGGCACTCCAGGGTAAATAGCCCAATGAGGAACCTCTGGGGCAAAAGGCTAAAATCTCCCAGAGGTAATTTTATACCAAGACATCAAACATGTTTGACAACTTTGTCAGATGAAAATTAGACTTTAAGGACTATGATAGGTAAGGGGGAAAGCCAATAACTGATGGTTTGAAATTTGATTCTGGAAGATAATAGGGAGCTTTCTAGGGTTTAAAGAGAAAATGGGTGCCTGGCTGGCTCAGTCAGTGGAGCATGCAACTCTTGATCTCAGGATCATGAGTTCAAGCCCCATGTTGGGATATAGAGATTACTTTAAAAAAGGGGGAGGGGGGCGCCTGGGTGGCTCAATCGTTTCAAGCGTCTGCCTTCAGTTCAGGTCATGATCCCAGGGTCCTGGGATCGAGCCCCACATCGGGCTCCCTGCTCAGCGGGAAGCCTGCTTCTCCCTCTCTCACTCCCCTTGCTTGTGTTCCTTCTCTCCCTGTGTCTCTCTCTGTCAAATAAATAAATAAAATCCTAAAAAAATAAAATAATAGAGCAAATGAAATGAGGGCTCCTATTACAGAGGATGATTTGCCAAGACCTATTGCTTGGGTATTGGACATTGTGTCCATTTTCCTAAGTTAATATTTTGCCTTGAATTAAATCTTTATTGACCATAGAAAGTATGGTAGAAATCTACAAAAACAGGAAGAGAATTTTTGTCATTATGACTTAAGATTGACTCCTAAAGTTGTTTCATACTTTCTTAAGTGACTCTTAAGCATAATAAAATGAAATGAGCCAACCAAATCCAAGCTACATTTTGTGTAATACTAAATAAATCTTGTGTGCTTCCATCTATGTCTAAGTTCATTCTGAATACATACATTAAGACTGTGATGAATTAGGAGGTCTACCTTAACTCTTTTAGTGGACAGTCGAAAATAAAACTGTATATATCACGATTCTCAGTAAAGAACAGAAATTCTATCCCATTCTGCTGGTTGGTGTGAGTTATAAAGAAAAAAAGTCCATCTGTTATTGATAGCATTAGCTTGTACTTCCTTTATTCCAGGAGGCAAAGTAAGCCTGTGTGATGGGATTCTCTTAAATCCCACCTCATACTTATTACATGGATTCAGATCTTTCTAATCAAATCATGTATCCCTTGGGAACATAACCAGTTATATCCATAAAGTCTGAAGTTACATGGCTAACATAGAGATGTGCAGAATCTTTCTCAGTTCATCTTCAGTATAATTGAACTGAGATCCAGGAACCTGTCAAAGCTTAACTTCCCATATACATCATTGGAGATACTAGATTGATAACCTGTCTTAAGATCTTTGAGTTTCCAACATATCATTGATTCCTTGTCTCATTTTAATTCTACTTACTGACAGTTGTGTTATATTTATTTCTACATACTGATATTTGTATACCAACAACATTAATTGAATTTTCAGTTATAGCCAGTAGAGGGAGGTGTGAGGAAGTATAATAACTTGTACTTCACTCGCCTGTTATTCCAAAATTGTCTACTTAGTCTGTCACTAGCCTGAGGCCTGGCTAGCTGGATAGAGATTTCCCTTGGAACAAAGTGCCCTGGAGAGTTACAGTTTCCTTAGAAGCAATCAATAACAACTGCTGGCTATATAGCAAAGTCCTATTCATAAGAGAGAAAATTAGAGGTATTTTAAAATAGATATTAGTTGAAAATTGAAAATGCTTAATGCATACTTTAGGAATTCATTTGGGTGTTCATCTTGGCAGGTTTCTACCAGGTCAATTCCCTGATCTGTAGAGTGGGGCAACCAGACTGAGTCTTTCCTAATATTACTACAAACCTTCCAGTACTTGAAACCATTGACAACCCTACTAGAAAGCATACCTTTTCAAGCCTAATTATTGGGTAGGAGTGTGAGATCTATATAGTTTCTTTTACCATTTGTCCTCTGAGGAATTTTTTTTTTTTAAGATTTTATTTATTTGAGAGAGTGTGTGTGCAAGCATGGGAAGGGGCAGAGGAAAAGGAGAGAGAGAATCTCAAGCAGACTCCATGCCAAGCATGGAGCCCGAATGGGGGCTTGATCTCACCACCCTGAGATCATGACTTGAGCTTAAAACAAGAGTTAGATGCTTAACCGACAAACCACCCAGGCGCCCCTGAGGAGTATTCTTTATAAGCAGATGTTATTTATACCCTTTATAGAGTCAAGAAGACCCTAAGGCTATTCATATTAGGTGTTTCTTTTGTTTACTGTTTTGAAAGTAGCTAATGTTAAGATGTAAAGGTTTTCTAAGTTTAGACTTTTAGCTAGACATAGATATTTATGGCTTTTTTGACAGTTCTTAATAGCTATAAGAGTATAGTGTCATAAATGCCATAAAAATAATAACACCATGTTTTCTTGTGTGTTTATGAACATAATGCCAGTATACCTTTTGATTTACTTTTTCGGTTGTAACAGTGAATTTCTGATGATGCTTGTTGTCAGCTTTACTCCTCTCCCATGGGTTACATCTGTCATATGATTAGACTGTGTTAAATAGTGCCTTTGAGATTATGAAACTGCAAAAGTATCTGGTTTATAATCATAATGAACCTGGAACCTTTGTCTCACCTTAGAACTCTAAGCAGTTAAGTTACTCTAAGATTTCTATTTAATATTCTTTGTTATAAAGCAGAATTTAGTGTGGAGGATTCATCATGGCCTTTTTCCAATGAGATTTGCTTATGGAATATAAAAAGGAACAAAAATGCAAAATCTTTTCATGTATCCCCCTGGGGCAACAATATTTTGAGGTTTCAGTATACAGTTAATTTTTAGTCATTACTGCATGAATTTATTGTTAGGAATCTTGACTGCCCAGTTGGATTTAAAACATCATGCCATTTTTTGCATGAAATTTGCCTTATTTTCCTGCTTAGATCATTTAGCTTAGTGAAGCAGTTCTTTAAATCTGAGCAGAGATTTTGGGTAAAAAGCATGAGCCAACAAACTAGATTTTAAACATGAGATTTGCTGACTGGATGATTATTGGTTTTCTTCATGTTTCTCACTTCAAGATGTTTTGCCTTTCTTCCCCACCCAGTTAATACACTGTTAAATGTGAAGTTAAGTGAAACAGAAAATGGTAAGCACGTGTCTATATTGGACCTCCCTGGCAATGTTCTAATCATCCCTCAAGCCACCCTTGGGGGGAGAGTAAAAGGAAGAAACATGCAGTATCACTCTAACTCTGGAAAAGAAGAAGGCTTGGAACTTTATTCCCAATTTGTGACTCTATGTGAAAAAGAACTGGCTGCCAACAGCAAGTGTGCCGAAGCTGGGGTTGTGGTGGAACATGGTACATACGGGAACAGGCAGGTGTTACAGCTGGATACCAATGGACCATACACACACCTAATTGAGTTTTGAAAAATTAAAAAGTTAGTTTCTACAGTTTTCTGGTATAAAATGGTCCCAACTATAATTCGATTTTCTTCCTCTTCTTGAATACCTTAATCTGCAGCATTTTTAGACAAGAAAATCCTGGGTCCTATCCATACCTCTGCAACCTGTTAATTGGATGACCTTGCCTTGCCAAGTCACCAAACTCTGGATCTCATTCACCTTTCATCCTGCTTTCCCCTACACTTCCACTTGAAAGCTTGAAAAATGCTTTCTATTCACCTTATAGTCACTGTGGAAATGTTCTTAGAGAGCTGTACTTAAGTATTTTGCATGAAGAATTTTGTGCGATCAAGAAAAATATTTCTTATACCCTCAAATGTATGAAGTATGTAATAAAAATAACTTTGTATTAAAATTAGGTAAAATCCCACACAAACCGATTGCAGTTTTGTTAGTTTTGTTTTACTATTTCAGTTTTCCATATTCTGAATGAAAACAATACATTATTTACTATTCTTTTTAATAATATCTGTGAAAATGTAGTCTAGAAATGTTATTGTGCATTATATTACTTTCCAAGGACATCCAAGTGCTTTAAATTGTTTTAAGAATCTAGTTGAGGGGCGCCTGGGTGGTTCAGTCGGTTAAGCATCTGCCTTCCGCTCAGGTCATGATCCCAGGGTCCTGGGATCAAGTTCCACATCAGGCTCCTTGCTCAGCGGGAAGCCTGCTTCTCCCTATGCCTACCACTCCCCCTGCTTGTGCTCTCTCTCGCTCTCTCTGACAAATAAAAAAATCTTTAAAAAAAAAAATCTTTAGTTGAGGGGTGCCTGGGTGGCTCAGTCGGTTAAGCGACTGCCTTCAGCTCAGGTTGTGATTTTGGAGTCCTGGGATGGAGCCCTGCACAGGCTCTGTGCTCAGTGATTGGTCTGCCTCTCCCTCTGCCTCTGTGCTCTCTCTCACTCTCAAGCAAATAAGTAAAATCTTAAAAAAAAAAACAAGTTGATACAAGAACAAGGTATGAAGATTAAAAAATGTTTTTATTTGGGGCGCCTGGGTGGCTCAGTCATTAGGCGTCTGCCTTCAGCTCAGGTCGTGATGGGATCGAACCCCACATTGGGCTCCCTGCTCCACGGGAAGCCTGCTTCTCCTCCTCCCACTCCCCCTGCTTGTGTTCCCTCTCTCACTGTGTCTCTCTCTGTCAAAATCTTTTTTAAAAAGTTTTTATTTAAAAAAAAAAAAAGTTTTTATTTAATATACCAATTGGTTAATTAATACTTCTGTTTCTCAGTTTTTTTAACCAAAATAATGTATGTCTCATTTTCTGTCCTTGGTTTTTAAAAGTTACTGCTTTGTGAAATTAGTGTTCGTAAGTTTTCTAGAAGTCCTTTCTTAGATTGCCATAAAAGGAAGAAAAAGGGAAGCTTTCTACTCTTAATTATTTGGAAACAAGCTGACTTGTTCTTTTCCGTGTTATTTATCTAACAATTTCGAGCCAGTGTTTTTTCTGTTAGTGAATGTTTGTGCCCCACCCCCATTCACATGTTGAAGACCCCCAACTTGATGGTATTTGGAGATGGGGCTTTGGGAGGTAATTAAGGTTAATGAGATCATAAGAGTGGGTCCCTCATGATGGGATTAGAATCTTCATAAGAGTAACCAGAGAGCTTGCTTGCTCGTTCTCTCTGTTCCCACCATGTGAGGATGCAGTGGGAAGGGGGCTATCTACAAATTAGGAAGAGAACCCTTATGAGAAACTGACCAGGTTGACACCTTGATCTTGAACTTGCAGCCTCCAGACAGTGAGAAAATAAATTTCTGTTGTTCAAGCCACTCAGTCTATGATATCTTGTTAGGACAACCTGAGCTGATGAAGATAGTGATACAAGATAGACAGCTAATGAGGTAGATTTTTCGGTCAAGAGAAGAAGATATATGAGAAACTGAAAGAATAAATAAATAAAAGATAATATTCAGTTTTTGCAAACTCTTCTGACTTTATTTGAAAAGATATTTTGAAGTGTAAACACCAAATAATATTTCTAATTACCAAAAGGTAAAATAACTTGAATAAACATCTTAAGTAGCTGCTAAAAATTCCTTTGTGTCATAATTTCTTTAGGTCTGTCCTCCTAAGATACTTAAAATTTTTGTTATCACGAAAATCCTATTACTCTATATCCTTCCTGTACTATTCTATTTTGGAACTTGAGAATCAATAACTGGCTTGGTGATGAGCTCATTGTCCTTAACTTTTTGCTTTATTGATTCATGATACACTTATTGAAATGTAATAAACTATTCATAAACTTTCAAACTCCAATTTTCTCAAAGCTTCTCTGAGAAGGTGTATATGTCTTTGGCAAAGATTATGTGTTACCTATTTTAAATCATTTTGATTTTGTATGTAGGTGAAATGCTGACTCATAGCCCTAGATTGCTGTTTTATAGTTTTTTAGAAACAATATGGGTTCATTTACAGAAAAGACTGTATAAGACAGATTACTGATGAATGTGGTTCTAATATCTTGAATATTCTCATACAAAGTAATATCAAACACACTTACCATTCCTTCATTAGTTCAAGTAAAAAAAGGCCCACCGTTAATGAATCATATCTGTATTAATGATGATTTATTGACTCCATAATGAAAGAAGTCAACTTATCGATTATAAAGATCAAAAGCTATGGAATCCTATGCCACTTGTTTTGTAGAATAAGAATTCACATTGGTGTTTTAAAACAGTGGCATGTCCTATTTTTAATATCTGTGGTTAATATTGCAGAGGGCCTGATTTGTTATATGTAGATGTAGTTAGGGCACCTGGGTGGCTCAGTGGGTTAAGTGTCCAACTCTTAGTTTTGGCTCAGATTGTGGTCGCAGGGTTGTGAGATCAAGCCCCCATCAGGCTGTGGAGTCTGCTTGAGATTCTCTGCCTCTCCCTCTCTGCCCCTCCTCCCACTCGCATGCGTGCTCTCTCTGTCACTTTCTCTCTCTAAATCTTTAAATGTATTTATTAAGTTTAATCATTCCCAAACTTAATTTAAAAAAAACTAGAAATGCCTTACCTATTAATTTATTGAAATAATACTAGTTTTAGAAAGGGAATATCTATAGAAAAGTAACATTTTCATTCTGAAGCCACACTGTAGTGACGACTTTAAATGTTTGATAGTCTCCTAATTATTCTCCCTTCCTCCTATTTCTCCTGTCTGTAATCCTTTTTGCAGACAATCTCTAAGGTAATGATCCTAGAACATTCTTTTCTCCATGATATTCCACAGTTCAGAAACTTTTTTATTAAGTTGTTTATTCTAACCCCAGGATAGTTAAACATACAGTGTTATATTACCATTCAGAAACTTTTATAACCTTTTATCTACAGGTCAAAGTCTAAACTTCTGAAGTTGGAATGAAAGTTCTCCATACTCCTTGGGAGTGAATGAAATCATGCAGGGAGAACTATAGAGAGGACCAATGTCAGAATCGTGGGAAAACATAAAGGAAGAGCAAACAAATGAGAGGCCAGAGAACACTATAGAGATCAGAAATGCAGAGCAAACCCAAAAAATGCAGTATTAACAGAAGATAATTTTCAAGATGTAAACTGTGACAAAATCAGTGCCACATACTAAAGAAAAACTGGATAACACAAAGACTAAGGAGAGACCTCTAGGCCTAGCAGTTAGGTATTTTCAAGCTTCCAGAAAATTGGTGTTAATTTTACAAGATTCAGTAGAAGTAGAAAAAAATTCTTAATCTTTTGTCCTTGGGCAGTGTCTCAAAGTGTGCCAGTGGACCAGGAATCACCTGGGAGCATTTTAACAAAATGCAGTTTTTGAGGACCATCCTAAACATACTCTATTAGAATCTCAGGCCTTAGAATCTGTCTACTCACCAGTGTCCCCCTGGTGATTCTCGTGAACACGGGAATCCCAGAACCACCATTGCTCGGAATGAAGTGCAGACTTATAAGGCTGCTATCACAGTTTTATACTCTGGCTCCAGCTTGACTTTTTTTTTTTTTTTTAAGATTTTTTTTGAGACACAGAGCGAGAGAAAGAGTGCACATGTGTGCACAAGTGAGGGGGCAGAGGGAGAGTGAAAGGCAGACTCCCCGCTGGGCAAGGAGCCTAGTGCTGGGCTCCATCTTAGAACCCTGAGATCAGGATATGAGCCTAAGGCAGCATTTGACTGACTGAGCCACCCAGGCGCCCCTCCAGCTTGACTTTCTAACCCTTTCTCCCACTACTAATAGAAATTCTCCAATGTAACTCTTACGTTTTTCTTAAATTATGCCCATGCCTGAGTTGCCCTGTGCTTTCCTAAATCCATCACCATTCAATATCTAGCTCAAGTCAATCTCTTCTGATCCCAGAGTAGTTTGTCCTGCCTCTACCTTCCTCCAAATTGTGGTTGTCCCACTCTTGACACTTGTGATAGGTCTTATGAGGTTGAGTACTTTGGCTTTAAATATTTTATGTTTTATGTGTCTTAACTGTAAGAGTATAACTCACATTGGGCAGAACCAACATAATAGCGAGCATACATAACATAGTATAATGTTTTTTGTAATCTCTCACAGTACTTCCACAGAGCTATTTTTGTTGTCCATGCTCATAATTCTCAGTAAATACTACCTGAATCAATATGAACGTATGTCGGGCACCTGGGTGGCTCAGTTGATTAAGTGACTGTCTTCAGCTCAGGTCACAATCTCAGGGTCCTGGGATCGAGTCCTGCATCAGGCTTCTTGCTCAGGGGGAGTCTGCTTCTCTCTCTCCCTCTGCTGCTCCCACTGCTTGTGCTTTCTTTGTCTCTCTCTCTCAAATAAATAAATAAAATCTGGTCGCCTGGGTGGCTTAGATGGTTAAGCGTCTGCCTTCAGCTCAGGTCATGGTCTCGGGGTCCTGGGATGGAGCCCCGCATTGGGCTCCCTGCTCTGTGGGGAGCCTGCTTCTCCCTCTCCCACTACCCCTGCTTGTGTTCCCTCTCTCACTGTGTCTCTGTCAAATAAAATCTTTTAAAAAATTAAAAATGAAAATAAAAAGATAAAATTTGACCTATTACATCAGCTTTTTCTGAATGTGAAAAGAATTTATGTAGAGGATGCACCACACTCTATTTAACAGTATCTGAGAAACGTTAGCTATAAACAGTTGGGGTTGGGAAAGTAATTGTGGACTTTTTTGAAGGGGGGGATGTTAGAGTTTTTTAGGGAGCATCTGACTGCAAAAATGCCATCCTTGACTCCAACTTAGAGATATTGTTTATTTAGTTTTGTTCTCACATAAACTAAGGCACTTTCTACAGAAAGCATTTTTTTTTTTTTTTTGAGAGAGAGAATCTTAAGCAGGCTCCACGCCCAACACATCCCACAACCCTGAGATCATGAGCTCATGACCTGAGCCAAAATCAAGAAATCAAGAGTCTGAGGCTTAACTGAGCCACCCCGGCGCCCCTCAAGGCATTCCTTTAATCTACTTCTCAGCCCCAAGGAAGTCTCTTCATGAGTAGATATGATCATCTTCAAAGTTTAGTTTGCTCAGTGCCTGGATTAATTTACTTCCTCATTACATTCGGATAGTCCTCATGGCTTTGATTTCTTTTCACAGTATGCATGCTTGCCTGTTTTAAGCCAGATGTTGAAAATGTTGTGTTTTTAAAAAAGATTTTATTTGTCAGAGAGAGAGAGAGAGAGCACAAGGAGGGGGAGTGGCAGGCAGAGGGAGAAGTAGACCCCCTCTGAGTGGGGAGCCTGATGCAGGACTCAGTCCCAGGACCTTGGGATCATGACCTGAGCCAAAGGCAGATGCTTAACCACTGAACCACCCAGGCATCCCAAAAATGTTCTTTTAACATTTGCTTAATACCACATCCTGGGTAGTTGCTCTACACTTAAAGGTTGTAGTCTTTAGAGTCTGCGGGTCAGCAGTCGAGCTGAGAGCTGTGTGAAATACATATTGTTTATTTTTTTTAAGATTTATTTATTTATTTATTTGACAGAGACAGAGCAGGAACACAAGCAGGGGGAGTGGGAGAGGGAGAAGCAGGCTTCCCGCAGAGCAGGGAGCCCAATGCAGGTCTCGATCCCAGGACCCTGGGATCATGACCTGAGCCAAAGGCAGACGCTTAATGACTGAGCCACCCAGGCACCCCAATACATATTGTTTAAACATGATCCTTAATCTCGGGAATTTCTATAGGCCCAGGGGTGGAGAAGGGGGGCATTTCAAATGTTGGACTAATAGATAGTAAGATGTCATTGGAGGCTTTTGAAGAGAAGAGTGACATAATTAAAACAATTTTAAGGGGTGGTACCACTGGCAGTGGTACTAAGGATTTCAAAGAGATGAAAATTTGGCGGCAGGAAGATTTTTTTTTAGTTGTACAGACATAAGGAGATTAGGGCTAACTTAGAACAATGATAGCGGCTGTGAACATGGAAATAAACATAATTGGAGATACTGAAAGGTGTTTGAAAAATACACTTCAAGGCAGCTGACTGGTTGTCATGGAGCTAAAGGGAGGAATCAGAAATTAAAATCTCACATGTTAGTTACTGAAGAAGATGAATTCAGATTTTATTATGTTGAGGTTGAGAGACCTGAAGGTTTATCCAAGTGGAAATGCCAAGCAGATTTGTTACTCGGGGCAGAGAGTGTACAGATTTGGAAGTCTTATTTATGAAAGTGATAGTTGAAGCCCCAGAAATAGACAAGATTTAATCATCCAATATTTACTGAGTGCCTACTCTGGTAAGTATAAGAAGTACACTAAAAAAGAAAAGGGCAGTTTCTGTCCCTTGGAGATCGTAATAACTGGTGTGTTAAGACAGTTAACTGGAACACAGAGAAACTGGAGGTACCAAAAGAGATAAAAACAGTACTGTGGAGATTTGAGATAGAGATTTCATCTAGTTAGGGGAGCACTAACATTTCTGTATAATTTTGAAGATTAAGAGATAGAAGAGGGTCACCTGGGTGGCTCAGTCGGTTAAGCATCTGCCTTCAGCTCAGGTCATGATCTCAGGGTCCTGGGATGGAGCCCCACATTGGGCTCCCTGCTCAGCGGGGAGCCTGCTTTCCCCTCTCCCTCCACCTGCCGCTCCCCCTGCTTGAGCTCTGTCTCTCTCTGTCAAATAAATAAGTTTAAAAACTTTTTTTAAAAAGATAGGAGAGAGAGGATGTAGAGAACAACAAAGCACTTGAGTTTCAACCAGATTTAGAGCAACAGACGGAAGAGGAAAAATTGACAAAGAAAGAGCAGACAGAGGTGGAGAAAGTGGAAAAAATAAGTGGAAACACCAGTATCCTGGAGTTCAAGGTTTCAAGAATTGGGGAAGTGGATACAAACATAGAAAAGTTGAAAGAATTATATGCTTAACATCTATATACCCACAACCTGGATTCTGTAGTTAGCATCTTGCTATATTTGCTTTAATACCTATCTATCTGTCCATTCCAAGAATGAGACTATTTTGTTTTGCCAAGGGTTTTAATTTATTCCTCCTCTTTCCTCACTTTTTGCCTCTACTGATTAAGCCTCTCCCCTCAGAAGCGCAGGTTGTTGTGAGCCTGGTGCATTTCACTGTATGCCCAGATTCACTATACTTAATTTATGGGAAAACCTCTCTACTCCATGTGCCTTTTCTGTCTTTAAAGAAAGGTCCTGAATGATGGTTCACGGGAGAAATAATATTCCCACCCTTCAAGTTAGTTTAGTTAGCTCTCCCTGGAAGTCTGAATCTGAGAATAGAGAAGAAGCTGTTTCTAAATGGCTCCATGATTTGTCTAGCTTTCGAGCAGTTTATCAAAAGATGGTTTGAGGACCACCTTCATTGGAATGACTAGAAAAACTTGTTAAAATGCAAATTCCTGCATCTCACCCTGGAACTACTGAATCAGAATTTCTGATGCGAGGCCTGGGAATCTGCATTTTAAGAGTTGCTGTTCCCCACCTGTGATTCCTATACAGACTAGCATCTGAGAATTGCTTGTATAGTGGTAATATCTCTAAACCGAGAGTCAGGAGACTTCTGTTGGAGTCTCAGCTTTCCCATGGACTGTGTGTGTTATCCAACCCTAGGGTAACTCAGTCCCTCTAGGACATACCATGAAAGGGAAAGAATTGAACTTGATCTAAGATTCTTGTTCTCTTGATTCTGTGATGCTGTTCAGCTCTACCATTTTGTGGAACTCTTTGAATGCAGTAAATTAGAAGCTCTCGCTGAAACTTTAATCAGATGAACTGAAAAGAAATGTTTAGGCTTATATTCATTTGAGCCATAGTTGTTTCCTTCCCTTCAACTGGTACGTGAGTTACTCCTCACAATAACTAAATTCTTGCCTCTCATGAGTTTTCATTTGGTTTTTCAAAGCTGAACCTTGGAATGAGCTTGAGGCATTTCACTCAGTCTTTTGCCATTTCATAGCTCCGTGTTTCCTTGGTGATTCCAGTGTTCATAGTCCGCCAGGTCCACTCTGAGCTGTTGCCACTCTGCATTCCTTTTACATTGTTGATAAGAACCTTCTCTTTCCTATAAAGAAAGTGACTTATTTTCTCAGGGCTCTGAATTGGCAGAAGTTAATGCAAGTTTTAAAGCTGTATTTAGCAGGGAAATAGAAAAACGTCTGCTTGTTTTAAGCAACAATTAAATTTTGTGCCCTCAATCACCTTGGTTTGGGGTAGGATTTTTTTTCCAGTATAAATCTGGGCCTGATTTTAGTTTCAAGATGATTTCAGAATATTATTTTAAATGTTGCTCAGTGTTCTTGCTATCATCTCATAAAAATAATGATGAGTGCCCAGATCCTCCAACAACATTGTTTTTAATCTTTTTCTTTCAGTGGTATTACAAATTTGCTATTTGCTGGGGCGCCTGGGTGGCTCAGTTGGTTAAACCGCTGCCTTCAGCTCAGATCATGATCCCAGGGTCCTGGGATCGAGCCCCACATCGGGCTCCCTGCTCATGCAGGAAGCCTGCTTCTCCCTCTGCCTGCCGCTCCCCCTGCTTGTGCTCTCTCCCTCTCTCTCTCTCGCTATCTCTCTCTGTGTGTCAAATAAATAAAATCTTTAAAAAAAAATTTGCTATTTGCTAAACTTTTCCAAAAATGTTATTGGCAAATCTTATTTACTGAGGTCATGTGATCAGAATTAAGTCCATCCAGTATATAGCCCACATATTTGTGTTTATCCTATGTAGGAGTATAGTAATGGCATATTAATTCTCATATTTTCTCCTCTTTTTTCCCTTAATATTTTCATTTAGAAATAAGAAATTATGCAAGCATTTTAATACTGAGCCACTGTTACCCTCGGTTTGATTAATATTTGAGATTATTTAATTAACGAGATCCTTACTACTTAGTATGTGCAAAGCAACAGTTGACATTACAAGCAAACAGCTATGTATATTGCAAGATACCTACCATTAAGCTTACAACAGTGATTCATCCTGAATTACATGGTAATTAGTAGAAAACATATTGGATTTTAGCCCTCCTAGGAGTTCTTTGTTGGATACACTCAGAATCCAAAAGACATAGTCTTTTAAATAAGAATTGATTTAGGGAACCCCTGGGTGGCTCAGTCTGTTAAGTATCTGCCTTTGGCTCAGGTCAGGATCACAGGGTACTGGGATTGAGTCCCACATCAGGCTCCTTGCTCAGGGGGGAGCCTGCTTCTCCCTCTGCCTGATAAATAAAATCTTTAAAAAAAAATTGATTTAGAATCTGCTATATACACAGTTTTGGGAAGCACAGGGGATAAAAATATAAAATGTGTTCCCTTCTTTTGTAGGTTCATTTTCTTTATATATTTAAGGAGACAGAGAAATTGGGGCAAGGAACATAAATCTGAAAGTTAGTTGCACATATGTGGTAGTTAAATCCACCAGAGCTAATAGTATGGGGTTCTTCAAAAAAAATAATAATAACAGAGCTACCATATGATTTAGCAGTCCCACTTCTAGGTATATATCCAAAAGAATTGAAAGATTCTCAAATATTTGGACACCCATGTGCATAGCAGTATTATTAATAGCCAGGGCGTCTGGGTGGCTCAATCAGTTGAGCATTCAACTCTTGATGAGTTGATTAGCTTGTGATCTCGGGGTCTTGGGATTGAGCCCCTCATAGGGTACCCCTGGGCAAGGAACCTGCTTGGGATTCTCTCTCTCCCCTTCCCTCTGCTCCTCCCCCCATTCACATGTTCTCTCTCTCTCTCTCTCTGTCAAATAAATAGTCTTAAAAAAAAGAAAGAAAGAAACAATAGCCAAGAGGTAGAAGCAGCCCCAATGTCCCTCGAAGAATGAATGGATAAGCAAAACTGGCTCTCTGAGTATACTTAAACCACCACTGAACTATAAACTTTAAAAAAAGTCACCAAAGTGGAGGACATTGTCTAAGAGTGTGTAGAAAAGATGTCAAAAAACAGTAGGAAGCTGAATTTTTAAGAAACAGGCAGATTAAGACACCATCAATAGCTAACAAAGGGGGCGCCTGGGTGGCTCAGTCGTTAAGCGGCTGCCTTTGGCTCAGGGTCCTGGGATCGAGTCCCACATCGGGCTCCCTGCTCAGTGGGAAGCCTGCTTCTCCCTCTCCCACTCTCCCTGCTTGTGTTCCTGCTCTTGCTGTCTCTGTCTCTGTCAAATAAATAAAATCTTTAAAAAAAAAAAAATAGCTAACAAAGGGTGGGAAGAGAGGAGGCTGAAAAATCAAGAGTATAATCTCATGGAATCCAAGAGAAGGAAGAAGTTCTATTCAAGGACATTGTAGTGAAAAATATCCAGTCCACTAGAGAGGACAAATAGGAAAGGACTTTTAAAAAGCTGTTTGAATTGACAGTTAGGAGGTCACTGAATGGTACCAAATACAGATTCCTTGGAATTAGGTAAGCCAAATTCCTTTCAAGGAAGTTGAGGATGAAGGGAGTCAAAGAGCTATAGTTTTGTATGAAAGCAATATTAAGGAATTTTTTTTAAGATTCAGAAAATCTGAGCATGTTTTTAAAGGAAGAGGAAGTAGGGAGAGAAATTGAAGGGAAAAAAAGGGAGGCTTATGAAGCAAAATCCCATATCAAAAGCATAGGTAGACAGATGCTTTTGGAAAACTTTGGGTATCCTTTGACATAAGAGGAAAAGATTGCTGGAAGTAGTATGAAAAGGAGAGTTCTAATGGAGCTCAGACATCATGCCCTCTACTTTTGCTATAAAATATAAGACTTGATTATCTGGGAGAGAGGAAGATGGCACAGAGTAGCAGCTGAAGAACAGTAGTGCATGTCTGACAAAGCCACTTTAGGAATTGGGTAAGTGAGCCAACTAGTTGAGGCTAGAAATCATAAATAATGCAGCAAATTAGAAAACAAAGTTATGTAATTCTCTTGGCAGTCCAAGATCAGAAAAAGCAGATGGTTGGGTTGATCCCATTCAGGGATTGGCAGGGGAGGTGCAGTGTATTACGGTCATGGAGTGGAAGGAATTGGGAGTACAAGTAAGAAAATAGTCGAAACAGCTGACCTCAGAAACCAAACTGGACAAGGAAAAGATAAAAAAATAAAATCAGCCAGGAACTAACAGATTAGATGACAGAAGAAGTCAAGAAGACTAGAAGGGGAAGAAGTTAGCAGGGGAAGTTCAAAGAGAGGGAACTATGGAAGGATTGGAGACTGGGCACAGTATGAGATCTCTGAGGTAGAGCCATTATGAGTCATAACATGATCTAGGATGAGGCCATGGAAATGCGTAGCTGCAGTGGAGGTGTCAAGGAATTTAAAAGGTGGTGTGTCTGGGCTGGGGGAGAGTCTGGATGGCTCAGTCAGTTAAGTGGCTGACTGGATTTCGACTAGGTCATGATTTCAGGGTCATGGGATTGAGCCCCACATGGGGCTCTGCACTCAGTATGGAGTCTGCTTGTTCTTCTCTTTCTGCTCCACCCCCGAACTCACGCACTCTGTCTCTCACTCTCTCTACCTCTAAAATAGATAAATAAATAAAATCTTTAAAAAAAAATTTAAAAGGTAATGTGTTGGAGGACTACTCCATCTAGACAATAAAGGTAACCTAGAATGATAAGACTCAGAGTAGACAGAAATACCCACAACCCTGTGCCCAAATGTGTAATCACTGTGAGAGTATAATATGAAGGTCAGCAAAAATGCAGAGTTGGGGATGGGAATAGAGTAATGTTCCAAGAGGGTGTGAGCTTTGGAGGAGGACCACTAGAGAACTAGTCTGAAAACCCTGGGAGAGCTGGGAAATGCCATTTCCTGGCCTTGAAATAGGAATCACCTTCACGATTAAATGGAACCGTGTGGTTGGGTTTCCACTATGGCAAAGAGATCAAAAGATTGTTAAGGACAGGTTTATTAAAAGTTTATTAAAGTTTATTAGAAATAGGATGGTATTTTAGAAAATAAAGTGGGATTAGTAGGAGAATAAGCAAACTAAGTTGTATGGGAAAGAGAGCAGATAAAAAGTGACTAGACAGACTTACATAATGAGGGGACAGGGCATTGTGAAGGACACAAGAGTTGCAGGGAGGTGAGAGAAGAAATGTAAATGGAATTATAATGCTAATTTTTGGCTGAATATTGCTTGTCAGAAATGAAGCATAAGAAATTGAGAGAGAGAGACCAAAAACACTAATTATGCCCAAATATTGTCTAGGAGAGATGAAGCAAAATGGAGATGATCTAGGTGTGATATCTAATATTAGTGTATCCTCTCCTTTAAAGTTTTAGTTTTCAGGTTTAAACATTTTGTTCTGGGAAAAAGCATCTAGGCATCTTCTCCAACCCCAACTTTTTCCAAGTATTTATTTATCTTTCAGGATTGGAAATACATTGAATGCCTGATCTACAATGAGCATAATTCAATTCCAGTCCACCCCATTATCCCAGCCTGCTTTATCTATCTATCTATCTATCTATTTATCTATCTGTCTATCTGTCTGTCTATTTTTGAAGTATAATTCATATGCCATAACACTCACCTAAAGTGTCTAATTCAATAGTTTTTAGTATATTCACAAGGTTGTTCAATATTCTTGTATTGCACAATATTGCAGTAAGTTTGTATGTATATCACCACTCTAATTCCAAAATATTTTCGTTTTATTTCTTTATTTATTTTTGAATATTTTCATTTATTTTCTTTTTTAGAGGGGCAGAGGAAGAAGGAGAACGAGAATCTTAAGCAGACTCCATTCCCAGTACACAGCACAACACAGGGCTCAATCTCATAACGCTGAGATCACGACCTGAAATGAAATCAGGAGTCAGACACTTAATCAACTGAACCACCCAGGCGCCCTGAGTATTTCCATTTTAAAATGAAGTTTTAGGGGGGCGCCTGGGTGGCTCAGTCGTTAAGCATCTGCCTTTGGCTCAGGTCGTGGTTCCCGGGTTCCTGGGATCGAGCCCCGCATCGGGCTCCCTGCTCCGCCGGAAGCCCGCCTCTCTCTCTCCCACTCTCCCTGCTCGTGTTCCCTCTCTCGCTGTGTCTTTCTCTGTCAAATAAATAAAGTCTTTTAAAAAAAAATGAAGTTTTAGGGGCGCCTGGGTGGCTCAGTCGGTTAAGCGACTGCCTTCGGCTCAGGTCATGATCCCAGCATTCTGGGATCGAGCCCCACATCCGGCTCCCTGCTCAGCGGGAGGCCTGCTTTCCCCCTCTCCCGCTCCCACTGCTTGTGTTCCTGCTCTCGCTGTGTGTGTGTCTCTCTGTCAATTAAATAAATAAAATCTTTAAAAAATAAATAAAATGAAGTTTTATACCATTAAATTCATTCTCCACTTCCACTCTACCACAAACCCTTGGCAAACACTACCTTGGTCTCTGGATTTGCCTATTCTGGACATTTTATATAAATGGAATCATACAGTATTTCACCTGTTATGTCTGATGTCTTTCACTAAGCATAATGTTTTCAAGGTTCATCGGTGTTGCAGCACGAATCAGAACTTCACTCTTTTTTATGACTAAATAGTGTTCTATTGTATGGATATACCACATTTTTGTTTATCCAGTTATGTATTGGATGGACATTTATCTTGTTTCCACTTTTTAGCTACCATGAATAATGCTGCTGTAGACACTAAAGTACAAGTTTTTGTGTGGACATATATTTTCATTTGTCTTGATTATATAAGTAGGAGTGGAATTGCTCAGTCGTACAATAACTGTAACTTTTTGGGAAACTGCCAAACTGGTTTCCAAAGCAGGTGCACCATTTTATATTCCCACTAGCAGTATATGAGGGTTCCAGTTTCTCCACCTTCTCACCAACACTTGCTATTTTCAAGTTTTTTTATTATAGCCATCCTAGTGCCTGTGAAGTGGTATGTCATTTTGTTTTATGTTTGCATTTCCTTAATGACCGGTGTTGAGCATATTTGCATGTGCTGATTTCCCTTTTGTATATCATCTTTGGAGAGATGTCGTTTAAATTATTTTTCCATTTTTTAGTTGGATTGTCTTTTTATTGTTGATTATAAGAGTTTTTTATATATTCTGGATACTAGACCCTTGTACTAAATGATTTGCAAATATTTTTTCCCATTTATGGGTTATCTTTTTATTTCCTTGATAATGTCCTTTGCATAACAAAGGTTTTTAATTTTGATAAAGTCCAACGTATCTTTTTCTTTGGTTGTTTATGCTTTAGATGCCATATATAAGAACCCAGCATATTTATAAATAGCAACTCTTTTCACTCTCAAAAGTGTCCTGGTAGACAACAATTTATATAGACAATTTACAAATAACAATCTCAAGGGTAGGTAGTTAGAAGGCCCTGGGCAGGTGGTTGAGTAAATACTGACTTTTTTATCCTTACCTCAACATAGCTGTTGCTATCATTTGGCTTCTCCCTAAAGGAAATCTGTTGTAGTTGCCATTTTGTATACTTACTCAACAAATTTATGTTGAGCCTTACTTTTATCCTTACCTCAACATAGCTATTGCTATCATTTGGCTTCTCCCTAAAGGAAATCTGTTGTAGTTGCCATTTTGTATACTTACTCAACAAATTTATGTTGAGCCTTACTATGTGTCAGGTACCTTTCCAAAAGGCAGAAAATAGCACCAGGAGATTGCAAAGAGAAAACTTTAAAAAATACCTCTTTCTTTTTCTTTTTCTTTCTTTCTTTTTCTTTCTTTCTTTCTTTCTTTCTTTCTTTCTTTCTTTCTTTCTTTCTTTCTTTCTTTCTTTCTTTTTTTCTTTCTTTTCTTTCTTTCTTTCTTTCTTTCTTTCTTTCTTTCTTTCTTTCTTTCTTTCTTCTTTCTTTCTTTCTCTCATCTTTCTTTCTTTCTTTCTTTTTCTTTCTTCCTTCCTTCCTTCCTTTCTTTTTTGTAAAAGCAATATAAACAATTACAAATATCAAAAAGATAAAAAGTCCTGTAATCTCATTGTTCAAATGCAGTAATTTTATTTTTATTTATTCCCTTATAATCTTTGTTCATGACTACACACATATTTTAACATAGCTGAGGTATAAAGGGATTTTATATTTTGCTTTTGCTTTTTTACAGCTTAATATGTTATCTTAAATATAAAAGAAACTTTTTTTTTTAAGTTTTGATCTCAGAGAGTGTAAGGGAAAGGAAGCAGACAAAAGGAGAAGATGTGTAAACCAATAAGATACGATTAAGATGAGCAAGTATGTTCTATAAATGGATTTGTGCTCTGGTCTGTGACTGCCTGTAGGTTGGCAAATTGAGTTCAGGAGTATATAATTCTATTTCATATTATTAACATTTTTCTTTTTCTTCCTGATCTATGACTCTGGCTCCACTGATTACCATAATCAGATTATATGGTTAATTTAATTTGAGTTATTGTTCATACTGGTCAGTTCAATATTTGCATCTAGATAATATTCTCCCTTCTAAGTTTGTAGCTAAGCAAGAGGTTTGACATATAAACTAATTTTTATTAGAATTTATTTCAAGAATAACATGTCCCAAAGAAGTTAATAATAGACATATATATGTAAACACAGTAACTGGTAAGATATATCATAAGTATATCATATAATATTGTATATAGTTTTTCCTCACATGTGATAACTCAGTAGGAATATTATTTATCAACCAGGTGGAGTTTGTCCTTTTACTAGGGAAGTTCAATTTCTTGAGTTAGACAAATAATCTTAGATTATGAATTTTACAACAAATTATATGGCTCTTAATATTATGTTATCTTGTATAATTATTGTTCCAATATATTTCATTTTTAAGTAGATAATTAATCCATCATCAGTTTTTACATTCATATGTCTCCAACTGATGAATAAGGTTTTGGTGGGATGGTTTGTATGCTATTTATAAAGAACAAAATACCCCTAAATGAAAGCACTAAATTATTCTCTTAAGTTACCTGTTTACGGGTAATCAGTTTACTTGTCTAAAAAGCTTGCAGCTAAAGTTGACAGTTTGTGTAATATTTAGTAACACAGCCCTCCTCTTCAGTCCTAGTTCTGGCTTGACCTATCCTTGGGTTTTGGCTCATGTTTAGAACCAAGCTGCTAATAACATTAAATTTTTTTCCTTCACCTTGATGGATTAACTACATGATTAATTTGGCTTATGATGGTGCTTCCTGTGGTTCCCATCAGGAACTTTCTGGCAGGGAAAAATTGACAAGCTGACCAAGGACTCTCATCTAAATCCTCTCAGCCCCATTTTTATTGATTCCCCACAGACACCTCCTCCCCTCTTCCTGGAATCTGCTCTGGATCCCATCATCCAGAATGTTCTTTCCCTGGCTACTGAAGGTTTCTTGCTCCCCAGTCCTCCCCCTTACCATGGAAACCTTCCTGTCCTGATGCTCAGATCTTTCAGGGTCACACCCTACCTATCTTCCAAGGTGAAACTGTACTAAAGGAATAAGCCAGAAGAGATCTCCAGGATTTTCTCTCCCACCCCAGGTAAAAGCATCTTAACATCAATCTCCTGAAGTCTCTTTCCTTATCTTATGAAAACCAGAAGAATGATTCTAATCATGAGATTTTAAAGCCAGAAGCTGATTGAAAAGGAGCATCATAGTAAACTCTAGAGTCATTTTAGGTCCTTTTCACTCCTTGCCAACTATACCTACCTACAAGTAGGAGATAGCAGTTTTTCCTCTCCCCTCATGTCCATATAACTAAATGCTAGCAATATTATAACCAGGAACTGATGTTTAGATGGCTATGTGTAATGAAATGACTATGAATGCAAATTTGATATGCCATATGTATGTGGCTTTACTTAGACATGTGAGTAAGAGTTGAAAGAAAACCAAATAAATGAAAATGATTGTCCTGTGGAGGTAGTAGGATTATGTTTTTGTTTCGTTGAGTTTTAAAACGTTCTATTTTTAAGCTGATGTGAATAACAGTATTTTAAAATAAATATGACTACATATGTATAAAAGAAAAACTTTTAAAAGTACTGTTCAGTTTAACATATTTTGTATAATTCTGAATATATATGGTACTATGATAATATGAAAAAGATATCAGACAAAGACTCAGAAAGCCTAGTTTTAAATCTTACTTCTGGAATCTTGTTCCAAACATGGACAAATAACCTAGCTATTCTGGACTTTGATTTCTATGTCTTCCAAATAATAACTATTCTATTAACTTTGAAGGGGTTTTTTTCTAAGAATAGCAGTAGAATATTTGAATTTTAAAATTGGAAGAGATCTTAGAGACCTAAAAAGTTTATGCACATGTAAAACACAGTATTTCTTAATCTGATTGGAGAATAAGGAAAAAGAAGGGACTTTAGGTGTCCTAGTCAAGTATGAGCATAATTGCAATCATTTCTTGCATAAAGTATTATTAAATGCATAGTTGCAAATCCACATTTGCTTAATATTCTTCCTTAGAAACACTAGCCCTGAGTTTAACTGCTTCTTTCAAGGTTAGATGATCTACTATTACTTACTTGTCATCATAGATCAAGATCTATGCTGTGTTGTAAGTAAAACTTCTTGGCTGAATATTTATAGTAGTAGTTTACCAACTGAAGAAAATCCTACCCATGGCCAAAAGTTCTTATTAGAAATTTAGTGCTAGGGGTGTCTGGGTGGCTCAGCCAGTTGGGCTGCTGACTCTTGATTTCAGCTCAGATCATGATCTCAGAGTGGTGAGATCAAGCCCACTGTCAGCTCCAAGCTTAGTGTGGAGTCTCAAGAACTCTCTCTCTCTCCCTCTCCTTCCGCGCCTCCCCCCAGCTCATGTATGTTCCCTCTCTCACACACACTCTCTCTCTCTCTAAAATAAAAAATCTTAAACAAAAAAAAGAAATTTAGTGCTAAAAGCTGTCACAGAGGGGCGCCTGGGTGGCTCAGTTGGTTAAGTGGCTGACTTTTGATTTCAGCTCAAGTCATGATCTCAGGGTCCCGGGATCAAGCCCTGCATTGGGCTTCATGCTCAGCGGGGCATCTGCTTGGGATTCTCTCTCTCTCTATGTCTCTCCCTCTGCCCCTCCTCCCACTTGCATGCTCTCTCTCTCTCTAAAAATAAATAAATTAAAAAAAAAAAAAACTGTCACAGATTACAGCAAACTCAGCAGTACATTGACAAATAATTCCTGATAGACCAAAAAGTAGAAAGCTGTATCACAAAGGGCCAGCAGATCTTTTGTTGGAGTGGGGTATCAGTGTGATTTCAGGCTTTAGATCATATTGAAATTGACAGAGTGGAAGCTGTGCCTGACCCATGTGTTTTGTGACATGAGCTTGCCCCATGTACACTCCAGTTTCCTTGATGGTTTCAACACTGAACAACCTGACATGACTGAGTGGATCACTAATAAACTTCCAGAGCTCTATTTCCCAAAGTCGGCTCCGAAGGAAGACTAGTTCTCAAAGATACTAGTACGCATTCCTTTAAAAAAAGAGATTATATTCCATTGCCAAATAAGCTTAGGAAACATTGCGTGAAATGCAGTCTACCAATATACATGATGATTCTCTAGAAGATAGCTACATTAACATATAGTCTTTATCAAATTTATTTAAGAATGCCTACTTAAAGGAACACCTATTAACTTCTTAAGGATTACAATCAAGAGCAGGACACTAGAATTCTATGGGTGAGCTGGAGTCACATTGTTTAGATAATACTGTTCTACCATCATTGAATTTTATAATCTCAGGGGTAGAGGCAATCTTAAAGGTAATCTATCATCTTCAGTTTCCCAAACATATGCTGTTTGGAACCTAGAGTCATTGAATCAAATGTGTTTAAACAGTAAATCAAAACAAGATATCACATAGCCAGTCAAATGGGTAACTACTGGTTTACTTTGTAATTTTTACATATATCATTACCAACAATTCTATTTTGAAGAATGCTTCATTTATTGGTGGGCAAGTTGTTCCTTTATAAAAAGCCAAGAAGAGGTAGTATAATAGACTATACTGCTGAGTATTAAAAAAATAGGAAATTATATATACAGTTCTCCATTCCTTCAACAAATACTGGATGGGAGGCTTCTGTGTGCCAAACAGCAACACCAACTGAGTTAACAAGCTGGAATAACTTGGGACAGAGAAGTAAGGTAAATGCCTGATAATTCTAGCTATCATTTGACAATGGGCAACACACTAGTTATTTCTGTTGTATCTTGAATCTTCAGCACACCTCAGAGAAGGAGATGTTATTCTCATCTTAAAGGGAGGAAACTGAGCTTCAAAGATATGAAGGAAACTGAGCTAAAGGGAGGAAACTGAGCTTCAAAGATACGAAGTGGTTTTCCCTAGGTCATACCTACTAAGTGATGGAATTAGGATTTGAATACAAGTGACCTAATGGCAAAGCTGTGTTCTTTCCGCTAATTATTTTTTTTAAGATTTTATTTATTTATTAGAGAGAGAGAGAGAGCACAAGCGGGCAGAACGACAGGGAGAGGGAGAAGTAGACTCCCCGCGGAGCAGAGAGCCTGATGTGGGGCTCGATCCCAGGACCCTGGGATCATGACCTGAGCCGAAGGCAGATGCTTAACCGACTGAGCCACCCAGGCGCCCCCTTTCTGCTAATTATAATACAGCTTCCTCTGTATTGTGACTCAAAAGCCCAATATGGGATTACTGAACAAAGTATAATAGAAGTTGAAAGGTGAAACACATTTGTGTTTGGTTAAAACTAAACTGGTTGTTTTTCAGCGTTGTATCTTTGTTCTCTTTCTTTTCCTTTTTCAGTAGGTCAGCTGTCAGCTCCATGTGAAAAAGTTCTGAACTAGATCTCTGGTTCTGACCCCTCTTCGAAGCTGTAGTCCCACATTTCTCCTTGGATGCTCTACTCACATGTGACATGTTTACAATTAAAAGTATTATTTACCCCCCAAACTGACTCCTTCTCATTTAATTCTCTTAGTCATTTAGGCTCAAAGTTTGGAGTCATCTTTGAAGCTCTGTAAAACTAGTAGTTCGACTCAGTGATACATAATCTCCCTTCCAGCTCTAAAATTCTAGCGTTGTTATTTTTGTACTACATACTCAGTTAAAATGAATTACACTCTCTGCTTTGGACCTGCTCAAATTATTTTCCAGAGTTTTTTTAGTATCTAATAGAGTACGTATATCCTACTCATTCATTCTTATGCATCCTTCAAAGCCCATTTTATTTATTTATTTATCTTAAAACTTGTATTTATTTATTTTTTTAAGACTTTATTTATTTGAGGGGTGCCTGGGTGGCTCAGTCGTTAAGCATCTGCCTTCAGCTCAGGTCATGATCCCAGGGTCCTGGGATGGAGCCCCGCATTGGGCTCCCTGCTCCGCAGGAAGCCTGCTTCTCCCTCTCCCACTCCCCCTGCTTGTGTTCCCTCTCTCGCTGTGTCTCTCTGTGTCAAATAAATAAATAAAATCTTAAAAAAAAAGACTATTTATTTGAGAAAGAGAGAGCATGAGCCGGGGGAGGAGTAGAGGGGGAGGGAAAGCAGACTCCCTGCTGAGTGTGGGGCCCAACGTGGAGTTCAGTCCCAGGACCCCCAAGATCATGACCTGAGCTGAAGTCAGCCACCTAACTGACTGAGCCACCCAGGTGCCCCTTTTTTAATTTTTTGAAAAGATTTTATTTATTCATTTATTTTGAGAGACAGAGAGAGGGAGTGCGGGGAGAGGGGCAGAGGGAGAGGGAGAGAGAGAATCCCAAGCAAACTCCACGCTGAACTTGGAGTCCGATGTGGGGCTCAATCTTTGGACCCTGAGATTATGACCTGAGCTGAAATCAAGAATTAGACACCTAGCCAGCTAAGCCACCCAGGTGCCCCCAAAGCCCATTTTAAATGTCATCTTTTTCTTAAACCCTTTATGAGCCTCCCAACAGGACTTCATAATAATTGCTCTCTCCTTTAGGGTCTATAATACTTTTGTACCTTTCTCAGGGTAATTTATAGTACCCAATGTGTGTGTGTGTGTGTGTGTGTGTGTGTGTGTGTGTGTGTGTGTCTATCTGTCTGTGTTTGTGTGTGTGTCTATATATATCAAATGGAGTAAAGAGGATGCCTAGGGGAGTTCTTGGCAAGAGATGGAGCCTGAGCAGAGTGGTGAGGGCTTATGGACTGGGCACTGGCACAGGGCTTGGGAGCAGGGTAAGGAAAGGAGAAAGTTGGGGGGTGCTTATGGTGGCTAATTTTGGAGTTTCAGAACCATAGTGGGGTAAGGGCAGCATCCTCCAAAAGGAGAGATGGCAGCTATGGGTGATTGCTTAAATATAGAGGAGGTATTCAAACAAGTAAATATCTCAAGGATAATAAGATCCAGGTTTCTCTCTGTAGGAAAAAGGAGTTACAAATACAGAAGAAAACCAGAATACACTGTGTGGTGCTGGATTGGAGGTATTATTGTGAACATATCGTTTTTCAATATATATTGTTAGATAAAGAAATATAGTTGTAAATGTGTGTGTGAGTATACATATATAGTTATATAGAGAGATGCACTGTATGAGTATAAATATTCCCTAGCCACATCCACTAAGACAGACTGAGCAGTGATACCCCAATAGCAGTGAGTACACCTAGTGCTTCTAAATACCATTCTCCACTAAAAGGAGCCAGGGCTCCTGGATAAATGGCTGCATCTAGTGTTGGGGCAAGAAGAGCCTAGAGCATCTTACTGTGCCAGAAAATAAGGGAGTGCTCAAAGAATGATGGAGGTGTGTCAGAAGGGCATAGAAGAGTAAAATATTAATATAGACTATGCATGGTGAGTATGTGGTATATAAAACTCTTTCAAGTTTTCTGTATTTTATTTTTTTTAAGTATTTTTATTTATTTATTTTTAAGAGAGAGAACAAGCACGAGCAGGGGGAGTGGCAGGCAGAAGGAGAAGCAGGCTTCCTGACTTGCCCAAGCTGAAGGCAGTCGCCTAATGGACTGAGCTACCCAGGTGCCCCACATTTTCTGTATTTTAAAAATGTTTTACAATAAAATATTGCAAAAGAATTTAAAACACACAAAGACACAGAAACCAGCATGAATGGGGCTCCTCCAGACCAAACTCGGGACAATTTGAACATCAAAATAAATAATGATAGAAATAGATTATAATCGTTTAATAAGAAACTCTGAATTTATACTGATATAAATAAATAAATTAAAATTTTGATGAGAAAATACTTAATTTCAAAGAATCTCCTCCCACAAAATCTTATTAATTATAAAGGGGAAATAAGTAACTTTATAGTGGAGAAGCCTGGCAGATACCACTTTATTAAAATAAACATCAATAATGAGACTAATTAAAACATGCCACTTGATAGGATGCAATTTTTATCTTTATTTTTTAAAGATCTTATTAATAAATTATGTCAGAGAGGGAGCACAAGCAGGGGAAGCTGCCGACAGAGGGAGAAGCAGGCTCCCTGCTGAGCAAGGAGCCCAATTCAGGACTCCATCCCAAGACCCTGGGATCATGACCTGAGCCAAAGGTAGATACTTAACCTACTGAGCCACCCAAGCGTCTGACAGGATGCAACTGTTACCAAACTCAAACTTGTCCATGCACCTGATGCACAGTAAGCCAACATCTTGGACACGAGTTTTGAAGCTAGCTAAGAAAGCTTTATTGTCAGAAGGGCAGCCCAAAGAGAAGGCAGGTAATTATTCCCAAGGTTGCTGTGTCCTGTTAATCCTAGAGACAGCTTATATATGTTTGGAGAAGGATGTGAATACATGAGAGGAAGATGAGGGGTTTCTTGACACCTCGAAGGGAGGGAAACTTGAAACAATCTGGAGGTATGCATTCTTCTGGACAATGAGGCCCTATTTGGGACCTGGTAAGATCGGGTATGTCAGATAATTTCAAGGCAAGTGTTATCATCGAGTCCCCATTAGGTTTCTACAATCAGTGGGTAAACAGGGGAGTAAGAGTGGAAAAACTAAAGTTAATGATTGATTAGAGATGCATAAAATATAATTAAGGAACAAAACAATATGTGCAGCTAAGTTAATAATGCAACTAATACAACTATAGTTCTGCTTATGCTTTCAAAACAGGTTGAGAAACCAAGCATCTGGCCTCACAATTAGAACACAGCATTACTTTTGTGACAGTCCTGTTATAGACACTTAACCTGATTCTGATCATAAATATACATCAGACAGATGGAAAGTGAAAGCCATTCTACAAAATAATTGGCCGGGAATCTTCAAAAGTGTCAAGGTTATGAAAGTCAAGGAAAGACTGAGGAAGTGTTCCAGATTGAGAGCAACTAAAGATACATGACAAGTAAACTGAATGCTTTGTTCTGAGCTGAATCCTTTTACCATAAAAAAACATTAAGAGACAATTGGCCAAACATAATGTATCACGTAAATTTTTTATTTTGGTAGATGGTGACTACATAGTTGAGGTGCTTATTAGTACGACACACACTGAAGCATTTAGGAATAATGTGGCATCATGTCAGCAACTTAAATGGCAAATGGTTCAGGAAAAATGTTCTTTGTCCTATAGTTGCAACATTATTGTAACCTTGAGACTGTTTCAAAATAAAAACTGAAAATTATATTCAAAACGCTGAGTATACTGGAAAAACTCACTTGACTTGGAGCCAAGTGGCTGTGAGTCCCAATTCCACCACTGACTCAGAGTGTGACCTTGTGTAAGGTGCTTTGTTAGGCCCCAGTCTCGTGCTCTAAAACCAGGAGTAGCACGACAAGGCACTCTAGGGTCCCTTCCATGTCTATCCTAACACCATCCACACCCACAGCAGTCCCTGCCTGAATGTCTCCAGACTCCAGTTGTGTCCTGGCCTTCAGATGACCCACTGCCGCCCCTAGGGATTCTGGCTGGCGATGACAACAGACAAAAATAGTTGTGGCCAAGATCTCCCGACTGCAAAGCCAATGTCCTGGCCTCACTCAACTTGGGCAGCACGCTCCCCCATCGCTCTTTCGGCGGTGGAGCAGTCACGCCTGCCAGAGTGGGTGCTCGATGGCTCGGCGGCCGGCTGAAGGGGCCTAGAATCGGCAGCGCGGTGCAGGGCGCGCTCCCAATCGCTGGCTCCCGCGGCGCTCGCGCCTCCGAGCTTTCCGGCTCCGCCCCGCGCGCACCCCTCCCGCCGCACTGCCTCGCAGTCGCCGCCGCCGGCAAGTCCCGGCGCTGCCCTGCTTCGCTGTGGAGCCGGTAACGTGGCAGGACTGGGACGGGCTCTGAGCCGTGGGGGACCCCAGAAAGTGAGCAGTCTGGGATCCTGGGAGTGGAGACGCTGCGGGCGCGAGGGGGCGGTGCCCGTGGTGCCTGCCCACTGGGAGGGACATCACACCCGGGCCTGCACTGTGAGTTGAGTGGCTTGGGGCTCCCAGGGTGGTCGCGGCTGCGAAGTGGTGGAGGAAGCTGGGACCCTGGGTGCGGGCATGGGTGGAGGGATTAGGTGTCGTGACCGAAGGGGCCGGAACCCTCCGAGGAGGGACTGAACTAGTGCGTGGGGACGACCGAATAGCCAGTGCGGTCAGTCCTCCTTTCCCCCAGCTCCGGGAAAGTCTGGTTTTACCCGAGCACAACAGGTAGGCGTGGACTATGCCCGCCGGCTGGAGCCCCGCACTGTTGGCGTGCGAGGAAGGTCAGAAGGTCGGAACCCGACTGGCCGGACCCGCCCAAGTGGCGCCCGTTGCGCCCCAGGTCGGTCGGAGCGGGGCCCGAGGCGCTCTGAGCGCCCGCACCTCACCCTCAAGGCGGTTTTCCAGAAGCGCTCTGGAAAAGGGAGTGGATATTGCCTTCTACGGAGGACTATTTCCAGTCCTCTCAGGGAAAAAAAGCCTTTGCTGGAGTAGCATTTGCTTAGTGTGAGGAAACATTTCCTCTTACCGTACTCTTGGCCAGCAAAACGACATTTCAAGTGATCATAAAGTGTTTAGTAACTTTATAAAGTGCTTTATGGTACTTACTAATCACAATAATATATACCTCTGGCAAGTTAAGATGATTTTCGTTAACTGTCAAGTCAGATAATAGGAGCCAAATGATTTGAGCTCCTTCCTTAAGGATCATAATTACACATTATTTTTATGTGCGTTCATTTATCCAAATATTCAGCACCTTTTGTGTGTAGGCTTCGCACCCTGAAGGAACTTCCAGCCAAGAGGAGACGCTGAAAGGGGGGAGAATGTGCCCACAAGTACTGTTCAGAACTTTTGGAGAAAATAATCTAGTGAGGTTAAAGTGTAAGGAAAGCAGAAGTCTCCTTAGAGCTGAGCATTAGATGGATGAGGAGAGAAGAGGTACCTTGTTTCATTTTCCACATGTTTTAGAAAGTATGTCTTGGATAAAGTCATTTTAGATGACTTTAGCGATGAAGCTGAGACTTGTCATATTTTAATACCATTGATTTTTTTCTTTAATAAAATGGATAAGCAGGCATGGTTTATAACATAAGAATAGTGGCAATTGGAAAAAGTACTGGAGGTTGAATTTGTCTTGGAATGCAGTTATTTAATATAGATAGCTATTAATATAGGAAAAGACTTGTGACCTGACAGTCAAGAGACCTGATTTTAAGTACTTTTGTTTTTAAGCAAGGCATCTGTCTTCCATCCAGCTTTCCTTCAGAAAGGGGATTGAGGCCGCTTATAACTTTTTTGAGCCTTTCTTAATTATCTTATGAACAGAATAAAGGTTAAACTGGATTTGTTTAGGCCCCTTACTATTCTAAAATTCTTTTGTTCTAAATCCTGGATAACTGCATTAAAAAAAAAAAAAAAAAAGCTTTTTTGGAGCATGTATCCTGTATCGCTAATCTTAAAACCGTGGTATGGTTCTAATTTCACTAAATAAAATGTTTTATATGTGTACTTTTTCAGTAACTTAATTGTACTTATTGCCTGGATAATGCTTCTTTGTGGGTAAATATATGAGCATCTATTTATATTCTTTTGTTTGTATGGTATCTGTATGATGAATATATGCATGTTTTGTGTATATACCTCATTTATTTAGTACATTTTTTATGTAAGTAAAATTATCAGAAAATTGAAATTACCTATTGAAACACCAGGAAAAAAAATTTCTTTACTATTTTAGGAGGAGCTCTGAAAAGAAAAGAAAGGAAAGAAAAACATACATGTATAAAGTCCCTTCATTTTAATTCCAGTGTTGAAAAGGCTCTGGAAAGTTTTTTTCTTAACTCATTTGGCAGCAAAATATAATGTAAACTGATATGAAGCTATTTATAGTCATTATTTAAAGCCACCTTATGTGAGTATGTTTTATCTTTTGCTGCAGAAATATCAATGAGTTGATTGATGGAGTGCTACCCCAGACTGTCTTGGGGGGTTAGAGGCAATAGATGGTATGTTCACTGTATTACTTGAGTGGGGCCATAAGGGTTGCAGCCAAAAGGCAGAGTAATAATGGAGTTGTTCCAGGGAGCTGTACTTGCAAAGTTAGGAGCCTAACTGGGGATCTGGCAAAGAGAAGCAGTGTCTGTCAATAAAACCCTTCCGGTAGGGCTCCAAGAAGGTCAGAAATGTAGTGTAGCTAAATTCTAGGCTGGATATTCCATAGGATATGTTGTGAATTAGAAGTGAGAGCCATGAGGAAAAGCCAAGATGTCAGACCACAATGTGAATTAAGGCTGATTCTGTGAATGCTAACCCTGATGTAAGAAGGGGGGAAAAGGGGGATATTCTAAGGCAGGCAGGGTCTAAACCAAGAAGTCCTAAGTTACAGATTGCATGAACAGCAAATACAAGGATAGAGTTATTGGAAAACTGGGCAAGGATTCCTGGCCTCTTCTGACCTGGAAGAATAATGGCATCCTGTGCACTTTGCTCTTGTACTTAGTAGTCTCATGTTGCCCTGCTTTTTAAAATGTCTCTGCTTTATTAAATAGTATTTTGGTTGCTTCCACCACCATTAGCATCCTGCTTTGACTTCTTCCTTATCTCAATGACTTTGCTCCTTCGCTTTTAATATGGTGTTCTATCCCACCCTAGCTAGAATCCAGATAACTGGTTTAGTAGTTATACCTAAACTAAGAATGAATAGGCTGTGAGAGACCTCTCAAGAGACCTAGGTCAGTAAAGTTCATGATCTTTGAAAGAATTAATTACCTTTATATCCTTAAAACAAAACTTTGTTTTCTTCTTACTGGAGTTTCAACTTGGTACCAAGTAGTGAGATTGTTTAGATAGTTACTTTCAGATGAGTGAGGTGGGAGATAAAGAGAAGAATAAATTTTCTATCTTAAAATTTTCTATCTTAGTTGTACTTTCTGGCACTCCTCAATGCCCAGAATGAAACCTGTCTTCCTAGAGGGAGATAGAAGCGTTGGTTTGCGGAACAAAGAGTGATAAAAATCGTCAAGAATATCCAAAGACTGAGCTTACACTGTTGGTACTTATTGATTTACTGTCTAGATGGGAAGAGTCCTTTGAAAGTTGATGTCTCTAGAAGACCTCACACTTTAACAAGAAGCCTCAAAATACCAACATAAGAGGAGAATGAAGTGATAAAAAAACAACAACAACAAAGTTATGATTAGATACTTCAGTGGGTATAGCGGTACCTGTCAGTAGTAGTGATTAGAGGGACTTTATGAAGAGGCTGTATGAAGTAGTTGAAGGAACATGGACATTGAAACCAGACAGATGGAGGCATTATCTTACTCTGCTTAAATGACGTCTTGACCTTGGATGCATTTCTTGTTACCATCATCTGTAAAATGAGGATAATAATATTTAAGTTTCAGTGTTACAAGGATTAAAAGTTTCTAGTAAGTAAATTGTCAAAGAATGTTACTTCCTTCCCCATCACTGCCTTAAGAGTTGGTTCGTATTGCTGAGTACTTGCTTCCCCACAACACTTCCTTTTACCCTTAAGGGGTTTTCTCTTTTGTTATCTGGAAGGAGAATTACCAGAATGGGCAGGACTTCATTGGGGCCCCCATTGGCAGTCTCCTTCACTTAACTCAGTTTCTGTCATTGTTCTCATCCCTAACAGTAATCTGCAGTACCTCAGAAAAACAGAAGAGGTAGGGCACCTGGGTGGCTCAGTTGGTTGGGCAACTGCCTTCAGCTCAGGTCATGATCCTGGAGTCCCGGGATCGAGTCCCGCATCGGTCTCCCTGCTCAGCGGGGAGTCTGCCTCTCCCTCTGACCCCCCCCCATATGCTCTCTCTCTCTCATTCTCTCTCTCAAATAAATAAATAAATAAAATGTTTAAAAAAAGAAAAAGAAAAACAGAAGAGGTAGGCAAAGTCAGTCACATCCCTACTTGTGGCGTTTTTTATTCCAGTTCATAAATTTCCCTGTAACTCCTGTTTCTTTCCTTTTTCATCCTAACTTCTCTTATCTCATAGGATGTGTTCTCCATTGGTTCTTGGAACTGTGCATCTGCCATTCCTCTTGGCTTGTATGCAGTGATAAGCAGCATTCTCCCCATCCCTACCAAGTTTGCAGGAAGCACTCTAGGAATCTTAACTGCACTTGATGTATTTTCATTATATATTAAAATAAGATAGTAGTGCTGTGTCTGGGCATGTTACAAGTTAGACTTTGTGTGAAACGACAAGAAACATGGATTAAGTTGATTTTATGAGAACTTGTAGTCAGAATTCCCCCCAAAATGTTAAATTTATGGTTTTTAGTTTGGAAGGGGTGTGATGTGAAACTTAGTTATAAGTATGAATAACACAGATTTTTATGTGAACTTTTATACTAGGTTAATTAAAAGCATCTTTTCTTCTTTTATTCATACTCCAGGAGTAACTAAGAGCAGATTCTGTTTATATTTAGAATATTTAATGTTAGATCATTTGATCCAGTAGGTGTGATATTAATTTGTTATATAGTCTTCTAATAAAAATTCTATCATAGTATGAACAAAAAGGAATATTTAGATTTCTTGATTTATAGTATTTAATGATATTTCAAAGATTGTGTTCTATAGAAACTAGTTTCACAACATTCCCAGCTGGGGGAAAAAAAAGATAAAGGTAGTGGGACACCTCGGTGGCTCATTCAGTTAAGTGTCAGACTCTTGGTGTGGGCTCAGGTCTTGATCTCAGGGTCATGAGTTCAAGCCCCACGTTGGGCTCCACGCTGGGCATGGAGCCTACTAGAAAAAAAGAGAGAGGGAGGTAGGGAGGGAGGAAGACAGAGAAATAAAGAGAGTTTGGGAAGATGTCTGTAGTTAAAACATTGAGTGCTGTATATATATATGCCCTCCTGGCAGTATATGGTACCCATTACCAAATTAAATGTATGGAGACCCTCTGTAGGAAAGAAACTGCCAACTTGGCATTTTCCAAAAGTATTTGGTTTTAGACCTCCTCCCCGCCCCCCACAACACATCCTCATTCTCTGGTACTGCTGTTCTACAAAAACACTTAAAAGAAACACTGCTTTATCTTTGGGAACCTCTCTTAATATGTAAGCTTCTGCACTTGTAGTTTTCATAATTATAAATTTTTTTTAAAGATTTTATTTATTTATTTGACAGAGAGACACAGTGAGAGAGGGAACACAAGCAGGGGGAGTGGGAGAGGGAGGAGCAGGCTTCTGCCGAGCAGGGAGCCCAATGCGGGGCTCTATCCCAGGACCCTGGGATCATGACCTGAGCCGAAGGCAGATGCTTAATGACTTGAGCCACCCAGGTGCCCCCATAACTACAAGTTTTTTTTAAGTAAACTCTACCCCCCAATGTGGGACTCGAACTTACCACTCTGAGATCAAGAGTCTCATGATCTGCTGACTGAGCCAGCCAGGTGCCCCTTTAATTATAATTTTTAATGAGAATCTAATATTCTTTGACTGTGTCAAACTTTACTTAACCATTTCTCTAATGTTGGACTTGGAATTTTCCAGTTACCACTTCTTTTTTATTTTAATTTTTATTGTTATGTTAATCACCATACATCATTAGTTTTTGATGTAGTGTTCCATGATTCATTGTTTTCATAGGGCTGTAGTTGACACTGATGCTTCTGATAGTTTCCTTTTTCTTTCTTTAACATGAATTTTCTTTTTTTTTAAGATTTTATTTATTTATTTGACAGAGAGAGAGAGAGAGAGAGAGCAAGCACAAACAGGGAGTGGCAGGCAGAGGGAGAGGGAGAAGCAGGCTCTGGACTGAGTCAGGAACCTGATGCAGGGACCCTGATAGAGCTTGATTCTAGGACCTTGGGATCATGAACTCAGCCAGTCAGACGCTTAACCGATTGAGCCATGCAGGTGCCCCTTCTTTAGCATGAATTTTCAAAAGCAGAATGCTTTTGCCAGAAGGCTTTGATATTTTTATGGTTTCTGATACATTTTCTAAAAGAGGTAAACCTCTTTGTACTGTCGCTATGAAACTATTAGGTTTTCTAAATTCTCAGTGTTGGCTCTAAAAGTTTTTGTATTTATCATATTTAAACTTAATGTACATGTGATTTTGAACCATTCAATTAAATCAAATTCTTACTGGGCTTCAATCACTATTGTACACTAAACATTTTAAAATATTAACTAATAACATTTTTATTTTTAGGGTTGTTATAAAGAACTAAACTCAGTCCATCCCAAATAATATCATAGGTTTGAATTTCATTTTCTTTTAAAAGATTTTTTTTTAACGATTTTATTTATTTATTTGAGAGAGCGAGAATGAGAGAGAGAGAGCACATGAGAGGGGGGGAGGGTCAGAGGGAGAAGCAGACTCCCTGCTAAGCAGGGAGCCCGACGTGGGACTCGATCCCGGGACTCCAGGATCATGACCTGAGCCGAAGGCAGTCGCGTAACCAACTGAGCCACCCAGGCGCCCCTGAATTTCATTTTCATTCTCCTATTTTCTAAAGCAGTTTCATTTGCTATAGCCTATCTACATATATCAAGATAAATCTTACTTACCCAATTTAATAGAAGAATTATAGGAGAATAGTGGATGTTAATCAACTATTAAAATCATCCATATTTTATAATCTAGCCTGAGTATTCTTACCTATAAATTAATAGTGTTAGTAGGTATTTGATGGTGGTGGTTAAATGAAAAATCCATTTATTACAGCACCGCAGCCTTTAGAGATTCTGGTTCAATTGTTTTAGACTTGGCTTTGGTGTTTTGTTTTGTTTTTTCTTTAAAGCAGCTAGAGTTATGAACCACTGGTCTGCATTGTTACACGTCTGCTATCATGATATGCTTAGTTGCCTTTAATATTAAGAATTTACCTATCTCCTCTGTGTTGTTCCCCTTGCTATTTTCCCAACACTCCCTTTTTAATTCTTTGGACTCCTTATCCTTGGAAGAGTTAGAAGATGAAGCCTATTTTGTGATTTACTGAAAGATGTAGGGATAAATAGGTAGAGAAAGCGCCTACATATAAAGTAATGACCTCCCCCCTCCCCATGACATTTGTTCTGCACATTTTGTTCCTTACATTTTAATGTAAAAATTCTGTTTTTCCTTTTAACCCCTGTGGAAAGGCTTCCTAGCAGTAAGGAAAGAGAATAAGCTTTATTGCCAAAGAGACCCGGGTTTATTCTCAGCTCTACTATTTACTGATATCTTAGTATTTTCTTTATCCATAAAATGAGGACCAGTAGTATCTTCCTTGCTTTCTTCCTTGTGATGATTAGAGATAGTATAAGTTAGGCGCCTAAAAAGTTCCTGGCTCAGTGAGCAATAGCTGTTACTGCCATTCTTGTGATTTGGGCGTCTCCTAGGAAGGTGAAAGGCATAGCCAGGAATTACAAGAGCAGGCTATACATGTGTCCTCATTTGTGATATTACCAAGATGATGCTAACAAATGGTATTGTGAATTTTAAAAGTTAGAAATCTAACAGAAGTTTAGTTTATTTATTGGTTTTTAAGGGTTTCATTTAAAAGTTTAAAAATCTCTAAAAATTTGAAGATAGAGAAAACATTATCCATAATGCTACTACTCTAATAATTCTGGTTAAAATTTTTGAATCATGATTTGGAAAAATATCAGAAGAATCTCGCAATCTTAAGTGATAGCTGGAGAAGCCAGACAGTTTAAGAACCATAAATATAATGGAAGAAGTGCTATACCAAGAGTAAACAGTATAAGAATAGGAGAATTAATCATGAAAGCTTTCTTGAAGGAAGTGGTTCTTTTAGCTGAATTTTATTATTTTTTAAGATTTATTTATTTTAGAGAGTGTGCGCACAGAGGGGAGGGGCAGAGGAGAGTCTAAAACACTCCTTGCTGAGCACAGAGCCCGACCGGAGCTCAATCTCAAGATCCTGAGATGACAACCAGGGCCAAAACCAAAAGTTAAATGCTTATCTGACTGCACCACTTGGGCACCCCTAGCTGAATTTTAAGATAGTGAGTTTATTTAGAAAGAAAAGCAAGGGGCACCTGGGTGGCTCAGTCGTTTAGGCGTCTGCCTTGGGCTCAGGTCATGATCCCAGGGTCCTGGGATCAAGCCCCATATTGGGTTCCCTGCTCCGTGGGAAGCCTGCTTCTCCCTCTCCCACTCCCCCTGCTTGTGTTCCCTCTCTGGCTGTGTCTCTCTCTGTCAAATAAATAAAATCTTTAAAGAAAAAAGAAAGAAGCAAGATATTTCAGATTCAAAGATGGAATAAATACAAGATTTAAAAATCATGAAGATAAAACTATTAAAGAGCTAAAATTATAAATTATAGAATTATAAATGTGTCAGCAAACCAACTTTAGGACTGTGCCTAGAGATACTTAAAGTACCGTAAAAAAAAAAAAAAACCCTCATTTTTTTTCTTTACCAGGGGCAGCCTCTGTTAGACAACATTTTAAGCATGACCGAAAGCTCTCAGTAATTTGTGAGTTCGTATTTTGTAACCTATAATTTTGCAAAGCCTGAATCACAGGTCAAAGAGAATCTTAATTTAGGTTGGGATAGAAATGATCCAGCTTCTTTTCTAGATTAATTCGAATTACAGTTTTGTTTTGTTTTGGGGGGGAAGGTTTGGATTTTCAGATTTATGTATGTTTTTGCAGTGTGGGAGATTTTTGAGAGGGTTTTTTGTTGTTGCTGTCATTGTTTACTTTATGCTTTTTGAACAAAACTGAGAGAACTAAAGACTGGAGGCTGAGTTGAAGCTGTTATGACTTTTAGAGAAGTGAGAGTTGAAGAAAGTAATTTGAGTTTACATATGATCTATTTCAAAACTTCAGGCACTTGATACATTCTGGAATTAGTTCCACTTACTGCATAATGGCTTGTTCATTTTGTAAATTGGTCTTTTCATGCTCTGGAAAGAAAAAAACAAAGCAACAGATCTATCTTATTTTGTGTTTGTTCTCTTTGATTATTTGCAATTTTTCCTCTTTTCCCTCTTTACAATGATATAATAAATCATTTTAAGAAACTAAATGACCAAAAAGATTAGGAATACTCTTTTTCTTCATAAATTTTAACCATAATTTTAAATATGTTCCTGTCTCCACCAAAATAGATCTTTAAACCCTAGATAGAGAAAATCATGTTAACACTATTAGGACTAGCATCTGTAGGCTGTTTTGTTTTGTGTTATTTTTAAAATTGTTGAAGGTGAGGGGTGCCTGGCTGGCTCAGTTGGTAGAGCATGCAACTGTTGATCTTGGGGTTGTGAGTTCAAACCCCACATTGGGTGTAGAGATTATTTAAAAATAAAATCTTTTAGGGGTTCTGGGTGGCTCAGTCTGTTAAGCATCTGACTCTTGATTTCAACTCAGGTCATGATCTCAGGGTTGTGAGAACAAGACCCCATCAGGCTCCAAACTGGGTCTGGAGCCTGCTTAAGATTCTCTCTCCCTCTCCCCTTCCCCCCCAAAAAATCTTTTAAATGAATAAAATTGTTGAAGGTGAAAAAAATAAAATTCTTGAAGGTGCTTACACTTCTTTGCCTACATAAATTTGATGTGAACTCATTTTCAAATGGAAAATTAGCCCTTCATGATAGTAAGATTAACTTCTCCTGGAGATGGCTTTGGCGTAGGTTATTCTAGCAAACTTGGGCTTTAGCCATTTGGCCCCCTGCTGGTTCCTCTTTCTGTCAGCAGTCAACAATATTTATATACATGTATTACTCTAGAGCAATAAAGTCACTGGTGTAAGAACACTATGCAGAATGTGGATATTAGCCTTTCTTACACTATGCCAAGTCTTTGAAGACTGAACATGATATTTAAATTGAACCATGTGAATATGCTGATATTCAGCCATTTTTTGAACTATAAAAATGGCAGTTCATAGGGGTGCCTGGGTGGTTCAGTTGTTAAGCGTCTGCCTTCGGCTCAGGTTATGATCTCAGGGTCCTGGGATCGAGCCTCGCATCAGGCTCCCTGCTCAGCGGGGAGCCTGCTTCTCCCTCTCCCACTCACCTTGCTTGTGTTCCCTCTCTCGCTGTGTCTCTCTCTGTCAAATAAATAAAATCTTTAAAAAAAAAATGGCAGTTCGTATAGTTCAGCCTACTTAGCAGCTTAGTTGTTCTTAAACATTTCCATTAAACTAGTATTCTTACCAGCAGAAGGGAGTGAATTTTGATGGGGGGGGAGTGATTTTATTAAAAGATGTCTAGAAAGGCTTGTCATGCTTAGAATTTCTCTGAAGGCTCATGTTTTATCTTGAAACACTTTATTAATTTTGCCTTCTAGTGCGTATTAAATGTATATTTATTTTCTTATTTTATTCTTTTTTATTTATTTTAATATACTGTTTTAAGTTAATATCAGAGGGGAAATGGTTAAGTAAAATTTGATCCCCCAGTATGTGTATTCTCTTGGCACACTGCTGGATATATCCCACTTTGAGAGTCATAGTAGTAGGACAGTACCTTAGAACCTTAGGTCTAATACACAGTGCCTATTTTTCTCAATATAGAAGATTTCAGGGATGAAAATTATGACTGAGTCACTAGGGGTATTTATCATACACAAAATACAAACAGTTATTACAAAGTGCCTCAGAGAAATGTATGGTCTAAAAAGCATTGAAGGGTGTTTGTAAGCTTAGTTCAACTAATGGCTTTATGTTAGCATATATGATATTTGACTGTAAAGTAATTATTTGTCTGAGAGAGAGAGTAGCAGGCAGAGGGAGAAGCAGGGTCCCTGCTGAGCAAGGAAGGAGCCCAGTGCGGGACTGGAACCCAGGACCCTGGGATCATGACCTGAGCTGAAGGCAGACGCATAACTGACTGAGTGACCCATGTGTCCCTGTAAAGTAATATTCTTGTGTACCTTTTTAAAATACAGGACAAGTGTCCATAACAGGTACATGTTAATTTCTCCATGGGACAGCTTACTTAGGTTGGGAAATTAGTATTGTGCCGTATTTTGATTAATACTTCAGATTACATTGCATTCATGGAGATTCATAGTACACACTATGAATACCCTGAGAAATCTTTTGGATAACTTTGTTTTATAACTAGATTCTCATACTTATTAAAATCAGGAATCTGGGGGCGCCTGGGTGGCTCAGATGGTTAAGCATCTGCCTTCAGCTCAGGTCATGATCCCAGGGTCTTGGGATTGAGCTCCACATTGGGCTCCCTGCTCTTCTCCTGTTCCCCCTGCTTGTGCTCACTCGCTCTCTCTATCAAATAAATAAATAAAATCCATAAAAATAAAATTAAAGAATCTGGTATTCAATTTTAGGAAATAATACAGTGATCTGTCCATATTACCCACAAATTCTCTACATATTCTAAGCTTTTTAAAAGTGGCTGATTTTGAGGTGTTTGAGGGGCTTGATTGGATGAAAGAGTGGCAGTATCTGGTGGTTAAAGCACATATATCTAGAGTCAGATTGCTTATGTATACATCCAAGTTCATTGTGACCTTAGGACTGCTACTTAGTTTCTCTGTGCCTCAGTTTCCTCATCTAAAAATAACTGGCTGTGGGATGCCTGGGTGGCTCAGTTGGTTAAGCGTCCGTCTTCAGCTCAGGTCATGGTCCCAGGGTCCTGGGATCGAGTCCAGCGTCGGGCTCCCTGCTAAGCGAGAGCCTGCTTCTCCCTCTCCTCCCCACTTGTGCTCTCTCTCACTATCTCTGTCACTATCTCTCGCTCTCTCTCAAATAAATAAATAAAATCTTAAAAAAAATAGCTGGCTATTTCTTGAACAATTTTGTGAATTATTCGAGAAAATATAAAGCACTTATAGTAAGTGGCCAATACGTGTTAGCTTTGTCAAAAATACTGGCTGGCATTACAGTGGGAGCAGTAGTTTTACAAGCATGTTTTTCAAGTAGCATAATTGTAGTTTGAAAAATATATTGTAATGTATGTTCACTTTTAATAAACTAATCACTTTGTGATCTTGACAGAAACATAAGAATAGAAAATTAGAAAAATAAGCAGTCTCCAGATACATATAGTTGTAGGATGTGGTTATATTAAAACATACAGTATATTGATTGCATTTGTATTCATCTTCCTAAAGTGAAACCTGAGGTAAAAGCAGGAACATCTGTTACTTGCAAAATGCATTTGCTGATCCCATTGATAGTGCGTACATGGAGATCACAGGTGCGTTTTAGAGTTGGGTGGTTAGATGTGGGATTACTAATATGAATTGTTTACTTTTAGTAGTAATTTATATGAGGAATGTATTGAAGACATTGGAGATAACTCTGCCCTGCTTATGATCTCAAGCTTTTTACTGAATTATTTATTATTGCATTGTGTTAGCTGTTTTGCTTCTTGATAGATCATTTTACACCACAGTATTGCTGCTGCCTAAGGGAAAAAGAAGTCTCTTCAGCAGTCCTAATGACCTCTGAAAAGGGTAATTTGATTCTTAAGATAGGATTTTGATTTGCCGTGTTGGTTATAAGACATTTTCTCTATGATACTGAGGTAGTTTTTTTCCCTTAGACAATCATAGATACTGAGTGCACACTTGTTTTTCACCTTCTGTATAGCTAGAAGGTTTCTTCCAGAAACTGTTTCTCTAGCATTTGTTAACTTTGTCCTTAATTGTGTATATTTTGGTCGGTTGGCTTCAGTAATTTAAGAAAGGAAGATTTATTTAAACAAGAACCTAAAAATTCACTTGCTCTTTAAAAGTGAATTTGTTAGCACCATTGTTTATATTCTCGTTCCTTAATATTGACATTTCTGAAAATCCTGGTGTGTCTTTTTTTTTAGGACTGTCAGTACCAGGTTATAGGTGGTATTGGGCAGGTAGGCAAGACTCACTGGAAGGAAACAACCCAGATGGCTAAAGCAGCATGCAGACTTGGTGGGTATGGATTGGTAAAAGCTACCTTTTGGCCTCTGGGGCAGCAGCATGGTCAGAATCCGGAATATTGGCCCAAGCCAGAAGGATGCAAGTAAGATAAAGAGTAGGAGTTGAAAACTTAAATACCTGAAGAAGTTGGCAAATACTGTAAATGAATGAGGCAGGCCAGGTGGCAGTTATGGCCTGCTGGAAGGTCCCTCTCTTAGATTCAGCCATTTGTTGCTATATGGGGATATGGACTCAGGTTTTCATGTAAAATCTTATGCTTAAATATTAGTAAGTCCTTTCTCCCCCAGTATGTTGCAGGCTAAATTTGGCCACCAGAGTACCAGTTTGTGACTAGTATCTTATAAGAAGACTCTTCTCACATTTATATTAATTATGATGATCTGATACTATAAGTAATTTTATACAAATAAACTCTCTGAGAGGAAAAAAATGAATGAAAGAAAAGCCCTCCCCTAGGTCTCCCATCTGATTTTCTTTCTTTTGTCTTTCTTTTTTTTCTTTTTCTTTTTCTACATCTTTATTTATTTACTTACTTTTCATTAAGTTTAAATCCTTGATGGATACAGTATCACATGGATTCTGTGGCCAATAGCTTTAGCAGGAAGGTTGCTTTGGAATTTGGCATGAACCATCCACTGTTACCATGAGCATGAGTTACTTTTCCTCAGATTACTCTGGTTTTGTTTGGTTTGCCACCAGGAGTCACTGTGTTGTTCTTTGCTTTGTACACATAAGCACATCTCTTGCCTAGATAGAATTCAGTTTCATCTCAAGCATAAACACCTTCAATTTTAAGAAGAGCTGTGTGCTCCCTCTGGTTCTGAAGACCCCGCTTATAGCCAACAAAAATGGCGTTGGACCACAGCCTTCCAGACATATTTTAGGAGTTCTGTTCCCGGCCGGCCTCTGTAGGCTCCAAGGTGGCGGGAAGAGTCCCATCTGGTTTTCTTTTTTTTTTTTTTTAAGATTTTATTTATTTATCAGAGAGAGAGAGAGACAGAGGCAGGCAGAGGGAGAAGCAGGCTCCTTGCTGAGCAAGGAGCCCGATGTGGGACTCAATCGGAGGACCCTGGGATCATGACCTGAGCCGAAGGCAGACGCTTAACCGACTGAGCCACCCAACAAAGACTGAGATTTGTTTAGGGGAATATGAGCTATGTATTTAGATGTTTTTAGTTTAATTACCTGTAGTTTAATTATCTATCTGTATTTCCAGTATTACAGTTGCCTTCCTTTTTAAATATGTTCTTTTCCTCTATTACAGATTTTTTTCTTAGGTATATTGACTGAAGTTTAATGAGAAGAATTGTGACCAGCTAGGATAATTTTCTGCAAGGAATGGAATTAGCTCATAGCTTATTGTTGAATGAAGAAGTATACAATCAACTAGGTGAAGTTCAGAAGGCAGAGTTTATTTTCGATTGGTTGAGATATTTGGAGAAGCTCTTGCTGGCGACCAGCAGGGTGGGTAAAATTGCAAAAACTTTTTTGTGCTTTTTTAAGCGCCAGATAATGTTTAGGTCCTTTGGTTTGCTTTTCTAGTTCCGTCCAGAATAACCTAAATTAGCTTTCAAATGCTAGACCTTATTAAGAGTTTATAATGAAATACTACAAGAAGTTTATTCTTTCAAAAAGCAGGAAGAAATCAACCAATGTTTTTTATATTACTTAAAAAAATATATGAACATATAAAAAACTCGCTTTAAACCACATTCTATTAGATTTCATTTTCATTATCTTCTTCACCTTCATATGCATGAAGCCCTTGTGTAATATGCTGCTGAATATTGTAATGGGAGTTTCACTTTAAAAAGTTGTGAGCTCTTTAAGGAGAATATGAATTTAAAAGTCTTTTAGTAAACATATTCATTCTTAAGCTTATGAAATAGTTTCCAAAAAAGAAAACAAATCACTCATACTTTTCACCTACATTCAGCAGTTAACATTTTACCATATTTGATTGACTGATTTACTGAGCCATATGAGGTGATTGCACCTTAAATTCTTCTGCATACATCTCCTACTAAAAATGAGGATATTCTTATACATAATAACAATACTATATGTAATGCAAAAGTGGTGCAGAGACAGTACTCATGGAGACATTTGGAATTTAACAAGACAAAAATCCATATACTAACAAATACTTCATTGTGGAAGCTTATGCCTTAGTGAGCACCTAAATACCGTTACTATTATAATGGTATTCTGTACTGCTTTTTCAGAAAGCAGACAAGTAAAATGGCGTAACATTACTGGCATTTAGATGCATAAGCTTGCAGAAAGAAAATGGCACTAAACTTAGAAAAAGATCTGAGTAACACAGTCATTCATTACAAGGTCAACTCATGATAGATTATAGGTTCCTCCTTATTTATACAGATATATATGGGGCAGAGGCTTAATAACAAAGAACCGCTGGTTAAAATAAAAATACAACAGAAGAAGAAAGATATAGAAGAAATAGAACCCTTACCTTTCTTCACAGAGACTCCAGTATATTGTGACCCAGAAATTATTTTTTGGAGATATCTGCAGGGTAGCAAACTACCTTGTGTGGTATGATGACTACACCACCCACTTATTTGTAATTTTTAGTCAAAATAATTTTGTATTTTTCTGGAGTTTTTAATCCTTAAATATATGAAAGAATTGTATTAGAAGATTATATGTAATTATGTTGACTTTGAATTGTCTTTTTTGTTAACTTCCTTTCTAGAGTGATGTAAAGGAGAAACAGAAGACTCTTGTTGAACAGCTCCTATCTTTGTTGAACAGCTCCCCAGGCCCTCCTACCCGCAAACTGCTTGCTAAAAATCTAGGCGTTCTTTATAGTATTGGTGACACATTCTCTGTTTATGAGACAATCGATAAATGTAATGATCTTATTCGTAGCAAAGATGATTCTCCAAGTTATCTTCCCACAAAGCTGTAAGTTAAATATTAAAACTGAACATAAAACAAATAGTGCTTCCTTGTTGAATCATTTTTCTAAAGAACCCAAACAACTTGATAAATTATTTTGAAACAATACAAATTGTTTCACTCATTTTTTAAATCTAACTTTTAAAAAACATCTAACATTTTCTCATTGATTGAGAGACTATTCTTCTAAAAAATATTTTAGATGTATTTGAAGTCTTGATTTGGGAATCAAAACTGTCTCACTAAAAATGTAGCAGTTGAAGACTCATAAATATAGAACACAAACTGGTGGTTGCCAGAGTGGGGAATAGCTTAGGGAGACAAGTGAAATAGGTGAAGGAGATCAAGAGGTACAAACTTCTAGTTATAAAAACAAGTCCTAGGGATGAAAAATACAGCATAGGGAATATCGTCAATAATATTGTAATAACATTGTATGATGACAGATGATAACTACACTTACTGTAGTAAGCATTTTGTAATGTTTATAATTGTCGAATCACTATTGTATACCTGAAACTAATATATGTTAACTATTAAAAAAAAAGTGGTTTTTTGTGGGTTTGTTTTTTTTTTAAGATTTTATTTATTTATTTGACAGAGACACAGCGAGAGAGGGAACACAAGCAGGGGCAGTGGGAGAGGGAGAAGCAGGCTTCCCGCTGAGCAGGGAACCCAATATGGGGCTCGATCCCAGGACCTGGGATCATGTCCTGAGCCAAAGGCAGACACTTAACGACTGAGCCACCCAGGCGCCCCTAAAAAAAAGTGTTTTAAAGATAAATACAAAAAATCTTAGCAGTTGAGTGTTTAAGAAAAAGTATTTTGAGTTCTTCAGATCTTTGGTGTTCTTTTAATTTGTTAGCTCTTCATAGTAAAAGTTAATAGTAAATACCACATAGAAAAATACTCTTCTGAGCTCCTAAAAAGAACAGTTTAGTTTCTTTCTCCATAAGATTCAATTCATTTTTTCATCTGTTATTTTAGAGAAAGTAGTTTGCCATGTATGGTTCCACAGTAGTAATTTTACAGAAATTTTTGTTAATCTAATTTTTAGCTTAGAACAGAATGTATTTTCCCATGGAGTTTTCAGATTTCAGACTTGATAACATTATTTCCTATTTTTCTTATCTTGTATCTTTAAGATTATCTTTGATTATCTAATATATGAAAGTCAGTTTCATGAAAAATTATTTTATAAAAAAATTTGAGGGAATGGAATATTTGGGCTGAGGTTTCAATTATTTGAAGATACTTTTTTTTTTAAATTACTGTTATTGAAAGTGTAATTATTTGGTATTCATGCAAGCATCATACCTTAGGATTTAATAGTGGAATAGATTCTGGCAATTTTATCCTTTAAAAGTAAAATTAAATAGTCACTTTTACATAGTCTAAGATTTTTTTATTCCTGTTTTTTCACTCATGACTAATTTCTAATCTAAATGTTGTTTCAGTGCTGCTGTGGTATGTTTGGGTTCCTTGTACAAGAAGTTGGGTAGAATACTGGTTAACACCTTTACTGATACAGTGGGGAATATTCTTAAAGCTATGAAGAGTGCAGAGGTGAGTAACCACAAGTTCAACCAAGGAATAAAAAGATAAACTATAATTTTTATTACATCAAAAAAAGAATAAAAAGTATTTTATCATTTTGTGTTTTATGGATCCTTGAGCCAATAAAAATGCTTTACCTATGGTAAGCATACATAGGTATATATATAAATATGTCCATAAATGAAATCTTTCTAGGAGATGCACGTATCTCTTCTGTATATTAAATCTTTATTAGAAAATCAATAATGCAATTTACAATTTTGGATAAATCCGAATCGGCAGAAGCTAAGGTATTTCTCTGGCAGACCCATCCCTGCTTCTTCCTTTCACATTACCTTTTCCCCTAGTACTAGTACTGCAGCAAGTGTTTGTCAACAAGGATCCAGATATGTAGTTGGTAACTACTGGATACCTGATGGATGGATTAGTATTCTACCAGCATCAGAAAGGAGTAAGGAATATAATCAGGTTGGGAAAGAGCATGAAGGATATAAGTATGACCAGGATCTGGTTAACCTTTTAGTTGCCGGGGGAATATATTCTCAGCCTTATCCTTATTGATTTGTGATCATTTACCACTGTGGAATACCCTTTGTTTTTGTAACTGTCTCTCCATTTGGCTCCCAAGTTACTGTAATTTCTTGACAACTATAGTTTCACTAATCTTTTTTTTTTAAGATTTTATTTATTTATTTGAGAGAGAGAGAAAAAGAGAGAGCATAAGCAGGGGGAGGGGCAGAGGCAGAGGGAAAAGCAGACTCCCTGCTGAGCAGGGAGCCCAGCGTGGGGCTGGATCCCAGAACCCTGGGATCATGACCTGAGTTGAAGGTCGTTGCTTAACCGACTGAGCCACCCAGGTGCCACTCACCTTTTTTTTTTTTTTTTTTAAGATTTTATTTATGGGCACCTGGGTGGCTCAGTTGTTTAAGCGACTGCCTTCGGCTCAGGTTATGATCCTGGAGTCCCGGGATCGAGTCCCACATCGGGCTCCCTGCTCAGCGGGGAGTCGGCTTCTCCCTCTGACCCTCCTCCCTCTTGTGCTCTCTATCTCTCATTCTCTCTGTCTCAAATAAATAAATAAAATCTTTAAAAAAAAAGATTTTATTTATTTATTTGACAGAGAGTGAGAGAGGGAACACAAGCAGGGGGAGTAGGAGAGGTAGAAGCAGGCTTCCTACTTAGCAGGAAGGCAGATGCTTAATGACTGAGCCACCCAGGTGCCCTTCACCAGTCATTTTTGAAATGAAAGCATTTGTATGTGTTTATCAAAAATTTTAAATCTGTGATCCCTAATATTTAAGGATAATTCAGCACCTTTAAATATAAAAACAATATACCAGTTCTTGTTCTAACTTTACCTAGGAAAAAAAAAAAGAAAAAAAGAAAAGAAGTCTAGAAAACAGCTCTGAAATAATTTTTAAAAATGCTATCTAGTTGCCCACACATTTTTTTTTTTAAAAAATATTTATTTATTTGAGAGAGAGGACATGTACAGCGGGGAGGGGGAGAGGGAGAGAGAAACTCCAAGCAGACTTAACACTGAGCAAAGAGCCTGACACAGAGCTCCATATCAGGACTCTGAGATCACGACCTGAATTTGAAAGTTCACATGTAAAATATGATAAATTTCCAGATAATGTAGCTGATTTGGGGTGCATGACTGGCTCAGTCAGTAGAGCATGTGACTCTTGGTTGTGAGTTCAAGCCCCATGCTGAATGTAGAGATTATTGTAGAAAATAAAATTTAAAAAAACAAAACAAAACATAGCTTATTCAAGAACTTTAAAAATTGAAGTCCATAACAAAATCTAGTGGTTGAATCTACTCAGGAGATCAGTTCTAAGCAGTGGTTTGCTAAAAGACTGAAGAAAGTGATTCAGCAGAAGAGATTGTTAACATCTGTAAACTGGGTTTTATTTAAAAGGAAATCTTGGTAAGAACTTTTATCTGCTGAGGAATGGCCACTTTAAACTTTCTTTCCACTTCATTAGTTCAGCTATAATCTTTTTAGGCCCCATGGTTAACAGGATTACTCTATAAGTCTCAGAAATTTTAAAGTTATTGATGAAGATTTTATTTCTTGCTTTTTTTATCTTTATGACTTAGTTGATCAGGTACTGCAACATGTTGGAGATATCCAAAGGGTTCCCACCTTTAATTCACACCCTTCAGTAACAGACAACATAAACTTGGGATACAAAGAAAGTTCAGAAGTTTCACCTTGGGACCCATTTGGTTATGTCCACCTATTAATTACTCACTGTTGTGCTCCTTTGGACAAAGATAAATTGATAACATTCCTATGAAAATGGTAGTTGATGTTGATCTTTGTCTTCTCCCAACTTTAGTTATTTTTAGTGGTCTTAACTTCCTGGGATATAGAAATCATTTGGGGCATTTATTAAATTATCAGTAATATAAGCAGCTACTATTTTTTGAGTATTTACTATGTACCAGGCACTGTGGTGAATGTTTTCCCCACAAGGACTTATTTACTTCTCACACTGGCTATATGGGTTTCATCTTATTCTCATTTTATAGATGGAGAAATAAGTAAGAACAATTTAAAGTCACACAGGTGCTAAGGATCAGAGGCAAGATTCAGCCCCAGGTCTTTTTAAGTCTAAAGCCCACACTTTTGTCCTCTGAGTTCAACTACTCAGCCCAATAAATGATGAAATATTAATGGCTATAAAACCTATTGAGCATTTACTATATGCCAGGCACCTTTCTCAGCGTTTTGCATGTAGTATCTTGTTTGATCTTCACAACAACCTGTGAGGTGGATATGTCCATTTCACAGATAAACTGTTTTGCTCAAGGTCACGTAGCTGCTAGATGGCAATCCCTGAACTCTTACCATGTTAACCTCATTAATAGCAACCATTTATTGAATGCTTAACGGTGTGCAAGCTTTGTACTAGTATTTTTCATATAATTTCATTTAATCTTCACATCAGCCCTTTGTATTGTGTTGAAATATATACACATATCACTTTTCAAATAGTAAACACTTCATAAAATAACAGCTATTAATGCTTCTTGATGTCAGATGGGTTGGTTAGTGTATACAGATATTGAAGTATTTCACTAGTACATGAGAGAAATTTTGATGCTTAATGCTACTTTTCAGTGAAATTTTTTTCTTATTTAAATTTTTTCTTTTTGGTAGTCTCAAGGTCGATATGAGATTATGCTGAGTTTGCAAAATATATTGAATGGACTAGGAGCTGCTGCTACACCTTGCCACAGGGATGTTTATAAAGCTGCTAAATCCTGCTTAACGGATAGATCCATGGCTGTTCGTTGTGCTGCTGCAAAGGTAAAATGGTCTAATAAGTAGAATTTCTCAAAATAAATACAAAGAAAATTAAATTACTATCCCTGTTAACAACTACATGATCTCAGAGCTACAACCTTGGAAATCAGCCCATCTTATTTTAGCATAGGAGGAAGCTGAGGTCCAGAGAGTTATATAAATTCGCAGGGTTCTTCAGATAGTTCACAGAATATTGTTGGAGGGTGGGGAATTCAGGTTACCATGACTCTTAAGTATTCCTTTCACTCTACTATGCTTCCTCTCTATAGTTTTGTAAACTAAAGTTTACATGTAAAGTTTATGCTATTTGAAAGTGATTTGTTTTTATCATGCCTTCTTTTTTTTTAAGTCTAGGATTTAGATTTTGGTATTTTAATTTCTTTTGAATATGTCACTTTTTAACTTTTTTCTTTAAATTTTTATTGTTATGTTAATCACCATACATTACATCATTAGTTTTTGATGTGTAGTGTTTCATGATTCATTGTTTGTGCATAACACCCAGTGCTCCATGCAGAACTTTAATACCCATCACCAGGCTAACCCATCCCCCCGCCCCTCTCCCCTCTAGAACCCTCAGTTTGTTTTTCAGAGTCCATCGTCTCTGAATATGTCACTTTTTGCAAGCTAGGAAACAGAATCAAAATAAGGCAGTTTAGTCCTCTGCAGATCTAGGCCAAGTCTTGTGATCTTCAGCAGAATTATGGCTTCTTAATACAGTTGGTCAGATAGGACAGTAAAGTTGTTTATGTTGTAATTATTCTCACAATTGCTCATAGCCAACAGATTGGTTCTTAGGACGTTTTTCCTAGCCTACTGAGTTAGAATGGGTTCTCCTTCCATCCTCTGTGGACACATTGTTTTATATAGTATAATTTTTATGACTTTTAGCAAGTATTCATTTGTTGTCTCTGCAGTCATTGTTTAGATACTTCGGATTTGTATATAATTTTTTTAGATCTTGATAGTTTCTACAACTTAAATAGATCTGAACCTGACATTTGTATTTTGTTTTTCATTAACGTCTGTTTTTTCAATTAAATAGTGTCTCCTTGAACTTCAGAAAGAGGCCATCTTTATGTGGAGTACAGACCTGGATAGCGTGGCCACACTATGTTTTAAGTCCTTTGAAGGTTCCAATTATGATGTGCGGATTTCAGTTTCAAAGCTACTAGGCACAGTGTTGGCTAAAGCTATAATTTCTAAACATCCAGGAGCAGGTAAATTTATATAATTATTTTCAAAATGTCTATTGTAATTTTTTCCCAGTTGGTTTAAACAAATATAATACTACTAAACTATAATATATACTACCCATTATTAATTGTGAAAAGAGGCAGGATATTTTAAAAATCATTTTCAGTTTGTAAACATTGCTGTAGGTCCCAAAAGTTCATTTTCAAACAATTCAGTAAACATTTGAGGAAAAAAACAAACTCTTGAAGAAATGTACTTTATTCAGTCATCGTCTTTACTTTATGGCCTTTACTTTTTTTTTAAGTAAATTGTTAATTGTTATCCAATAATAGATATGATCTAAATCTTAATTCTTTTTTAAGCAACATGAATTTGATTACCTATATTCGGCTTGCCATTTTCTAGGTTGGTATAAGGGAGCAGTGATGTAAATAATTCCAAACAACAGGTATTTGAAATTCACTGTACTTAGACAATTTGCTTTTTGTTACTTTTTATTTATATGCTTCTAGGCAATGAGCAGGGATGGGGTATTTTTGAAAACAAGAGAGTTTGCCTGGGTTTAATCAACAGTGTATATAAAACATTGATGAGTAACTGAAAACTTGCTTTATCATTCTGTCTTGAAAGAATAAACAATCACACAAATGCAAATGTGTTTGTTCTATAGAAACTTACTCCTCAAACTCCTGATCCTGCAGATCAGGAGTACTAGCATCACCTGGGAGCTTGTAAGAAATGCAAAAACCCAAGCCAAACACAACTAAATAAATCCAAATTCTCATTTGAACAAGATCTCCAGACAATTTGTATGCACATTAAAGTTTGAGAAGCATTGCTGGAGAAACTGTTTATAGTTATATAAAGGGAAATTTTTTTTCTAAAGCCAATGTTTTTTAACCAGTGATGGGAAAGGACAGGAAGTACAGCATGTCACAGTCATCTGGGGGACATTATCAAACTTACAGTTCCCTCATTTTCCAGTTGAGATTGTAAATAAAATTCATAATAAGGAAGTTTTATTTTTATTACGGTGTTTCTAATCTTATAATTCAGTAAGGCTGTCTTATTTATAGGGAGGTGAGGGAAAGGTGAATGGGAATAGGAAGAAGTCACCAAAAAACCCAAACCAAAAAAAAAGTTGTTCAGGACATTTAGGAGGTTAAATCTTAAGCCACCTAAGGAATTGAAATTGGAAGACATGTTTGTTTATTTTTTAAAGATTTTATTTATGTATTTGACAAAGAGAGTGGGAGAGAACACAAGCAGGGGTAGCAACAGAGGGTGGGGGGAAGCAGGCTGCCTACTGAGCAGGGAGCCCAATACAGGGCTCCATCCCAGGATCACGACCTGAGGCAGCCGCTTAACTGACTGAGCCACCCAGGCGGTTTCAGTAAAAACAAGCAAAGTGTAGAATTGCATAAGAATTATGAATAAATATTTTAATGTGTATGCTTCAATGGTAGCACTAAACTGATACTAGTGTTTTTGTAATCAGACTAAGCAAAGTGAAGAATCAACTTCACCCACAATAAAAATCCTTGGCCTAATCTTTTGTTAGAAATTCTATCATCTTACCTCTGTAAGTTTTAGCTTACAAATAACTGAGTTATTTTTGTACAACTAAAAAGTGATCTAGATACCATAATAGATTTTTTTAAGGTCAAGGACTAATAGCAACATAGTGCTTAATAATTTAGAACACAAATGCAGTGGAGGTTTGTATACTCAACTACAATATGCAAAGATTATGAAGTACAGAGCTGAAGTGATTTTCCTAGTAAAACTAACAGGTTTCAGGCAGGTGGTAGGTTATTCCAAGGCACTTAAAAAGCAGGGATTGAGGGGGCACCTGGGTGGCTCAGTCGGTTAAACGGCTGCCTTCAGCTCAGGTCATGATCCCGGGATCCTGGTCAGTGGGGAGCCTGTTTCACCCTTCCTACTCCCCCTCCCCCTACTCGTGTGCTCTAAATAAATAAATAAATAAATAAGTAAAATTTTTTAAAAAGTAGGGATTGAGTATGACACTTTCTTATCATTGGAACAAGTTGTGGGGAATTTATATGATCTTTTAATATATATAATTTAATATATATCATTCTCTCACTTGCTCAAGGACATTGCTCTAGGAAGTCTCCCCTCTCCTATACCAGTTTTTCCCTCTCTTGGATTATTACCTACAAAAACATGCTTTTATTTCTCCCATCTAAAAAAAAAAATTCTGGGGTGCCTGGGTGGCTCAGTCATTAAGCGTCTGCCTTTGGCTTGGGTCATGGTCCCAGGGTTGTGGGATCGAGCCCCGCATCAGGCTCCCTGCTCCGCGGGAAGCCTGCTTCTCCCTCTCCCACTCCCCCTGCTTGTGTTCCCTCTCTCGCTGTGTCTCTCTCTGTCAAATAAATAAATAAAATCTTTAATAAATAGATAAATAAAAATAAAAATAAAATTCTTGTATCTTACTTCCCAGCCAGTTGGAGCGCCATTTCTCTTCCTTTTGCATCAAAGTTCCTCAGGAGAGTTCTTGATAGTGTCTTTAGTTTCCCTCCTGCCATATCTTTGAAACCCACTTCAGTTAGGATTTCCCCCCATTCATTCCACCAAAACTGTTTTGGTTAAGATCATCAAAGACCTCCATGTTCATTCATTCATTCATTCAATAAATACTTGTTTATACTTGGCTGGGATCTTTTGTGAGCACATGGGGTATGTCATTGAACAAAAGAAACCCCCCCCCCTTTTTGAGCTGATGTTTATACTCAGCCATGCTAAAGCCAGTGGGCAGTTCTCAGTTGTCTCACTTGACCTTTCAGCAACATTTAACTCAGCTGATCCTCTTCCTTGTTTTTTTCCACTGGGCTTTATAGGACTTCATTCTCTCATTGTTTTCCTTCTTCCTCACTAGAAATTCCTGTTTCGTCTTCTCTGTTGATTCCTTATCTTTTTATAGAAGAGGCCCCTTGCCTAGTACTTGCTCGTTTGCAGTATGTGTATGCTCATCCTCTTGGTCATCTTACCTAGTCTCATGGCTTAAATACCATCTACATGTCAGGGATTTTTGGATCTCTGTTTTTAGCCTGGACACCAGGCTCAGATCTAGCTTCCCATTTGACATCTCTTTCGATGTTTATTTGATGTTTCAAATGAACTTCTAAAGTGAATACCTGATCTCTCCTCCTCTAGAACATTCATACACCTGTTCTACTTGCAGGCTTGCTAATCTCAGTTGATGCCAACTGTGTCCTTCCAAGTGTTCAAATCAAAATTTGTAAAGTCACCCATGATTCTTAGCTCTCACACTCAATAGCTTCTCTACTGGGCAATCTTAAAACATACCCAGAATGAGGACCCCTTGGGGAATTGGCTAATTTGGGGGTTGGTGAAGGAAATGTCTGAAGATGACCTTGGAACATATTGTTGTGTCAAAAAAAGTTAAGTCCTCCCACTGGCCAGCTCTTTGAAGATAATTCCACTGGTCAAATCCAGGACAATATTGGAAGCAAAATTAATAATGACAAATGGATTATAACCTATTGAATGAAGAAATCTATGCGTGCATACTGAAAATAAGTAAAGGAGACGGGAAAGCTCTCTTTTACAGTAGAATGCCAACTAATAAATACAGAAGGAATGATTGTTAGATAATGACCTTTTTGCAGTCATAGTAATAATTATTGCAGGCAGGAATGCTCAGTGCATTGTTGGATGAAAGTTTGATAGGTTACAGCATATTTATATTGTCACCATACAGGTTGCATAGTAATTACAAAAGGAAAGTTGATATTTTACAGTGAACAAACCTGGCAAACAAACCTTATTCAAGTGTTCAAGGATCATAACACTAATGTAGGGACAGACTGACCCCAAACCTGATAGTGCATACTGATGTTACGCATTGAGAAGGCTTACAGCATTACTTACATAGTTCTCCTGCCAAAAATTCTGAGGAAATACTAAACAAACTCAAATTGAGTGCTGTTGTATAAAACAACTAGCCATAAACAAACTCTTCAAAAATGAAAAAGTGATAAAGAGAATATGGTGAGTCTAGGTGAAGGGTACATGGGAGTTTATTTTACTATTCTTGCAGCTCTTTTTGTAATTAATTTTGAAAATTTTTCAAATAAAAACTTAAAAATACATGTTTATCCAGACTCCACTCTTCTGCAACCACCTTCATCTAAGCCACCATCATCTCTTGCTTCAATTACTAAATTGCTTCTAGTTGGTTTCCCTACTTCTCCCTTTGCCCCCTTCTACAGTCTTCTCTCTGCACAGAAGCAGAGTGACAGATTATATCACTCCTCTGCTCAGTGTCCTTCATTGGCACCTCATTTCAGTTACATCCTTACTATAATGATCTACAAAGACCAGTGCCTTCTCTTCCCCCATCTTTACACTCTGGCCTGTCCCCTACTAAAGTCCTCCATTGCTCTGTTCACATAACTCTAAACCCAGTAGGCATCATATTCTTCCTCAAGGCCTTTTTGCCCTAGATATTTCCTTTGCCTAGAACACTTTTTCTCCAGATATCTGCATGCCTGATTCCCTCACTGTCCTCAAACTATGTTCAGGTGTCACCTTTCCAATGAATCTTACTTTGACTACCCTATTTAAAATCACAAACACTTCCCCTGTATTCCTGAACCTGAGCTGCTCTATTTTTTGCATGGCTTTAATCATTGTCTAGCATACTCTATACTTAGTCATTTATTATGTTTATTATTCTTTCCTTTCTAGAATTTATGATTCATGAAGGCATGGGTTTTAGACTGTTCACTAATGTTTTTCTCCCAAACACCAACATAGATTTTCATTTGTTTCAGATGGTTATTTCCTCTTTATGCTGAGGAGTAGATTTTTTGTTCATAATTTTGATTAATGGAAGTTTATTTCTCTACTGTGTATGACTTGAGCCAATAATAAGGGTCAGAGCTCTTGACCATCATTATTCAGAAGAATGAAAGGGAGAAAGGTGTGTGTGTGTGTGTGTGTGTGTGTGTGTGTGTGTGTGTGTTTTAAGAGATCTTGTTCCCTAGATAGTCACAGGGAGAAACTCAACTGTGTCATACTGCAAACAGACATGAAGACACATTCTGCCCTAACTAATCTCTTGATTATTGTAGCCTAAGGGCCAACTGATCAGTTTAGTAATATTTTGCTTTGATTTCTTCAGAGACTGAGGATATAACAAAAGTTGTACCTGCAGTTGAGAATTTTAAAAAATAGGATATGGTGGTTACTTTATATAAGTTTCATTGAAAGTTGTAGAGCACTTGGAAATGTAAAATTATGATTTTTGGCATTTTTAGTATTTGAAAAGAATTTTTAAAGCATTTTAAACTTTTAAAGCTATAAGCATTTTCATTTGTGGAGAGCAAGGGCAGTTAATGTTTTTTGTTTTAGAAGACAGTTAGCCTACGGTGCCTGGGTGGCTCATTTGGCTAAGCGTCTGCCTTGGCTCAGGTCCTGATCTCAGGGTCCTGGGAAGTCTGCTTCTCCCTCTCCCTCTGCCCCGCCCTCCCACTCATGCTCTCTCAAATAAATAAAAAAATTAAAAAAAAAAAAAGGTTAGCCTTCTACTATGGAAAAGAGGGCAATAGGGGCACCCTATCCGGTTCAGGTCATAATCCCAGGGTGCTGGGATCAAGCCCTGCATTGGGGTCCCTGCTCAGCAAGGAGCCTGCCTCTTCCTCTCCCTCTGCCTGCCGCTCCTCCTGCTTGTACTCTCTCTCTCTGTCAAATAAATAATAAAATCTATTTTAAAAAAAGGGCAATAAGGCATAATCCTGAAGTAGCTTAATCTTAAAATGTCATTGACATGATACTTCAGGGTCTGTTAGGATTTGACCTCTGAACCCTTGCATAATTTTTTGTTTGTTAATGTGTGTAATGTCCTGTCAATTTTGCATTTTGTTTGGATTTTTAGTTTATTTTTGTTTCTATTAACGTGCTTACCAAGATCATGCAAATCAAGGTCATGCATTAAAATTTTAGTCTCTGTAAAGTACGAATCACATGTTTTGTTTTGTTCTTTGTTATAGCAGTCTCACGTCAAAGCATTCGCAGAGTATCTCTGGAGGAAGTTCTGGAATTACTAGGAACAGGGTTTCTACGTGGGAGTTCAGGATTTCTTCGAGCCAGTGGAGATATGCTGAAAGGAACCAGTTCAGTCAGTAGGGATGTTCGAGTTGGAGTTACTCAGGTTAGAGTCACAAATGAGTATCTACGTGTAATACTCACTGGCCTGTAATGAGAATTTTAATATCTGAATACTCTGGGCATAAGTGATACTGTGCAGGGTCATTACTTCTGCTCTCATATTTATAAAACAGATGGTAAGGCCACTCTTTGAAAGTTAGGTTACAAGTAAGAGAACCTTAGTTACCTAAAAGCCAATGAAATAGGCTATTACTCACAATGTGTTTTAAGTTGCTAATGGAAATTTTTGTTTATTTCCTTTGAAATACAAACATTTGTTTCTAGGCCTTGTGCTTTCATGTGTCTTACAGTTTAACATGTTTTCCATTGTGCTTTTGTGTGCTTGTACAGTTCAGATTTAAGGTATATATAATTCAGTATGGGAAATACTGTATTTCCATTTAATATGGTTTCAACTCCTAAGTGAAGATTATAGCATATAATCTAAGCTAAACCTAGGAAAAGTATCTTAGAATAAAACAACAGAGAGGTCTCTGTTGTTTTCTAAATGTCATTGTGGTTCAAAGCAAATGTGTGTTTTTTTAAATTCACATATGTCCTCAAGATGTTTTATACAATATACAGATAATAGATTTCTTCAAAATGTAAGATGTGCCAGTGTAATTGTAAACTGTATTTCTAAAAGAACAGATTACATAAGGAAACTACTGTCTTTGTATCTCTGGAGTGAGACCAACCATTAACATTCATGAAAAGAAAAAGCAACGATTCATCACTGTAAAGTTTCCTTTCACATTTCTAGAACTGAATTCCCTTAGAGTTACGGTGTTGGAACATACTTAATTCTTACAGTGTGTTCATGTTCATTTTGGGTTTTCTTGTTCAGAATATTAAAGAGCGTGAGTCCTTTGTTTGGAGGAGCCATAGACACAGTCTCCATATTAGCTGGCTATGCTGGTTATCCTGAAACTTGGTATCGTCTGACCAAAATAAAAATGCAGCACAAATGAAATCCCAATTGAAAGACTGTGTACTTCAGTTTGGGCTTAATACAGACAGAAGAATACTATTATATTTATGTAGCTGAAGCAGCAATAAATGAGGAAAGAATAAAAAGAAACAAATTTTGTATATTTTGTGGAAGAGAAAATATTAATTCATTTCATTCAATGAAATTATTTCATTTTGAAGATAAAACTCTTTTCTTTTTTAGGCTTATGTGGTATTTGTTTCAACATTAGGAGGAACATGGCTGGAGAAAAATTTTGCTGCCTTTCTTTCTCATATCCTAAGCCTTGTGTCACAGTCACACCCTAAAGCCACCCAAACTCAGACTGATGCTGTCTGCGGTCGCCGTTGTGTTTCATTTATCCTTCGAGCTACTATAGGAGGTCTTCTTGGAGAAAAGGCTCAAATTGCTGCTGCCAAGAATATTTGCCAGGCTATCTGGAAGTTGAAGAAAGTTGTGGGTATGGATCTACTAAGACAGTCTGTTTTAATAATGCTGAAGGAATTGTCCTTTTGGAAAAGCTAGACTGGTATATATTACTATATTAATACAAAAAAACGCTTTTGTAATAGATGTCAGTTGTTTTAGGGTAAAGTTGTCAATACATAGATGAGACATAAACTAACATATAACTATCATGTATATGTATACAAGTCTTAAAGGCTGGTGATAATAATTCCTCAGAATTCATAATTTTCCTCTAGAGGTTGATACAATGTTTTCAGAACAATCAGTTAATCTCAGGGGCACCTGGGTGGCACAGCCAGTTAAGCATCCGACTCTTGATTTTGGCGAAGGTCGTGATCTCAGGGTTGTGAGATCAAGCGCGGCATCAGGCTCCTCACTGGGTTGGGTGTGGTGCCTGCTTAAGATTCTCTCTCCCTTTCACTCTGCCCCTCCCCCCCAAGAAAAAACCAATCAATTCATCCCAGTTCCTGTACTATTTTAAGTGCACTCTGTTTATCTTATATACCAATGAAATTGCAATATTTTTTAGTTTTCTATGCATTCTTCCTTTCAATGCCACTTGTAATTGTAATTAAGGGATTGATGGTCAGGTTACTTGAACTAAATTGGTTGTATTAGTTCAATTCTTTCTCAACTGATGCAAGTCCCCATTGTAGTATTTCCGTTAACTGCCTTAAGGGTTTCATGTATAGAGAGAGGAGGTATTAATTTTTGCCTTTATATTTTATGCTTTTTTTTTTTTAAAGATTTTATTTATTTACTTGACAGAGAGCACAAGTAGGCAGAGTGGCAAGCAGAGGGAGAGGGAGAAGTAGGCTCTCCACTGAGCAGGGAGCCAGACGTGGGGCTCGATCCCAGGACCCCGGGATCATGACCTGAGCCAAAGGCAGCTGCTTAACCAACTGAGCCAGCCAGGCGCCCCATGTTTTCTGTTCCTAACACCTACTGCCTATAATATATTATAATAAAACACTGACAAGTAGTTAAATCTTATGCTTCTATCAGATGCCGTGATGAATGATGGTAACGTGGAAACCCGGGTTGGCTCCACAGATGCAACAGCCAGCCAGCATATGCTGGTGTGTGCTTTACAAGAGCTTGGAAATCTCTTATACAGTCTTGGCACCACAGCTGCACCTTTACTGCAGGATTCAAGTGCAGGTATCTGTTGTTTGTGACTTGTCTGAATACCTTGTTTTTACTTTTATTCTAGACAACTTTTTTCTGAGGAGACAAGTCTTTCTCATATAACTCATTTATTATGGATTCCTCTGTAGATTTATTAGAGATGTTTTATGATATAAATATACTCAGGATTATTAAGAATATGTGTATATTGTAGTTTTTTCTTTTATACAGGTTGTTCACTAAGTCACCCTCTAGTCCTCCCTTTCTGGAAATATTTAAGATAACATGGAAAAAAAGAAAAGCAAACCTGAACTCTTGTCTCTCATCTGCAGTGAAAACATTAATTTCTATATGATACAAGTAATTCACTTCCTCAAAGGTCCTTTCAAGCAGTCTCCATTTTCTTTCTCTTGGAAAATTAATCACTTTGAGAGATAATTCACATACCAAAAAGTTCACCCTCCCTATTTCCCCTTTCCCCAGCCCCTGATAACTACTAATATATTTCCTGTCTCTATGGATTTGCCTATTATGGACATTTCATATAAATGGAATCATACAATATGTGTCTTTTATTTAATCATTATAAAAAATCGGTTTTGATGGCTTTTGTCCTTTAACTGTGGTACGTATTTCCTGCTGACCGAAGCCGGCATTATATTTGGTTTGTAAGCTCTTTATCCCGTATAATTTAGCAGCCAACATGAACTGTTACATATTTTGATGAAGTTGTATTACAGCAAATACAGACTTTTATTTTTTTTTTTTAAGATTTTATTTATTTATTGACAGAGAGAGACACAGCAAGAGAGGGAACACAAGCAGGGGGAGTGGGAGAGGGAGAAGCAGGCTCCCCATTGAGCAGGGAGCCCGATGCGGGGCTCGATCCCAGGACCCTGGGATCATGACCTGAGCCGAAGGCAGCCGCTTAACGACTGAGCCACCCAGGCGCCCCAATACAGACTTTTATTCTTACTGGTATTGGTACTCCATTGTCTTCATAATTGGTTAGTAGCCCATTGAGGACCTAGCAAAGCCTCAATTTTGTTCAACATTTTGTTCTCAGGCAAAAGTGTTATGGTACATAGGAAGCATACTAATTATGTAGATAAATGTGCCAGGGGATTTTTTTTTTAAAAGAGGAGGATGGAGTATAGTGTGACATTTCTTTTTAAGGTGTTTTTGTTATATATTGATAATTTTTAATTCCTAGTACCAAATGAGTAATGGTCTGAAGATAAAAAAGCAGAACATTAGCTTATTTAGGAAATAAAATTTTTCTTTTGTGTATTTAAATCATTTTTCATATTAGAAATAATTTTTTTTTTAAGATTTTATTTATTTATTTATTTATTTGACAGAGAGAGACACAGCGAGAGAGGGAACACAAGCAGGGGGAGTGGGAGAGAAAGAAGCAGGCTTCCTGCGGAGCAGGGAGCCTGATGCGGGGCTTGATCCCAGGACCCTGGGATCATGACCTGAACCGAAGGCAGACGCTTAACGTCTGAGCCACCCAGGCGCCCCTAGAAGTAATTCTTGCATATAAAAATCATTTAGGGGCGCCTGGGTGGCTCAGTTGGTTAAGCAGCTGACTCTTGACTTTGGCTCAGGTCATGATATTGGGGTCCTGAGTTCAAGCCCCATGTTGGGCTCCACACCAGTTGTGGAACCTACTTTTTAAAAAAAAAATCATTTATAATTATGTATCTTTTTAAATCTTTTTTCTATTCTGATTTGGCTTTTGATAAAGATAATATATTTTATATCCATGTGGCTGCTTATTCTTTTGACTACTTTTGGCTAAGTGAATTTATCCGTAGAGCTAAGTCTTTTTTTGTTTTTTTTCTTCTGTCATTCTAGGTATTCTTGACAGTGTCATTTCAGTTATTCAGCATCCTAGCATTTCTGTTCGACTAGCAGCAGCTTGGTGTTTACACTGCATTGCTGTGGCATTACCTTCTTACCTAACACCTCTTTTAGACCGTTGCCTGGAACGGCTTACTGTACTTAAGTCTTCACCTGAAGCAGTGACTGGCTTTAGTTTTGCTGTGGCAGCTTTGTTGGGAGCAGTGAAACATTGTCCTTTAGGAATTCCTCATGGAAAGGGCAAGGTAATGATTTCATTCTTCACATATGATAATGACATTTCAATTTTTTTCTAAAATCGTAATTGTCTTCGTGAGTCAAAGCCATGCAGGACAGCTTTCTGAGAAAGCAGCTATATTACTTAATTTTTAAATATTATGAAATAATTGCTGTAACAAACAAAGGGATAGTTAAAAGTGTCTTATCTACACTTAAACGGGAATGTTTTCTGTGCTTTTTATTGGAAATATCTCCATTTAGTAACGGTTTGTTCCTGGAGGCTTTATTTTGCTATATAATTAGCTCTGGCATAGAAGTGCATTTAAAATTGCATTATAGGGGCGCCTGGCTGGCTCAGTTGGAAGAGCATGCAACTCTTGATCTTGGGTTGTGGAGTTTGAGCCCACATTGGGTGTAGAGATTATGTTTAAAAATGAATAAATTAATAAATAAAAATTAAAAATAAAATTGTATTATAAAAAATAAAATAGCATTGTAGAGGACAGAGTTGCAAAGAGCTGTAGCTATAAAATCAAGAATGTTAAGTAAAAGCCCCATATGTTACATTTGAATGGAAAATATCACTGTGGGGACGCCTGGGTGGCTCAGTCGGTTAAGCATCTACCCTTGGCTCAGGTCATGATCCCAGGGTCCTGGGATTGAGTCCTAAGTCGGGCTCCCTGCTTAGTGGGGAACGTGCTTCTCCCTCTGCCTGCTGCTCCCCCTGCTTGTGCTCTCCCTGTCAAATGAATAAAATCCTAAAAAAATAAAAAAAAAGCTTAAATCCTCACTTTGTCCAGTGACAAGACCTAAAGCAGTGACAACCTGGTAGGAAGGTAAAGCCCTAGCACCCAGATTATGGCTCTAAACATCATTTTAGCAAAAGGCAATCAGGGCTCCATAAAGGAATGGCTGGTTCCAGATCTGGGGCAGGAAAGGCACAGTGTAAACCTGAAATACCTTGTCCTCATACCAGAGAACAAGGAAGTCATCAATGACTACTGTGTTCATTTTAAAAGGATACAGAAAGTAACTTAAGGGGCTCCCACTGACCAAAGTGGGATAATGTGTACCATCAAAAAAAGATAATGGCAACAGTGGATTGAATAACTAGGAATTGTGAGTTATCAGAGAATGTTGTTTGACAGTGAAAGCCTTTGTAACTAGGCCTTACACACATATAAGTTCTTTTTTTAAGGTGTTTTTTATTTATCTGAGAGAAAGTGGGGGGGAGCTCAGGCATGAGTGAGGGGAGGGGCAGAGGGAGAGGGAGAAGCAGACTCCCTGCTGAGCAGGGACACACCTCCCCCCCTCCCCTGCCAGATCATGACCTGAGCTGAAGGCAGATGCTCAGCTGACTGAGCCGCCCAGGCGCCCCCAAATACGTACTTAATGAATAAATCACCATTTCTTGCTTTCTCATTGTCACTCATATGTCATTGTTAGTATTATGTATCTGCCGTTTAACCTTTGCAGAAGAATGTACCATTACTTCAGAAGTTGTAAAACTATTTTGAGTATTGCCAATGTCACTTGAGTAAGGTGATTGACAACTAACATATTCTGTCATATGTTTCTAAGCGAAGAATTGCCATTGCCTGTATTGAATTAAATTTAATATCCTCAGATCTTACTAGTTAGGCAGAAAGGATTGTTTTATTTTATCCTTGTTTTTATTGAGTGTTATCCATTGATTATATTGGCTTCAGGTAGTCCTAAGTTAGTAATAAGTTGGTTAGTTGTTTTAAAATACACTAGCCTTCCTGTTTAGAAAATTTATATGCCAACTTATAATACTTGCTCCTTTTCTAGAGGTGTTTGGTAACAGATGTTTTCTCAGACATAATAGATGCCTCTTGGCCTCTGTACTGTATAAGCATGCATTATCCATAACGTATGAAATAATCTGGTTTTTCCCCTTTTGTTTTGCCTATTTCGTCGACTTAAAATATAATACTTTTATGAATCCCACTCTGAAAATCACTTCAGTGTGAGACTATTTTAAGTACTTTTAATCTCTGTAGTATACTGCCTCTAGAAAGATTATCAGACCCTCAGGTATCAAAAAGGTATGCAAATTTTTAAAAAGGGAGATTCCTATAAGGAAACTTTCTCTGGTAATTACAGATTTAAGATAAATGCTTAAAACTAAAAGTAAATTCAAATTCTACGCACCTTGACTTGAACAGTTGTACAGTGTCATAATATGTGCTCTACAAAGAATTAAAGGTTTCTGTATAGAACCTAATATGCCAGTATTTAACCTAAACTTAACTTTTTTATAGTTTTCTCTATGATGTTGTCCTGTGGTGTAGTCTACATGAATGAGAGTCCTTTATCACTTATATTCGTTATATATAAGAGTTCATTTTTCAAGAGATTATTAGTTGCTGTCTTTTGTCCAGTAACCTATAAATTGATACTCTTCTTTACCTTATTCTTCCATATATAAATAGATTATTATGACCTTAGCGGAGGATTTGCTGTGTTCAGCTGTACAAAACAGTCGTCTTTCAGCTCAGCGCACACAAGCTGGATGGTTATTGATTGCAGCTCTGATGACGTTAGGTAATAATAGTCTGTGGAAGGTTTACATGACTCTGAAGTACTTTGTTTTCTGAATGTAAAATACTGTAATGTATGATTTGAGGAGACTGATTTTTAATTTGTACCAGAATTTATCCACACAAACATTTTTCTTCTAGCAGTCACCTTAGGAAGCCATATACTTACTCCATTCCTCAAAATATTTTCAGATCTCCTTATCTGAGATTCTCTTCAAAACCAATTTATGAGGGACGCCTGGGTGGCTCAGTCGGTTAAGTGTCTGCATTTGTCTCAGGTCATGATCCCAGGATCCTGGGATTAAGTCCCACATCAGGCTCCTTGCTCAGTGAGGAGCCTCCTTCTCCCTCTCCCTCTGCCTGCTACTCTGCCTACTTGTGCTTTCTCTCTCTATCAAATAAATAAAATCTTTAAAAAAAATAAAAAAAACAAAACAATTTATGAGCCTTAGGTAGGATAAGCCAATTTGATTACCTTTCAGATTTAACTCTGAATGACTCTGACTTTTCCAAAAATCATTCACATCCATCTCCAGAAAAAAGAATTTCCACAATGAAGGGTAGGCAGGAGAACATACAATAGCCTGTGACTCCAATTCTGTAATTGTTTTGAGAATTGGTAATATCAATAAGGTAGTCGAAGGGGATATGGTTCACTATATTTATTAAAAATCAGTTATTATTTTATAGTCATGACTATTGCATTTATATCCTATAACTTTGAGAACCAATTTTATTGCTTTATTAAAGTTATATTTTAAATCTATTTTATAATCATATCATTTATTGCCAAGATATAAAATTGGCTGAATTTAACTAGTAAATCATTTTGACACCTCTGAAGTAGTTTGATTTAAAAGGAGCTTAAATTAAACAATCACAAATGAAGAACCACTGTAAATAATGTTTTTGGGATGATTAAAGAGGTTTATTGGACTATATCAGGGTTCAGCCTATGGGCCAAATTTGGCTTGCCAACTCTTTTATACAGCCTCTGAGCTAAGAAGAGTTTTTACACTTTTTAATGGTTTAAAATTTGGACCCTGGCATACGTTGTCATTTCACAAAGTGATGGGAAGGAATAATATGGCCAAGCCTTTATTTGCTTTTGGCTGGGTGTTTCATGCCTGCCTTATTGATGATCTTGGTTAATTAAAGGAGAAAAACTACTTAATAAATGCAATATTTCAAAGAATAAAATTTTTCAGAAAAATAATTCCATCAGAAGAAGACTACAAGAAATCCCTTCTCTTTTAAAGAAAGAGCTTAGGGGCACCTGGGTGGCTCAGTGGGTTAAGCATCTGACTTTGGCTCAGGTCATGTTTTCAAGGCCCTGGGATTGAGTCCTACAGCAGGCTCCCCACTCAGAGGGGAGTCTATTTCTCCCTCTTCCTTTGCCCCTCCCCCTGCACATGCAGGAGCTCTCCCTTCCTCTCTCTCTCAAATAAATAAAGTCTTTTTAAAAAAAAGATTAGTGGGTGTCTGGGTGGCTCAGTTGGTTAAGTGACTGCCTTCAGCTCATGTCATGATCCTGGAGTCCTGGGATCGAGTCCCTCTGACCCTCTTTCCTCTCATGCTGTTTCTCTCTCACACAAATAAATAAATAAAATCTTTTTTTAAAAAGATTAGTATATCATATTTTATTGTATGTTCATAATCAACATATAAAAAAGGATTAAAATTTTAAATTAATGTTTTGGGGCACCTGGGTGGCTCAGTCAATTAAGCATCTCACTCTTGGTTTTGGCTCAGGTTATGATCTCAGGGTCCTGAGATTGAACCCCGTGTCGGGCTCCATGCTCAGCGTGCAGTCTGCTTATCCCTCTCCCTGTACCTCTCCCCCCACTTACTCACTCATTCTCTGGAATAAATAAATAAAATATTTTTTTTAAAAAAATTAATGTTTTAGGGTGCCTGGGTGGTTCAGTCAGTTAAGCATCTGCCTTCAGCTAAGATCATGATCCTGGGGTCCTGGGATTGACCTCACATCGGGCTCCCTGCTCAGAGGGAAGCCTGCTTCTCCCTCTCCCACTCCCCCTGCTTGTGAGCCTTCTCTCCCTGTCTCTCTCTCTGTCAAATAAAAATAAAATCTTAAGAAAAAGAAAATAACTTTGGGAGAAAAGCTTTGAGTTTTTTATACTTCCTAGTTTTTCTTTTTTCTTAACTGATAATGCTATCAAATAAAATACTATCATTCTACATTGCCTTTCATTACTGAGTTTGTATATTCATGATCTCTTAGTTCATAAATGTTACTGACCTGAAATCTTTTCTAAAAAAAGTTCCAGGGGCGCCTGGGTGGCTCAGTCAGTTAAGCATCTGCCTTCAGCTCAGGTCATAATCATCTTAAAAAAAAAAAAAGGAATACCATGGAGATGAGGCTGAGCTCTTAAAAAAAAAAATTCCAATCAGATGTATCACATCTGATTTTTGGCCTGGAACAAGGTGCTATCAACTTACTGAGTTTTAAAGAGTAACATTTTGGGTTCTTTAATAAGTGACAAGTTGAATAAATTACAGGTCCTGCGGTTGTCAGTCATCACCTTGGTCGAGTTCTGCTGTTGTGGAAGTGTGTCTTTCCAGTGTCTCCTAAAGATCTAGAAACAGAAAAAAGCCGGGGAGATTCATTTACATGGCAGGTAACCTTGGAAGGACGAGCTGGTGCACTCTGTGGTAGGTGAAGCTTGGTCTTTTTTCTCCCTTTCCTTTGGCTTTTTCCCTCACTCCTTAACTTTCCCATATTAATATCTTTATTGGTGAAAATATTACAGTGATTTTTGTAATTGAACATAATTAGTGATTAGAACAGATATGTGATAAACCAAATTTTTTAGAATTCTGATCCTCAGGAAAATGCATGTTTTCTTAGATGTAATCTAGTTGAGAACCTCCAAGATTGCTTTGTCTTCAGTAGGCATTCATTCTTTTTTTAGGAATATTAGGCTTGGATTTAATTAGCATTGATTAAGTATGGTTTCCATTTAGTTTTTTATATATGAAAGTTGTACCCTTCTATAGTATATGAACCATTAAAAAATAGTATCTACCATGAATATTTGAACTATGGAAGTGGTATTTCTGGAAAGACATGGAAACATTGATTTTGGTTTTATTTGTTTATTCATGGCATTTTTACTTTAAATAAAACAATTTTGAAATTAATCTTGGGCGCCTGGGTGGCTCAGTTGGTTAAGCGACTGCCTTCGGCTCAGGTCATGATCGAGTCCTGCATCGGGCTCCCTGCTCAGCAGGGAGTCTGCTTCTCCCTCTGACCCTCCCCCCCCCATGTTCTCTCTCTCTATCTCATTCTCTCTCTCGAATAAATAAATAAATAAATCTTTTTTAAAAAAGTATCTTAAAAAAAAAGAAATTAATCTTGAAACTCAGTCTAACTTTAAAATATTAAAATACATATTAAATAACTCCTTAAAAAGCTTACACGATTCAGGTAACATCTGTAAGAACCTAACAATGGTGACTAAAATGTCATCATAGTTCTGCAGAATTAGCGTAGAACTGGCAAACTTAAGGTTCTAAGGTAATTTATTCTACTTCTGAGCTCGGGTTGAGTAAAACCCAGAAGAGCAGGATTTTGTTAACTTGGTTGTTGGACTCTTTTAGTGATTCTAGAAACTGTTTTTTTTACCTTGATTAGAGGTAAAAGACATTAGCTTCCTTTTTATGTGAGAGTTTCAAGATTTTTTTTTGTTGTTTTTAGCACATTTATTCCTCTAATAAAAATATAAATGCTGTACATTAATGAATGCTTTTTTTCATGGTTCATTACATTCTGCCAAGTAAAAAAGTCTGTTCTATTTTTCAGCTATCAAGAGTTTTGTTTCCCACAGTGGTGATCTCCTTACTGAGGAAGTAATTCAGCGTCTTCTTCCACCACTTCCTTGTGCTGTGGATTTGCTAACTCAGTAAGGATCTGCTATTTAGATTTGATAAAAATTTTTAATAGCAATCAGCTATCCTCTGATCATGTAATATATGTTTAGTACATTAATAAGGCCAAGTTTCTATGGTTGGTGAATGATTTTCCTTTTGCAGTCGAAAGCAAACAGTTACATGATTTTTTTTTTTTTAGGCTAGGAACTTGAAAGAAAAATACATATTAAAAGGGAAGGAAAGTTACTTGGTGAATATTGTATCTTCCAAACAGTCAGATTTAAGCAAGAAATTAAATATTAAGCCTGTTAACCTTTTCAGGTATGCGTTTTATTGGTTTGTTAGTGCTATTCTGTGTTCGTAAGAACCAGATGCTTGTTAACAATTTTAGTTTTTTGTTTTTATTTTTCATAAATTTGACTTATGTGATAAAAAAACATAAGAGAAAATCCAGTATATGTCATGAGTACTTGTAATTTCCAAATTAATGTATAGTTAAGTATTTAATGATACAAAATTTAGTGTATTACAGAAAAATAAATCTAAAATATGGCTTATAAAGCATAATAAAATGAACACCTTTGAATCCAACACAACTAGAGCAGAGGTTAGCAGATGTTTGCTATAAAGGGCCAGATGGTAAACATCATAGGCTTCACAGGCCGTACAGTCTCTGTTGCATCTACTCAGCTCTGTTATAGCTCAAAAGCAATTGTAAATGAGTAAATGTGGCTATGTTCCAGTAAAACTTGATTTACAAGAACAGGCAGTGGCCCAGATTTAGCTACCCTTAACAAGAACATTAACAATACTTTTGAAGTTATCTGTGAGTTCTTGTCTAATACCATTCTTTCTGCTTTACTCTAGAGGTGATCACTATCCTGATTTTTATGGTTGTCATTCCCTTGCATTTTTTTTTTAATTTGTTTCGGAGGTACAGGTCTGTGATTCATCAGTCTTACACAATTCACAGCGCTCCCCATAGTACATACCCTCCCCAGTGTCCATCACCCAGCCACCCCATCCCTCCCACCCCCCTCCACTCCAGCAACCCTCAGTTTGATTCCTGAGATTAAGAGTCTCTTATGGTTTGTCTCCCCCTTTGGTTTTATCTTGTTTCATTTTTCCCTCCCTTCCCCTATGATCCTCTGCCTTGTTTCTCAAATTCCTCATGTCAGTGAGATCATATGATAATTGTCTTTCTCTGATTGACTTACTTCACTTAACATAGTACCCTCTAGTTCTGTCTACGTGGTTGCAAATGGCAAGATTTCAGGTTTTTGATGGCTGCATAATATTCCTGTGTGTGTGTGTGTGTGTGTGTGTGTGTGTGTGTGTGTGTCTGTGTCTGTGTGTGTATATATATATATATATATATATACACACACACACACATATATATACACATATATATATACATACCTACATACACACCACATCTTCTTTATCCATTCATCTATTGATGGACATCTAGGCTCTTTCCATAGTTTGCCTATTGTGGACATTGCTGCTATAAACATTGGGGTGCACGTGCCCCTTTGGATGTAGTGATCCCTTGCATCTTTAAAAAGTGCATCACATATATGTTTCCCTGAAGAGTGCATTGTTTAGTTTTGGTTGGTTTTGATCAGGTAAGTGGTATATTGTTTCTGAAACTTACTTTTTTACTCATCATTATGTTCGTAAACTTCATATTACAAAACCGTTTGTAAACGGTTGCTATATAGTATTTAATTGGATGTGTATTTAGCAGTTTACCTAGTTCTATCATTGAAATATCCAAATTCTTGTATGTTTCTGTCAATAGTATATGTGAGTACCCTTTGAGCCACTTCTTCACTAACACTCAGACATTATTCCTAGCCCATCCAGTAGGTATAAATTGGTATCTCATCATGATTTTAATTTATATACTGATTCCTGATTGTCATTTTATATATTTATTATTCCTCAATATTTCCCCTTCTAAGAATTCCCTATTTGTGCATGTCTTTACCTATTTTTAAGTAAAATAGTTTTTTGAATTAACAGACATTCCTAACTTAAATATCAAATTTATCAATCCTTTACTCTTTGGTTAGTACTTTCTGCCTTTTGGTTTAAAACAATCTTTCTTTAGTGGCGCCTGGGTGGCCCAGTTGGTTAAGCATCTGCCTTCTGCTCAGGTCATGATCTCAAGGTTCTGGAATTGAGTCCCACGTCGGGCTCCCTGCTCAATGTGTGTGGGGGGGGTCTCCTCCCTCTTTCCCTCCCCCCTCACTCCTGCTCTCTCTCTGCCTCTCTCTCTCTCTCTCAAATAAATAAAATCTTAAAAAAAAATCTTCAGAGTTCTGAAAAATAGACTGGACCTGGTATTTTTGTTGTGGAAATTTTTTTTATACTACATATTCCATTTCTTTAATTGTTCTGACTATTCAGGGTCTGGTTTAGGGGTTTGTTTTACTTGTTTATTAATTAGATTTTTTCCAGTGATTTTCACAGTGCATCTTTATCTTCAAATTTTTTGGAATAAAGTTCTTCATGGTATTATCTTCTTAATCTCTGCTATGTTTGCAATGTCTCCTCCATTCCCGTTAAGTTTTCATTATGCCTTCCCTTTTGTTTTTCCTGATCCATCTCTTGAGTAGTATATTTATTTTATTAATCTATACAAAGAATGACTTAGTTTATATTGAAATTTTTTCCTTATTTATTGTTTATTATTCCTGTCTGCTCTCTTAAATGCTTATCTTTTTCTAACCCCTTGGTTCAAATGCTAAGCTCACTGTATTTCTCTTAATTCTCCTAATAGAGGCAAACCCACAAATTTCCTAAGGTTCCAGTTACTGAATCCTTAAAGTATTAATATGTATTGTTTTCATTTTTTCAGTTTTAAGTATTTTAAATTTTATTATAATTTCTTGGAGTTGTTTAGAAGTATGTTTATAAATTAATTTATGTATAGAATAGTTTTTAGTTTATAGTTTTGTTAGTGATTTTTAACTTAATTGAATTGTATTTAATATGATTTGTATATTACCTATACTTTCATTTTTTTTTTTAAGTTTATTTAAGCAATCTCTACACCCAACATGGGGCTCAAACTCACAACTCCAAGATGAAGAGTTGCTTGCTCTACTGACTGAGCCAGCCAGGAACCCCTATTACCTGTCTTTTTAAATTTGTCAAGACTTACTGTATAACAAATGTATCTTGTTAAAAGTTCTGTGGGTTTATAATTTTTTTCTATGATTCTATTAATTTTTGCTTTTTCATATTTTGAGACTATTTAATTGGGTACATAGGATTATAGAATTATATCCTCCTGGTGAATTGAATCTTTTATCATTACACAGTATACAGATAATTCTCTTTATCCTTAATAATGCTTTTTGATTAAAGTCTAATTTATGGATTATTAATATGTGTGGTATGTCTTTTTTCATGGCACTGTTTTTAGTTTTATCTCATAAACTGCATATAGTTGTTTTTTTAAATTAAATTTTACAGTGTCTGCTTTAAACTGGCAATTTGTGGATTTATCTATCCAACTTGTGTATTTTGTTGGTTTGTGTCTTTTAATAGTTCTAAAAAAAAATGGCTGTTATCTATTCAAATACTGTCATTTTCCATTCTTTTTAAACTTTTCTTTTGGGGTTCCAAATAGACAAATTTTAAATCTTTTCATTTTGTCTTCCATGTCTCCTCATCTTTTTCTAATATTTTTTCTCCTTTTTTTCTCTGCTACATTCTGGGCAATTTCTTCAGCTCTCTTTTCCAGTTCACAAATTCTCTTTTCAGCCAGGTTTAATCTCATATGCCTTCTCCTCTTCCAGGACTTGGGATCTGCCAGGTCTTAGGAACCCCCTCAAGAGATTTTATTTTGGGGCACCTGGGTGGCTCAGTTGTTAGCCATCTGCCTTCAACTCAGGTCATGATCCTGGGATCCTGGGATCGAGCCCCGCATTGGGCTCCCTGCTCCATGGGAAGCCTGCTTCTTCCTCTCCCACTCCCCCTGCTTGTGTTTCCTCTCTGTGTCTCTATCAAATAAATAAATAAAATATTTTAAAAAAGAGATTTTTATTTTATCTACCCTCACTTTGCCATGAGCATAAACTCAGTACACATTCTTGTGTTGATATTTGTATTAGTGTTCCCACTCTGATTGTAGCTCATATTTTGTTTCATGCTTTTTATGTTTGTTTGTTGGAGGGGCATGGAGGTGTAGCCTAGGAGAAGTCCCTTTCTGCAAGCCTAGCAATGTAGATTATCTTTTATCTAGGATCTAAGTATATTTGTAGCTGAAGGGCCTTTAGAGACTCTGATGCACCCTCCTAATAGAAGCAGAAGCCACTAGCAATGTTTTCTTAAATTCTTATTTGTTTTGAATAAAATCTTACTTTTTGTAAGAAAAAAAATACATGCACACACACCCCTCTGAACTAAATTTTGTTTTATTTAAACCAGGTAAATATTGTGGAATTTTTAAAAATATAATTCATAACTTCTTAACATCTTGTTAATATGATTGAAATTGTTTTTATATGTCATCTGTAATTTTCTCATTTGGTTTTGGAGAAATACAAAAATGTAGTGGATTTATTCTTCCATAACTAAAAAAATTCTACCTAGGTTTTAGAAATGTTTTCTTTATGTTGTTAACTGTACTGAATGATATAAACTGGTACCAACTTTTTAAAAATACGGTGACAACTCAAAAATTAACTCATTTCTGGGGCACCTGGGTGGCTCGGTCGTTAAGCATCTGCCTTCGGCTCAGGTCATGATCTCAGGGTCCTGGGATCGAGCCCCACATCCAGCTCCCTGCTCCGTGGGAGGCCTGCTTCTCCCTCTCCAAATCCCCCCTACTTGTGTTCCCTCTCCCGCTGTGTCTCTGTCTGTCAAATAAATAAATAAAATCTTAAAAAAAAAATTAACTCATTTCTTCTAGAAACCAGAAATAATAAGTATTAGTTCCCCAGAAAATACAAATGAATAAAAACTGCCAGAATTTCTTAGCGTACCTGGAAACCTCATGCTGTGACAATTTAGTAGATTTATTCCACTGGCACAGTAATGTAATTCCACTGTATTTTTGTATAGCTAAAACGATGGAGACCATATTCCACTTGATAACATGGTACCTTGCAAAGAGCAGTACTCCTTTAATATTTGTTAGACAAGTGAACATCAGTAAAATGATGCCTTTGTACCAGTAGTGGTAATGAACAAGATTAAAAAGTACATGAAAGTGAAAGAAATAAAAGATTTTGTGATTGAAACTTTTAGGGAAACATTGGCTTGACTTGTATGCTTTATTAAAAATGAATTTGGGGGTGCCTGGGTAGTTCAGTCAGTTAGACATCTGCCTTCAGCTCAGGTCATGATCCCAGGGATTGAGCCCCACATGAGGTTCCCTGCTCTGCGGGGAGTCTGCTTTTTTCCTCTGCCCCTCCCCCTGCTCATGTTCTCTCTCTCTCTCTCTCTCTCTCTCTCTCTCTCTGTCAAATGAATAAATTATTTTTAAAAGTTAAAAAAGAGAACTTGTTTTATGATCTTTGCATATTTTGATGCTTTTTTTTCCTATTTGGTGATGGTATTCCAGATCAAGTTTCAAACAAAAACTTGGATTTTACCTGCATATTTATGTTTCCTGTTTGTTCCCTTCCATATGATTCCTTTTCCAAATAATAGACTTTTTTTTTTTTTTTTTTTTTTACAAATGCCAAGTTGTAAATTGTGGAATTTAGTAAGAGCTTATAGACAAAATACTGATGGCCTTAGAGATCTAAGTTGAATATATAGTTTTGTTGTATGGAGTGTGATAGGAAACTAGAATAATTTCCATGTGTGACACATATAATATCTCTTACAACTTATCATCACATTTTTTTAAAAGGAAAAAAAGAAACATAAAAGAGCACTAATGTTTGCTAATAATACATATAGCTGTTTTATATGTCAACCTATATAACTTACACATTTAAGATATACTTTTCCTTTTATTTTAAGGCTTTCTTCAGTGCTGAAAACCTATGGAAGCACTTTGAAAACACCATCAGTAGTTTATAGACAAAGGCTTTATGAATTACTGATTTTATTACCTCCTGAAACCTATGAAGGTATGTGCTTTAAACCAAAACGTTTTACTGTTTGTGGCTAGGACAGTGCTGGGAAAGTAATACCCAAATGAATGAATGATACGGCGTTTATTTAGTACCTTATTTCTAGGAGGTTTAGTGAGTTCAGTCTTAACTATTGTATTCACCATTATACAGTAAATAAATTTTTTTAAAAACCTACTTTTTAATGTCTTGCTTTTTTTTCTCCTCTGGGGGAAAAATGTCCCTAGTTCCACTGTGTGGAAGAGAATGAGTCACAAAGATTGGTCTTGATTCTACTCTAGGGTTTCCTTCTACATTGATGATCTACTGTACACATTCCGTTTCACTGTTCCATTCTTTGCTGTGCCCAAACAAAAGTTTAATACTGAACTACCAAGGTATAATTAATTTTCTAAAGTTTAGAGTGTAGGTTTTGCCTTTATTGGATTCAAATATGACCTTAGATTACTAGTATACTATGGTAAAATATACTTGTCTTTATTTTAAAATTAGTCCTGCAAACTTTCTTATAAATTTAAAACACAGTTTTAAGAAAATATATTGCTGCTGCTAAAGTACTCAAGATGCATGTTTTAAGTGGTGAAAGTTGTAAATGGTCTCCATTGGGAACTTCATATTTTTTTTAGTCTTAATAGTTTCCAACCAAACATATTAAGTTGATTATTACTTCAAATCTGCTTCTTGTACGGATACATTTATTGGGTTATATCCTTATTTTACAGGTAAATGCAATATCATATCTACCACAGTAGTTTAAAATATTAACCTGTAACTTCTGTTTGGCCTTTATTATATGAGTGGTATTATTATGTGAGTGTGGTACTGCCTTTCTTCCTGGTTCACAAATATACCTAGCAAAATGTTCAATACAAAGTAATCATTTAGTATATGAAGAACTGGGAAAAAATGGGTGATTGTCATTTCTCAGGAATTGTATCAAAAGAATCATTTCTGTATGCCAGGCACTGTGATAGAAATTGTATATATTATCTCATTTATCTTAGAATAATACAATGAGCTGGTTACATTTTCCTTATTTGACAGATAAAGGCATAGAGAAGTTACAAAAACCAACTCAAGAACATATATACAATAAATAGTGGAATCAAGATTATAGATCTGCTTCATGCTGTGCTGCATACCTATTTGTAGGTAACCTGCAAGAGACTTAACAAACAGTCAAGGCTTAGTGATAGGTGCTTCTCATTGTATACTACCTCTTAGTATATAAGAGCTACCTGCTAGATATAAAAGCCCTAGAGATAATTTCTGTGTTCCATACCTCTGATAGCTGTCAGGTCCTGGCAAAAACACTTCCCTTTAATTTACCATATTTTAGAGTTTATTTTCAAACTACAGATGAAAAAAAAATGATTCCTTTTTCAGGTCTTCATTAAACATCTAAGAATACCAGAATTTCAACTTAAAATCTATACTGTATCTTCTAATAAGTGATAAGTCTGCCCTTAAAAGACTTAAGGAAAAAAAAACAAAGTCTTTTACTTTTTTCTCAGAATTAGAGTTTAGTCAGAAGTCCTAAAGGAATAAAAAAAAAAAGTCCTAAGGAATAATGAATATAAAGTGTATAGATTTTAAATCAGTTCCAGAGTGTTCACTGGGAGACAGTCAGGAATTACTATAAACTTGAAAAATAGAATCAATATTTACCTTCTTTATCTTTTTCAGTTTATTTAACATTACTTAAAGAATTAGTTCATAGAAAAATGAAAATATGGAGGTATTAATAGTTTTATGTTTCAACCAAAAAAAATAATTTGCTATTTCTTGGCTATCTTTTTTCCATCTTTAAAACTATAGAAATAAAATTAAGGATTTTTTTCCTTAAAGACTTTTTAATTTTTTTTTTAAGATTTTACTTATTTATTTATTTGACAGAGAGAGATCACAAGTAGGCAGGCAGGCAAGAGGGAGAGGGAGAAGCAGTCTTCCCGCTGAGTCAGGGAGCCTGATGTGGTGCTCAATCCCAGGACCCAAGATCATGACCCGTGCTGAAGGCAGCCACTTAACCGACTGAATCACCCAGGCGCCCCATGACTTTTAAATTTTTTTAATGGCATTCTATTTAATAGATTTATGTGTATGGAGCATAACAGTCAGAACTTTACCATTAAAATATCAACTGACATTTAAAATAACGGCTCATCATACAATAATAACCTATAGTAATTTCTAAATCTTTTAACACAAAATGAAATAGTAGTCTTTAAAGTTATAGATCTCATTAATTCAAAATATGGCCGAGTAACAAAACAAGTTTAAAGTTCTGATGATACTGGTTGGTACCATGAGTTGTCAAAAAGTAAGTTTACAAGACAGAGTAAGAAATTGCTTTTGTTAATGGGACCTATTTTTTAAGAATTTAAATGACTGGTTGTCCAGCAGATGCAGACTTTTGTTGCAGGAGTGACTTAGTTTTCCGAAGTTTGTGGAGTAAAAATTGGATTCTTAGTTTTTATTTCCTATTTTAGTTTTGTTTTGGACCTTTCAAGTGTTTTAATTTTCTCCACACTGGAAATTGCTCCTCATTAGCAACAGAAAGCCAATGATGTATTTCTACAAAAAAAAGCATATTTGCAGGAGTGCCTGGGTGGCTCAGTTAAACATGGAGCCTGCTTGTCTCTCTCCTCCTGCTCTTCCTCATACTCTCTCAAATAAATAATGTTCCCAAAAAAGCGTATTTGCATTTTAAAATGTAATCATTCTTAAATTCAGGGACTTTTAGGTGAGCAGTCACTTTGAATGAAAAATAGGAGTGGGCACCTGGGTGGCTCAGTTGTTAAGCATCTGCCTTCGGCTCAGGTCATGATCCCAGGGTCCTGGGATCGAGCCCCGCATCGGGCTCCCTGCTCCATGGGAAGCCTGCTTCTCCCTCTCTCACTCCCCCTGCTTGTGTTCCCTCTCTCGCTGTCAAATAAATAAAATCTATAAAAAAAAAAAAACTTAAGAAAAAGAAATAGAGAGGAGTGCCTGACTGGTTCAGTCCATGGAGCATGTAACTCTTGATCTCAGGGTTTTAAGTTTGAGTCTCACATTGTGCATAGAGATTACTTAAAACTTAAAAAAATCTTAAAAAAAAAATAAGGGGCACCTGGGTAGCTCAGTTGGTTGAGCATCCAACTCTTGATTTTTGGCTCAGGTCATGATCTCAGAGTCGTGGGATCAAGCCCCACATCAGGCTCCATGCTCAGTGGGGAGTTTGCTGAAGATTCTCTCTCTCTTTCCCCTTGCCCCCCTTGCCACACTCTCTCCCTCTGTAAAATAAGTAAATCTTTAAAAAAATAAATGAGAAAGAAATTATTTCCACACTTAGTTGTAAATATCTTTGAAATGGCAGGTCAATATGATAACGGACCAGTTTTTCAAAATGTATATATAAGAGAAACAACCATATGCTATCTCATGTCTTTTTTTTTTTTTTTTTTTTAGAGTGGAGGGAGGGGCAGAAGGCAGGAGAGAGAGAATCTTAAACAGGCTCCACACCCAGCCCAGCTCGGAGCCCGGAGCCCAACACAAGGCTCAGTCTCACAACCCTGAGATCATGACCTGAGCCAAAATCAAGAGTTGGTCGCTTGGGGCACGTGGGTGGCTCAGTCGTTAAGCGTCTGCCTGCAGCTCAGGTCATGATCCCAGGGTACTGGGACTGAGCCCCACATCAGGCTCCCTGCTCAGTGGGGCGTCTTCTTCTCCCTCTCCCACTCCCCTGCTTGTGTTCCCTCTCTCGCTGTCTCTCTCAGTGTCAAATAAATAAATAAAATCTTAAAAAAAAAAAAAGCATTGGTCCCTTAACCACCTGAGCCACCCAGGCACTCTGCACACCACCCCCATGTCTTATAGAAGATTGCAGTGCTGTCTATGAACTAGGATAGCCCCCGAAACACAAATAAAATGGATCCTCTGTGGATCCAAGTTCCAAGTTATTAATCTGCAAAAAAATACAATAGAGGAACAAATTAAACTGCACTGGGGCATATATTCATAAAAATTCAGGCTGTAGAAACTTCTACAGAAAAACCTCATTTCTTCAAATAAATTACACAGGGAAGGGGCACCTGGGTGGCTCAGTCATTAAGCATCTGCCTTCAGCTCAGATCATGATCCCGGGGTCCTGGGACCAAGCCCTGCATCAGGCTGGCAGGGAGCCTGCTTCTCCCTCTCCCTGCGCCCCACCTCATGCTCTCTCTTGCCATCTCTCTCTCTCTCTCTCAAATTTAAAAAAAAAAAAAAATTACACAGGGAAAAGTAGAGGCAAGAACTTTATTTATTTTTAAAAGATTTTGTCAGAGAGAGAATGATACCACAAGCAGGGGGAGCAGCAGGCAGAGGGAGAAGCAAGACTCCCCACTGAGCAAGGAACCTGATGTGGGACTGGATACCAGGACCCTGGGATAATCACCCGAGCTGAAGCCAAATGCTTAACCAACTGAGCCACCCAGGTGTCCCAAGGGAAGAACTTTAGATTGAATGAGACTTAAAATGTATCAACTAATGAGAGCGTGTAGACTTCACTTAGATCTTAATTCAATCAAAAGCAAACAAAAACAGGCATTTATGAGACAATTGAAAATTTGAACACTGAATGGGTATTTGATGTTGTGTTTTTTAAAACATGATATTATAATAGGATTGTTTAAAATGTCCTTAACTTTCAGTGATACACAAGGAAATATTTATAGATGAAATGATATGCCTTCTAGGATTTACTTCAAAATAATATGGGAGGTGGTGAGATAGTGGATGGAGGTGTAGTGAAACAAAATTGATCCAGCTGGTCAAGATGCATGACAATCATATGCTGAGGTGGTGAGGAGTTGGGGTATCATAATACTATTATGTCTGCTTATCTATATGTTTGAAATTTTCCATAATAAAAAACATGTCGAATGTTTATAAATTTTTTAAGCTATGGTTTTTAAAAATAAATATAATTTATCTGCTTTTGTCTTCATCTTTTTTATTCTGTTTCTGTCCTTCATGCCATTTTATTCAACATGATGGTAGTATTTAGTCAGTATCATGAGGTACACATACTTTGAGATGTCTTTTCAGTATCTATTCTTAGTCTTGTGACCAGTAGCACCAGTTGAGCCGTTTGTTTGTAGTGTATTTTTTAAGGATGAGATATAATCTTTGGCTGTAATAGATTAAAGTTAGCTGATGTTTAGATTAAAGCTCTGCCTGGGTTTTTTTAACCCTGTACTTTAACCAGTTAACTGCTTTTAGTAAATTGCTGATTGCTGTTTTCTGTAACTCAACAGGAAACCTTTGTACTATCCTCAAAGAGCTGGCTGCTGACTTGACTGCCTCTGATATACAGGTGGCAGCATCCGCATTTTTACTTCCACCCCTCTGTCATCAGGATGATCTTGTGATATTAAGTCCTTTGCTACAAGAGACTGACCATAGATTTATTGAAGAACAGGTACAGTCATTTTTCAGTAACTCTTGGGTTGACTTATTCTGTGAACAGTCATTTTAATACCTTATATATATTTTTTGTTTTGTTTTGTTTTAGCTCCTGCTTGGTAATGGTATTGCTTGTGGAAGTTTGGAGTATGACCCTTATTCTATTTATGAGAAAGATGTAGAGGGAGATTCAGTGCCTAAGCCCCTACCTCCAATACTATCAGTTATTAGCTCCGCAGTCAAGCTCTTTGGAGTTGTATGTGCTCATGTGGGAGAAGCCCAAAGGTAAATCATCTTTAGTAGTTCACTTATCCTGAAATCCAATATTTAAGGATTGGTCATTGATTCAGTGAATGCATAATAGAGAACTGATTCATAAGAAAAATACGAGATCTCATTAGTGGGGTACCTGGGTGATGTAGTCGGTTAAGCGTCCAACTCTTGGTTTCTCAGGTTGTGATCTCTTGTTGTGAGCCCTGCATCAGGCTCAGCGCGGAGTCTGCTTGAGATTCTCTCCCCACCGCCCCCCATTGGTGCGCGCGTGCTCTCTCTCTTTCTCTCTCTCAAAAAAAAGTTTTTATTAGCATAAAAGAGTTCTTACAGATGACAGGTGTAGGTGAGATAAAGGCTCTTGTAATTATTCACCTGGCTAATATTTAATAACTAATTAAGTCAATGATTAAATTCAGTGTTAAACTGAAAACTGCTAGGCTTTCTTGTGGATATACTTTATCCATAATTACCTTACCATCTAACTGAAAATACAAATAAAAAAACACTGATTAAAAAAAAGAACAACAAAAAATGCAGTGATATTAGAATTTTGATTTATGAGGTATTGTTACAAAGAAGAACACTGGTTTTCTGCTTAGATTAGGTCTCATAAGCTTTCTTACCTTCCAACGCCTTGTGGAGCCATTATAGATCTTTAGTTTGGTGGATTTCAAAAATTAGATTAAAATTGATTAGTCTTAAGTTTGATAGATTTCAGTCCACTCAAAGTACACCTCAGTTTTGGAATATCAAAGACTAAAAATGGTTTCTTATTGCGAATGACAGTTTCATAATTGATAACTGAGATAGTACCTTTCTTGGAGATAAAAAAACACTACTTGTATCTAGTATCCAGTAAATTGTTTTTACGTGAGCTACTAAATGCAGTGTGAATTTCTCCCTTCGGCTGTGCTTTTTAACAATTTATAAATTAGTAACTATCCTCATTTATTCATATTCTTTCTTTCCCTCTCTTCTCTTTCTCTCTCTCCTTCACTTCCTCCCTCTCTCTCCCTCCTTCCCCACTGTCTCCCACCCTCCCTTCCTTCCTGTCTGCCTCTAGCATGCTAAACCAAAAATAATAACATGTAACTAGATACATAGCTTTTATATCATTTTATCTAGTTATGTCTTCCAGAGAATATCAATTAGGTAGGGAATTTACCTTGGTCTCTTTTGATGAAGACTCACAAAAATGTTTGAATCTTGTCAGCAACACATTTTTGGGGGGGTTTAAAGTAAGCTCTAGTCCCAACATGGGGCTTGAACTCACAATCCCAAGATCAAGAGTTACATGCGCTACCAACTACGCCAGCCAAGCACCCCAGGAACACATTTTTGAAGCATGTCTCTGGGTAGTTTACTTTCAATGGATAGAATAGTGAATAAAACTTACGTTTGTTTTTTATGTTGATTGTTAATAGCCTCATGTCATTTTATTTTAAACGATGGTAGTATTTGCTCATTATAAGATATACACAGACACATACACACCGAGATGTCTTTTCAGAGCTTAAATTTTAAAAGATGATGTTTTTCCCAAATTTATTTGTAGCCTATAGCTCCCTGTGTATACTGTAACTATAAAGTTGTGGCTTTAACTTATTTAAGATAATATATGACCAAATTATAAATGAATGCTCTAGCACTAAAAGATGAGAGGAAAATCATAGTAGTCTGGAATATTCGAAGAGGAATTGATAGAGGAGGGATGCCTGAGGTGACTCACTTGGTTAAGCCTCTGCCTTCAACTCAGGTCATGATCCCAGAGTCCTGGGATTGACTGAGTCCTGCACCAGGCTTCTTGCTCAGTGGGGAGCCTGCTTCTCCCTCTTCCTGTGTCTACAGCTCCCCCTGCTTGTGCTTTCTCTTTCCCTCTCTCTGGCAAATAAAGAATTGATAGAGGGGCGCCTGGATGGCTGAGTCGGTTGAGTGTCTGATTCTTAGTTTCAGCTTGGGTCATGATCTCATGGATCATGAGATTGAGCCTGAGCTCAGCAAGGAGTTTGCTTGAGATTCTCCCTCTCCCACTGCCCCTCCCCCTGCTCCTGGATGGGAGCTGAAGTGCATTCTCTCTCTCTTTCTCTCTCTCTCTCTCCCTCTCCCTCTTTCTTAATTTCAAATAAATAAATCTTGGGGCACCTGGGTGGCTCAGTCAGTTAAGTGTCTGCCTTCAGCTCAGATCATGATCCCAGGGTTCTGGGATTGAGTCCCACATCAGGATCCCTGCTCAGTGGGGAGTATGTGTCTCCCTCTCCCTCTGCCTGCCGCTCCCCCTGCTTGTGTTCTCTCTCTCTCTCTCTGTCAAATAAATAAATAAAATCTTAAAAATAAATAAATACATATTTAAGGGAAAAAAAGAGAAGAATTAATAGGGTGGGAGTGAACCAGTTTGTAACTATACCATTTTGTAGAGCATACAATTTAAAATAATTAATTTGATTTAACATAGAATTAACTACAGTGATGAAACGGGGTGGCCTTGTGGGGAAAAAATTTAAATTAAGCATATTCTTTAATGGCTCCACTCTTTCTTTTTTTTTTAGATTTTTTTAAAGATTTTTATTTATTTGAGAGAGAGAGAATGAGAGATAGAGAGCATGAGAGGGAAGAGGGTCAGAGGGAGAAGCAGACTCCCTGCTGAGCAGGGAGCCTGACGTGGGACTCGATCCCGGGACTCCAGGATCATGACCTGAGCCGAAGGCAGTCGCTTAACCAACTGAGCCACCCAGGCACCCGGCTCCACTCTTTCTGACAGGTCTAAGACAAAAAGTGAAAAAGAAAAGAATATACTTCTTAGAGAAGGATTTTTTTAGGAAAATTATTTTATGTTCTAAAATTTAACTTAATGCTAAGTTTTTTTTAACCTCACCTGGACTAAAATAGTATACAGAATGCATATATATTTAAGGGAGAGGTTTTATTTGTTTTAATAAAAATGTTGAGACCTGGTAAAAACAAAACAGTGTGTGTTTAGATTCTAACTGAATAAAAACAGTAGGCAGTACTTTGGAGATTTTTAAAGGAAATGGTCTGGCAGGATCCCAGATACAGAAAGTGGGTCATAAGCAGCTCTCAGCAGTCTCCATTGGGTGTCATTAGAGGACCAGAGAAGAGAAACTACATAAATAGGAAAGTTAAGTTTCTAATATCCTGTTATCCCAAATATGATACTTATTTAAGATGGCAGACCCTTTTTCTTTTGAGTCTTTACATTCCGAGGGAAAAAAAATGTTTTTAACCGAAGTATCTATATTTAACAATAGCATCTGAATATTTCAAAGCATTTTGTTGTCATTGTGCTTAGCTTTGTGTTTAAACAGCTTAAAAGAAAGTCTTTAATAACATGAAATTGTCCTAAGATTAGAAATAGGTTTTTCATATTTTATTTATGCACTTAGAAATTAAATTGTCTTTAAATCATTTGGTTTTCTCTGTTTTGACTATAAGATTCTAAAAGTAAGAAAACTTTGCATTGGTAATTTTAAAGTACTAAAATGTTTAAAGTTCTAGAATGCCAAGATAATTTATTTATTTATTTTTAATTTTTTATTGTTATGTTAGTCACCATACATAGCATCATTAGTTTTTGATGTAGTGTTCCATGATTCATTGTTTGTGTATAAGCCAAGATAATTTTATACAGAAAAGAACTATGATTGATCTTGTGCATGTGTTGTTTGTGCTTACTTTGAAGCATTTTGCACCTAAATGCAAAGAATGAATTACTTAATTCATCTGAAGATTGTTCTGCCCTTGACAATACATTGCAGTCACTTGGACAACTTTTTAAAATGTACATTCTGATTTAATAGTATGGTATGCATGTATGTTGGGTATTGAAATTTTCAAAAACTCCTTAGGTAATTCTGACATGCAGCCAAGGTTGAGAACCACTGTTATAAATGCTGTAAAATCATTGTGGGTTGATGGAGAGAGGAAAAGCATAGTGCTGTAAGGACATGTAAAACAATTCACAGAAGCAGGGTGCTTGGTGGCTCTGATGGGTAAGCGTCTGCCTTCTGCTCAGGTCATGATCCCAGGGTCCTGGGATCGAGCCCCGCATTGGGCTCCCTGCTTGGCAGGGAGCCTGCTTCTCCCTCACCCTCTACTGTTTCCCCAGCTTGTGCTCTCTTGCTCTCTCTGTCAAATAAATAAAATCTTAAAAAAAAAAAAATTCACAGAAGCTACATTAATAGCTAACGGACACATTCAATCCCAGACCAAAACTAATATCCATCATAGTTAGAATTGTGAAAATTAAAAAATTACTCTGTCAGTAGAATGATTGAATAAATTGTAATACATGTGCACAGTAAAATTTGGCTTCATGAAAGTTACCAAAGAATAAGAATGATTTGAAAGGTGCTTAGGAGGTAATGTTAAATGAGAAACAGAAGAGTTAAAATTATGTTAATATATAGTGTGATCCTAAGTACATTTTAAAGTATAGCTGGGAGTTCAAAGAGCTGTGCTGATTCTCATTAACTATAGATGACATAAGTTGATGCTACCTTTAAAATGAAGCTATGTATTTGAATCCAATTCAGTCCTATTATTAAGAACAAGAAAGTTGATGCATGTAACTTTTAAGATATCCTTTGTTTAGGGGTGCCCAGCTGGCTACATCAGTAGGATATGTGACTCTTGACCTCAGGGTTGTGAGTTTGAGCCCCACATTGGGCATAGAGTTTACTTAAAAAAAGAAAAGAAGAAAAAATAAGATACCCTTTGTTTAGAAAATAGTTATTGAAATAGAATTTTTCCAGGTAAATATTTATTAAGTGATACTTTTGTGGGGTTTTTCTCACATAATAATGTTTCTCGCCCACTGTCAGAATGACACAAAATCAAAATGTTTTTGTATTTTTTACGATATATTTTCTTTTTTTTTTTAAGATTTTATTTATTTATTTGACAGAGAGAGAGAGTTAGCGAGAGCAGGAACACAAGTGGGGGAGTGGGAGAAGGGGAAGCAGGTTTCCCGCTGAGCAGGGAGCCCGATGCGGGGCTCGATCCCAGGACCCTGGGACCATGACCTGAGCTGAAGGCAGACGCTTAACAACTGAGCCACCCAGGCGCCCCTACGATATATTTTCTTTTCCTAAAATGTTTTAGTATGTTCAGCAAGAGTTTATCTCATTTTAGCAGTTCCCACAAAATAATGCAACAAAACAGATTAGCAGTATATACTCCGTAATGCCCTTTGTCTTACTTCATCTTTATTAGCAAATTCACTGTCTTACTATTTGCTTTTAAATCTTGTTTCTGATTTTAGGCTTTTTATACTGGAACAGCTTTTGGACAGTATAAAGCACTCAAAAGGAGCTCGTCAACAAATAGTTCAGTTACATGTTGTTTCTTCACTCTCTAGTTTCTTGAAGGTAATTGTTTTTTTAAAATTGGAGCATTTGATTAATTTTTTTTCTAATGTATGTCCAACTATGTAGGTTGGAGGAAGATGTTTTTAAAGAACTGCTTTTTTTTCCTTCCCTTTTTTCTTAATCTCCTAATGAAAATGTTTCAGGATTTGTAATTCCCCTTTTACTTTTTCTCTATGTAAAACTTGTTAGTCAGAAATTAAACCTGAAGTCTTGGCTTAGGAACATGCTTTAACCTACTCAGCCTAATATCCTATACCAGAGATTGGCAGACTATGGCCTATGAGCCAAATCTGGCTTATTGCATTTATGGCTTATTGTTTCTAACTAAAATATAATACACTTCATTGATTATTTTATGGAAATTCCTATTAATGTTCTTCTGAACACATATATACTATAGTGACAATCAATTACCATATTGTTTGCCTGGAGGTTTAAACTTCTAAAGAACTTTCTGTGAAAAATCAAATTATTTTTGGGTGTTCAGTGTTTATTTGTGTGTGTGTGTGTGTGTGTGTGTGTGTGTGTGTTTAAGTAGTAATCCAAGAATGAGCATATTTGCTTAACCAAAATATTCATTCCAAACTGGATTCGAAAATTTACTACAGGGGTGCCTGGGTGGCTCAGTCTGTTAAGCATCTGACCCTTGATTTCGGCTCACGTCATGATCTCAGAGTCGTGAGATTGAGCCCTGAGTCAGGCTACACGTTCAGCAGGGAGTCTCCTTGAGGTTCTCTCTCCCTCTACCTTTGCCACTCACCCCACTTGCATTTGCTCTCACGCTCTCTTTCTCTAAAATAAATAAATTTTTTTAAAAAAGGAAATTTACTACAATTGTAAGTTTGGATTATTCTTTACATATTTCAGTACTTAGCTGTCTCCAAGGGAAATTTGGGTCCAGAAGAAATGAGAAGACCTGCCCTAGCGTTGGTGATGGGAGCCCTAGAAAGTCCCAACCCCCTCTTGAGATGTGCAGCTGCAGAGGCATGGGCTAGATTAGCCCAAGTGGTTGATGATGGAGCTTTTACTGCTGCATTAGCTCAAGTCAGCTTTGACAAGTAAGTGAATTTCCTAATACTCATAGACTATATGTCAAAACTGGGTATAGTTTGTTGATTTTTTTTGGAACTAGTGAAACTTCATCCTGGGAATTAACTCAGAAAAAAATTGATAAACACAGATACTTTCAAATGAAGGGTTTGCTCATCTTAGGACATAAAACTACTACTACTTTGGCTTTAGTTTTTATATAGTAAGAGAAAGATTACCAATATATGAGTGGTATAATTGGCTATTAGTGGAATGGACTCTGGGGGACACGGAGTTTTATCATTTAAAATATAGATAATAGGTAGTAATAACAATCTACTGCAAAGAGTAAAGGCTGTACGCTGTCATGATCAGGAAGCATAAACTATGTTTTCATTTTTGCCAGCTCTGAGATCATGAGCAAAGAGTAAACTTCTCAGCTAGTTTTCCTGTTTTTTTCTAACATTTTTAAATTTTAATTAAATTAATTAACATATAATGTATTATTGGTTTCAGAGGTACAGGTCTGTGATTCATCAGTCTTATATAAGACCCAGTGCTCATTACATCACATGCCCTCCTTAATGTCCATCACCCAGTTACCCCATCCCTCCACCTCCTTCTCCTTATCTTCCTCTCTGGTTTCATCTTGTTTTATTTTTCCTCTCTTCCCCTATGATCCTCTATTTTGTTTCTTAAATTCCACATATCAGTGAGATCATATGATAATTGTCTTTCTCTGATTGACTTAATTTCACTTAGCATAATACCTTCTGGTTCCATCCACATCATTCTAATGGCAAGATTTGTGCATATACACACCACATCTTAATCCGTTCATCTGTCGATGGACATTTGGGCTCCTTCCACAGTTTGGCTATTGTGGACATTGCTGCTATAAACATTGGGGTGCAGGTGCCCCTTCAGATCACTACATTTGTATCTTTGGGGAAATACCCTCTGTTTCAAATAGAAGGTTGTTAATACTACCCTGCCTGCTTAACAGCGTTAAGGTAAATGAAATAATAAATATGAAAGTAATATGAAAGAATAAAACAACCACAAATAAAAGTTAATGGTTATATTAGTAATATATGTATATAAAATTATATTCGTAGTAGTAGTAGTAGTAGTAATGCAAGTAGCACTTTAACCTTCCAGTTTACTGAATATGTGTGACTGATTTGGTTAAGAGGTTGAAGTGTGGTGGTGCCTGGCTGGCTCAGTTGCTAGAGCATGCGACTCGATCTCGGGGTTGGGAGTTCAAGCCCAATGTTGGGTGTAGAGATTATAAATAAATAAACTTTAAAAAAGAGAGAGAGAGCTGGAAGTCTGGAGTCAGATTACTAAACTTGGTTCAAATCCCATTCTTCCACTTAATAGTTGGTTACTGTGTAAGAGTCACTTTGGCTATTTTGTTCTCCTCATCTGTAAAAAGGAACTGGAAATAGTACGAATCTCAAGGTTGTTGGGAGGATTAAAGGAGTAAATGTAAAACACTTAAATTAGCACAGAATGCATAAGAAAACTCCTAATAAATGTTTATTTTTCTTGCTATATTTAACATTAAAATCAAAGTTCTTGAGTTGAAACTCTCTTTGTATGGAATTAAAGTATCTCAGCAATGTGAGCTTTTAAAATGTAATTTAATGATGCTCTCAACAAAGTAGACATGGAAGGAGCATACCTCAGCATTAAAAAGACCATATATGACAAGCCTGCACCTATCAAAAGCTAAAAGCTTTTCCTCTAAGATCAGGAACAAAAAAAGGATGCCCATTCAATTCACTTTTATTCACCTTGGTTTTGGAAGTTTTAGCCATGCAATTAGACAAGAAAAAGAAATAAAAGGCATCCAGATTAGAAAGGAAGAGGCAAAACTGTCACTGTGTGCAGATGACATAATTCAAAATTAGAAAATCCTAAAGACTCCACCAAAAAACTGTTAGAATTAAATGAATTCAGTAAAGTCACAGGCTATGAGATTAACATACAGAAATCAGTTTCTATACATATAACAAGCTGTCAGAGAAATTAAGGAAACAATCCCAGTCACTATTGTCAGTAAGAATAAAATATCTAAGAATCAGTTTAACCAAGGAAGTGAACAACCTGCACACTGAAAACATTAAGACATTGTTGAAAGAAATTGAAGATGACACAAATAAATGGAAAGATATACCATGCTCCACAAGGATGGCATGCAAATTCATGAAGCATTCCATATTTTAATACACACACACACCCCATGCTCATGGATTGTAAGATTTAATATTGCTAAAATATCCATACTACCAAAAGCAATCTACAGATTCAGTGTAATCCCCATCAAAATACCAATGACATTTTTCACAGTGCTAGAACAAAAACTTGAAATTTTTATGGAACCACAAAAGACCCAAATAGCCAAAGCAGTCTTGAGAAAGAAGAACAAAGTTGGAGGTATGCTGATTTCAAACTATATTACAAAGTGATAGTAATTAAAACAGTATGTTACTGGCATAAAAACAAACACAGATCAATGTGTTAGAATAGAGAGCCCAGAAATAAACCCACACATATCTAGTCAATTAATTTGACAAAGGAGTCAAGAATGTATAATGGGGGGGAAATGGGCTACTGGCTGGCTCAGTCAGAAGAGCTTGCAACTCTTGATCTTGGGGCCATAAGTTTAAGCCCCACCTTGGTCATAGAGCTTACTTTAAAAACAAAACAATTGGGGAAAACAATCTGTTTAATAAATGGTGTTGGGAAAACAAGACAGCTACTCGCAAAAGATTGAAACTGGACCACTATCTTACATTGTACACAAAAATAAATTCAGAGTGGATAAAAGACTTGAAGTAAGACCAGAAACCATAAAACTCCTAGAAGAAAACATATGCATAAACTCTTTGACATTAATCTTAGCAGTATTTAGGGGAAAGGTCAGGCTCCTCAGGCAATGGCAACAAAAGCTAAAACAAACAAGTGGAATTACCTCACACTAAAAAGGTTTTATACAATGAAGGAAACCATTAACAAAATAAAAAGGCAGCCTATGAATGGTGGAAGATATTTGCAAATCATATATATTCGATAAGGGGTTAATATCCAAAATATATGAAGAACTTATACAACTTAATGTCAAAAACCTGATTTTAAAAAAATGGGCAGAGGACCAAATAGACATTTTTCCAAAGAAGACATAGAGATGGCCAACAAGCACGTGAAGATCTTCTCCACGTCATTAATCATCATGGAAATGCAAATCAAAACCATAATGAGACATCACCTCAAACTTGTCTAATTGGCTAATATCCAAAAGACAGTAACAAGTGTTGAGTAGGATGTGGAGAAAAGGGAACCTTCATACACTGCTGGTGGGAATATAAATTGGTGCAGCCACTATGGAAAGTAGTATGGCAGTTCCTCAAAAAATTAAAAATACAATCCAGCAATTCCACTGTTGGGTATTCAAAGGAAATGAAAACATTGATTAAAAGAGATATCTGCACCCCTGTGTTCATTGCAGCATTATTTACAATACCCAAAATATGGAAGCAACCTGTCTATTAATAAATGAATAGATAAAGAAGATGTTGTGTATAATATTACTTAGCCATAAAAAAGAAGGAAGTCTTGCCATTTGCGACAACATGGGTGGACCTAGAGGGTATTATGCTCAGTGAAATAAGACAGAAAGACAAATACCCTATGATTTCACTTATATGTGAAAAGAAATGAATGAACAAACTCATAGATACACAAGAAATAAACTGTTGGTTACCATAGAGGAGAGGAGGGTGCAAAACAGGTGAAGAGAATTAAGAGGTCCAGACTTCCAGTAATAAAATAAATAAGTCATGGGATGCAATATATAACATATAGACTATAGTCAGTAATATTGCAGAAACTTTGTATGGTAACAGATGGTAACTAGACTTATTGTGAGGATCATTTCATAATGTATAAAAATATCAAATCACTATGATACATGCCTGAAACTAATAGGATATTGTGTACTTCAACTTGAAAAAAGTAACAAAGTAATAATGCTTGTCTTACAAATTTAGTGTATTTCTGAAAAACATTGAAATTATTCGTACTTAATCAATAATGTGAAGACACTTTTATTTAAAATGTTTTTCTTTTCAAGATACCTTTCAGGTCATTTCAGAATTTTTTTTTTATCAGTTAACAGTAAATACATTTTTGAATTTTGCAGCTATTCATATAAAACGTTTTGCCTAAGTGACAGTGGACATGCATTAGTTTTGTTCAGTGATTATTTTTTATTTCTGTAATTATAGATTGAAATCAGCAAGGGATGTGGTTACGAGAACAGGATACTCATTGGCTTTGGGATCCCTACATAGATATTTAGGAGGAATAAGTTCTTCTCAACATTTGAATTCTTGTGTTGGAATACTTTATACTTTGTCTCAGGACACTACTTCTCCTGATGTGCAGGTAAATACCCCATGTGATATCTTCTTGAAATTCATGATTTGTATATAATGCACATTGTTTTTATAGACCATTATTAATTTATTAATAATCCCTCCCCCAATAAATATCCAAACCATTGTTAACCTTGACTGGTTTTTGAAATTCAAATCTCTCTGTCTTTACTTCACACCCAGAGTTTCTAAAATCAAATTCAATATCTTTTTCTGAAAATGGATCTTCCTCCCATCTTAATAATAACATTTACTGTTTTGGAGAGCTTAATAGTAGGTACCAAGGATTGTTTTATATTCTTCTAAAACATTAACATATTTAAGCCTCACAACAATCTACAGTGTATGTTCCCCTTATACAAAAAGAAAACTGGAGCTTACAGAAGCTAAGTAACTTGCTCACAGCCGAAAGCTAATAAATCATGGAGTCAGTTCAAGAACACAAATCATGAACTCTAAACCCATGTTCTTAACCAGTTTACCATTATTATTGTACACATCTTAACCCATTTCAATTAATATCCTCATTCTCTTGATATCTTAATCAAATCTTGATTTGATTCCTGCCCTTTTTCTCCCCTTATCTTATCTCTGCCTCCCTTGTGTGTTCCTAATTACTACAGTAGTAGTTTTAGGTTCTTTTCAACTCCCCCTAGATGTGAAGACACATTTGTTTTCCTGAAAGACTTTCATCTTGCCACTTCCCTACCAAAAACCTGGGGAAACTGCTTATTGCTTCCTAAATCACCTCCTTCAAGTCCTATCAACTGACCCAGTAACCTGTTATTACCCGAAAGCACTGGCTTCTCTTACAGATGACCTGCCTATTTTCATCCCACATGTACCTTTCTCATATCTTATATTTTTCCTATTGTTCTTTTCCCTTACTATTCCTATCTGATAATCCAAATTTTCTAGTGTTCTGAGATCCAGTTTAACCACCTTCTCATCAAATTTCAACATCCCTAATCCACAGTTAGCTCCCTTTGAATTACCATATTACAAATAGTCTCCTCCTCATCATCATCCAGTAGTAGACTGAGTTAATTTATAAGATGTCCATTCTTTCATCCTCCTTTATTATAGCAACTTTTGTTTTTATTTGTTCTATTTCTCTTCTCCCCTTCAAGAAGTCTGTTGTGGATGCACATACTTTTATATCAAATACCTTTTTTGTTGATTAAATGCTTTTAGTGACTTCCAGTGTCATCAAATCTGATTCTTCTCGATTACTGCTATCTCTTAATAGTTTATTTTTGTAGCATTTAAAGTAAAATAAGCTTTCTGGTAAGAGGGGTAAAACTTCTCGTTTTCCTAAAGGGAGAACTTTTTATGTACTTAAAACATACATAGAAGTAGAATATACTATAAGGACCCTATTATACCTATCATCTGACTGCATTGGTTATCAGTCTTGTTTCATTCATTCATTTGTTCATTCATTTATTCGTTCATTGGTGGCTTAAACAACAGAAATTTATTTTCTCATGGTTCTGGAGGCTAGTAGTCCAAGATCAAAGTGTCAGCCAGTTTGGTTTCTTCTGAGCCCTCTTTGCTTGGCTTGCAGGTGGACACCTCATTGTGTCTTCACATGGTCTTTCCTCTGTGCTTATGAATCTCTAGTGTTACTCTGTCCAAATTTTCTCTTCTTAGGACACCAGTCACATTGGGTTAGGGCCCACCCTAAAAGCCTCATTTTAACTCCTTTAAAGGCCCTGTCTCCAAAGACAGCCCCATCCTGAGGTACTGGGAGAGGCTTGTTCATTTAAACTGGAGTTGACAAATGTATTTTATTAAGAGCTACATAGTAAATTGTGTACACTTTACACCTTCGGTAGTGCAGTCTCTGTCAGCTGCACAATTCTGCCACTGTAGCAGTAGAGCAGCCATAAATACATAAATAAATGAGCATGACTGTGTTTCAGTAAAGCTTTATTTGTAAAAACATGTGGCAGGTCAGATTTCACTCAAAGGCATTTCATTTGTTTTATAAAGAAATATATATTTTTTTTAAGATTTTATTTATTTGAGAGAGAGAATGAGATAGAACACGAGAGGGGGGAAGGTCAGAGGGAGAAGCAGACTCCCCGCTGAGCAGGGAGCCCGATGCGGGACTCGATCCCAGGACTCCAGGATCATGACCTGAGCCGAAGGCAGTCACTTAACCAACTGAGCCACCCAGGCATATAATATATACTTATTTTATACATATACTTATTTTTATATGTTTATGAAAGTACACTTGTCTTAAGTGTGCATCTCTGTGAATAAAGTATACAAACTAAATACACCATGTAACCAGCACCTAGATCAAGAAATAGAACATTATCAATACCCCAAACACTCTCCTCATGTTCTCTTCTAGTTACTACCTGTCCCACCAAGGATAACCACTATCCTAATTTGCAACATCATATATTAGTTTTGCCTGCTTTTATACTTTATATCAATGGAATCATATGGTATGTACTATTTTATGTCTGGCTTTCTTCAACATTATGTTCAAGAGATTTGTCCATATTACTGCATGTACTGGTAGATTTTGTTGAATATTTATTTATTTTGAATCTTTTAAAAACTGGAATTTTTGTTCACATAGATTAAATAGTAAACAATTTTCAGCAAACTAGATTCAGTTCAGGCTGTTAGCTAAAGAACCAAACATAGACTTGGAATTCTTAGTGCTGAGATTTCAGTTTATCATTCTAAATTAGATGATTAGATCTTTTCTTAAACTTCTTATGTTCTCTATTTCTCTTTCCAGGTTAGTAATAGCACACAAATTACTTTACTTTGCTGTTACTTTATCACTTGTTTCAACAAAGAACAATTCATTGTGTTTTATGTTTCTTAATGCTGCTGTAGCATTTTAAATTGTTTTTCTCTGTCTTTACAGACCTGGGCACTACATTCGCTATCATTGATAATTGATTCTGCTGGCCCACTCTATCATATGCATGTGGAACCCACCCTTTCTCTTATTATAATGTTATTGTTAAATGTGCCTCCTACTCATGCTGAAGTTCACCAAAGTCTTGGTCGCTGTTTGAATGCCCTTATTACTACATTGGGTCCAGAACTACAGGGTATGCATAACTCATTTTGTGATGTTTTACATTAAGAATGTACATAGAAAATGAATTCATTTCTTATTACTGACTCAAATACTTGTCAGTGAAATGAAGTTTAGTATAATGTTCTATGCAAATCCATGGGCAGAATGTTGAGAGACATCTTGGGAAGAAGACGTTGACTTCTGAATGTTGACATAATAGAACATAACATAGAAACGAGGAAACTTAATGTAAGTTCCACCACTACTTAATTCAGTGACCTTTGGAAAATCTTTGGTCTTTGGTTTCCTTCTCTATCAAATGGGGGAAAAGTTGAAAAGCCTTTGTGATTGACACATAGTAGGTGATCATATATTTTGTGAAATGCCATTCAGTGTGATTTCTCTTACCTTGAAAAGACAAGGAGTACTATATTTAGAAAGATTAGATATATTTTTTTAAATGCTTCCCTTAACAATTAAGGTGATAGACACCAAGTGGAATAGTTTAAAGAACTCATCTCTTCTAAGAAGTAAGTGATTCAGTCCCAAAGCTCAGATAATCTGATCTGTTCAAATGTAAAATCTATGATTTTAATATTTGAAAGCAACTCAACTAATATAAGCAGGGCTAAGTTCATTAGCCATTTCTAATTCTCCTTTTCGTGAAAATTTGATATAACCTAGTCTTAGGTTCTTGTTTGCCTAATGATTTATGTTGACATAAATTTTTCAGAGTAAGAATAACTAACATAACCTAAAAATCTGTCACCTGGATTATCCCTGCTTTTGTAGAAGAAATTTATTTCACAGATCCTTGAGATTAAAATTGGTATTAAAAAAAAATTTAAACCTAGTAATATATGCTTAAAGATGAATGATTTCATAGACCAATTATTCAAAGCTCTCTGCTTTCCTTTTAGGTAATAGTACTTCCATTTCCACCTTAAGGACTTCCTGTCTTTTGGGTTGTGCAGTGATGCAAGATAATCCAGACTGCCTTGTTCAAGCTCAGGCCATTTCTTGCCTTCAGCAGCTTCATATGTTTGCTCCAAGACATGTCAACCTATCTAACTTGGTCAGCTGCCTCTGTGTGAGTATAAAATTATTAGTGAGTCCTTAGTTTTTTTTTCATTGGAAACTTAGGTTTATTTATTCTCTAGTCTGTGTACAATAGCTATTTTCTCTCAGTTCTAGTCTTTTTTTTAGGGGGTAGGGCCAACTCTTATGTAATCACATCTTAAACCTCTCATATATTCATTTTTCTTCTCTTAGTGTTGAACTTAACATTTGGAATATTTATTCATTAGTCAATAAACATATAGAGGGTGCTTAAATGTCCCTGATACTGTATAAATGCCATAGGGCCTGGAAAAGTTTATGTGATGTCTTTGTTTTTTCCTTCCTTTTTTCTGCATAATTACATATAAAGTTCTCTCCACCCCAGATGGGCAAATAACATTTTTCCTTAATATTCTAGTGGCATATCCATCAATATCTGGGTTTTAATAATACGTTTAATAAATATGGCAAGATGAATGCTGAAAGTTCTGGTGAAGTGGTTCATAATCGTCAGTGGTTTTAAGATTACCTTGAGTATCATCAGTTTCTGTCTGGACTTGCCTCAAAAATTGAGTTACATTTGGAATTAAAACAACACCATTGCTTTTAAACATTTCTGCCCCTAGAATGTCCACAACACACTCCCATTAGTAACATGACAGTTGAGAATCATTACTTTAGACAGACCTTTCATTTACAAGCTTGAGGCAGAATATGCAGCATTTCAGACCTTGAAAGAACCTCAAATGTTATTAAAACCAACCTTCCCAATAAAAAAGATAAATCAAGGACCAAAAAGTCAAATAATTTGCCCAAGGTTACGTACCTAGGTATAGTGGTAGCTCTAAGTCTAGAATTCAGTTTCTCAACTTGTAGTTCAGTCCCCATTTCTTTATTTCTTACTGACTTTATACTTATGGTTAGCACTTTTTTTTAAAGATCTTATTCATTTATTTATTTAAATTTTGTTTATTAGAGAGAATGAGAGAGAGAGCATGAAAAGGGGGCGGGTCAGAGGGAGAAGCAGACTCCCTGCTGAGTAGGAAGCCCGATGCAGGACTCGATCCGCAGACTCCAGGATCATGACCTGAGCCAAAGGCAGTCACTTAACCAACTGAGCCACCCAGGCGCCCACTTAATGGCTAGCTCTTAATCTCAGTTCTACCATCTCCTAGTTCTGTGGCCTTAGGGGAGTCCCACAACCTCTTCCAGCTTTAGCTACCTTGTCTGTAGAACACAAGGATTACACAAGATGCCGCCTGTAAAGGCACATGTCCCAACCACTTAATACATAGTTTTTATTTTCTTAACATATAACTTATACATTATATTAATCTTCATAGTGATTTTCACAAAGTTACATAAGACTCTTAAAAAGAGGATGTGACTGACTTTTCTCATAGAAACTTGGTTCCTGTCTGGGTCAAACATGTTTTGGAGAAAATAGCACTAACTGGAAGGATTTTACCTTTACCACTCAATGACTTTTCCCTAGGAATATTATTCTTTCTGTTCCAAGAGCCATCACCAAAACCAGTTACTGAAAAATAGCCACTCCTTTGCAAGTTGATCAAACTTTCACTCCATTATACTGCCTTTTTTTTTCTTGAATTATAGTAGAAATTTTCCACTGGTAGCCTTTTGAAATTTGTCTAACTGATGCATTAATTCATTTACTTAGTTTATTGGGAAATAAAGAACAAAACTTACTACTAATTCTTGATGAATTAGATCTGATCAAATTCATTACTCTTTTTTTTTTTCCCCCGGACTGAGAAAGATTACATATAAAGAAGAATAGAGACCACTATCAGATTTTTGTTTTAGGAACATTCAGAGCAATTGAGAAAATCAAAATTAACAATTAACAAATCTTATTTATGTTACTCTTATTTAAGCTGTAAAATGATTTTCTTACAGAAATCATTTAAAAATTGCTATCACTATAGTTTGTTAATTTTATGTCTTAATTTTTTTAGTAAGCTTATATTCTGAATTTATTAGATTGAATTTATTATATATATATATATTTTTTTTTAAGATTTTATTTATTTATTTGACAGAGACACAGTGAGAGAGGGAACACAAGCAGGGGGAGTGGGAGAGGGAGAAGCAGGCTCCCCACTGAGCAGGGAGCCCTGTGTGGGACTCAATCCCAGGACCCTGAGATCACGACCCAAGCCGAAGGCAGATGCGTAACGACTGAGCCACCCAGGCACCCTGGATTTATTATATTTTAAAGTATTCCCTGTAGTAAGAAAATTGCTTTTGCTTTCCTGTTTAACAACTTTATGGTCAGATTTTCTTTTGTACAGAGAATTTAATTATTTAGCATGAAATGTTTTCATATTAATTGAAACTTCCTGAATATTCAGAATACATTTCATCATTAGGAAAGAATCTTACTGGAAAGAGTTTTCTTCTAACTGCATGCTGTTTAACTTCCATTCTGAACTTGGTCTTAGCTACACTAGCAATTCTGAGTACTCTCAGTTTTAAAAGTTGGCTTCCAAGAATAAAAAATCTATCATTAACTTGTGATGAGGTAAACCATTAACTTTATCCCTTGCTGGACACTTGCTCATGTGAATGCAATCCAGATCACTCCTTTAATACTCATGTCTACTTGATCTGGCTTTGTTATTGAGGCTTAATGTGAGATTCCAAAGGAAAACCTAATTAAACAAATGTACATTTTTTAAGTTATTGTATATTTTATATCTTTACATCTTGAGTTGACTATTTCCAAGATCTTAGCTCAACTCATATTTTAAAGTTGGAAAATGAAGTAATTGTGGCAATATTTTTAAAGCTGAGGCTAAGCCAATTTGAATGATAGCTCTATCAATATTTATATTTTAATGCTTAGCTGACTGTTGTCAAAGTCATCCTAGTATTTATCTTTTGGTTTTGTCATGACCGGTCTGTCATTTGTTTTTGTGCAGGAGATCTTGTTGGATAATTCTGTGTTGGTAGGTCCCTGACCCTCAATTCCTAACTTATTTTTGAGGTTTGCAGTGCTGTTTCTTTGTGTCTTTATTTTTTTTTTTTTTTTGGTTGTACATGTTGTTTTCCCCTGCATCTCTTTATTTAAGCTAACCATTAATGCAAAGTCCAGTATGTATAGCATGTTACATGGTGTTTATTTAATACCACTGTAAATAAATCCTCCCTAACCTTCTCCAGCTGGTGCACTCACTCCTTGCACTTAATTTTGCATCATTTTGATTTATATATTCATTTCAGAAAGGAATTGTAATTACAGTTTGACTTAGTTTCTATATTTTGCCTGCCTGGTTTGTTTGCCTTAACTCACTCTATTCCTCTTCCCCATATAAATGCTGGAGAATGACATGGAGATATTAAGTGTTCCATTTTGCTTGTGTGACCACCTTCAACCTTTTTTCTACCAAACAAGTAAAGAGTACTTTTAAGCATGCTTTCTCTAAAAGAGTGTTTGACCAGCCTGAATAAATGCTGCACCTGCCTTGTATTATATGCTTGTAAAATTCCAGTGAAAATAACTAGTAGATTCATTAACTTTTCTTTAAAATTGCCTCGTAGAATGCCTTTTTTGTCATTGTTGTAAAATACAGCCATAATTTTGGGCATGAGTAAACTTAATCTTTTTACATTTTAACTCCTCTCCCATCCTATGTACTAGTTTCTAACAATGGTTCTGTGACTGGGATGACATTAACTTGAGACTTTGTGAATGGCATTCCTCTTTCCACTTTTGAGTTCATGATATGACTTGAGGGTGTAATAGAATATATTTATAAGCAGTTCCCATTCATATGTTTCACTGATGATACATTCACAAATCTTTTCTGTCTTTTGGCCTCTGATAAAATTTAGAGTTTCACTCTCTTTGCATGTGTTTCTTATATATCAAAAACCAGCTGTCACCATCTACTCTTTTTCTCAGAATTTTTCCTCTGCTCTTTTCAACAAACTCACCTACTTCAGTCCTGTTTTTCTCACATACACGAGATCTAAAGAAAGATCACTGTAAGAATTATGCTGTTCTCACATTTTGCTTGGAAAATCAGTAGCGTAAGACACATAAACATTGTCATAAACCACACTAAACTGGTCTTTACTTTCATAGTTAGAAAAAAATAAATTTCAAGAACTCTATACTTTATTCTACTTACGAATCACTGAGTAAGAATTTGTATCCAGAACCTTTGACTTGTTTTAATTGTTCATTTAAGGTATATCACAATCATATCATTTACTTCAGTAGATAAAACCTGTTGAGATTTACCTTGTTCAAATACTAAGTAAAAAGAATATGTATTGAGTCATTATGAGCAAAAATATTCTATATCTCTAAAATATGTACACGTCTATGTACATATATGCATATCCATATACAAATAGATATACATGTATGTAAAATTTGTCTCTAATGTGTATCTCTAGAGAGTGTTTTTGGTGAATATGTTTTCTGAGTAAAACTCTTCTCTGCTTTTATTTGAAAATGCATTTACTTACTCTGTATGGCATCTGAATAAAATACTATTGATAGAGACTGTTAATAATAGTTAATAATAACATTTATTGAACACGTATTATTTGCCAGGTACTGTGCTAAGCCCTTCTGCATGTTTCTTTGTGGTAATTTTGCAACAGCCCTGTGACATGGGGTAGTGTTATTTCCATTTTACAAGTAAGAAAACTAAGGCACGGAGAGGTTAAATAATTTGCCCAAGGTCACTCAGCTCGTAAGTGTCGGATCTAGGACCCAAACTGAGGCAGTTTGACTCCAGAGCCTCACTTTTAACCAGTATGCTATACTGCTTATATGAATTTAGTAAAAATTTCTACTTAGAGGATCATAAAACATTATAATGTTGCATGAGCACAAACATATGAGCTACAAATAAATTCTCAGTTGTATTTCTTTTATCTCAAAACTATATTTACTCATAAATTTTATGTCTTCTAAAACTCGAGAGGGTTCTGCTTGGATTTGTTTATGAATATTTGCATAGTCAAGTACATGTGCTACTCCTCAAGCTATGTCTAAGTTATAATAAAAATATGTACTGGAATAGTTTGAAGAAGTTTCTGTGTATTTAATAAACTGCATCCAGCACAGTGATGGGCTGGACAGAATCAGGAAGGATCCAGTGAATATCTGTTAGACTTAATGTAAATGCCACCAAGAATTTCAGCTCTTTCATTTCCCAAATGGTATTTTTCAGGTGAATCTTTGTAGTCCCTATTTGTTATTGAGAAGAGCAGTACTGGCTTGTTTACGTCAGCTTGTACAGAGGGAAGCAGCTGAAGTTTCAGAACATGCTGTTATGCTTGCTAAGGATAGCAGAAAAGAGTTGACTCCAGGTAATTCTTTTTTATCACCATTATCTCCAGCTTAAATGATTATTTTAATCTTACGTCTTCCATATAAACATAAGGGTTTTTTTGTTTGTTTTTTCTTTTTATTAACATATAATGTATTTGTTTCAGTGGTACAGGTCTGTGATTCATCAGTCTTACACAATTCACAGCGCTCACCATAGCACATAGCCTCCCCAGTGTTTTTAAAATGAAATTTAAAAGTTAATATATAATGTCTTAAACCTGCTACAAGAGACAGTTGCTAACAATTACTATCATTCCAACCAGTAATGTTACTGGTTTAGAGCAATGGTTTTCAAACTTAGGTCCCCGAACTAGCAATACCCACCTCACTGAGAACTTGTAAAAAATGCAAATGATTGGGCCCCATCACAAATCTGCTTAACCAGAGATCTGTGAGTGGAGCCCAGCAATCTGTTACCTATGTTTTATAATCCCTGTTAATGAATTTGAGAGCCTCTTAAATTTTAGAGCAAGTTTTTTCACAGCAATCAATTGAAGTTGGATTTAGTCTTTAAGTAATTTACCATATGTGCCTTTCTTCCTCCGAAATCTCATTTAATAAAAAACTTACCATAGATGAGTTTTCTTCAGGTTAGAGGGTTTTTACGCCTCTTCTTTATTTTAGGGCTGAATTAAAGGATTTCTTATTTTAAAATTATGTGTGTAACCCAAATATGCACACAAATTCAAACAACCTACAAAAATAGGAATGGCAATATCTTACTCTTTTATGTATATAGTTTCCAAAGTGCTGTCACACTTTTAGAAGGTCTCAGGCTTCACAAAGCTTTCCAGTATCTAAAGCACACAACAATGTGTTTTACTGTCATGCTGTGCTTCTTAAATTAGTTTGTTATTATATTAAAACTTTAACTCTGGCTTGAGTTAATCAACATTGCTAAACTAGTATAGTAGTCATCAAAAAGCTTGCACAACTCATTTGAGAACAATTGATGACTTACCTTAACTAGAGAAATTTTAATCTTTTAATCGTGGGATATTCCGCCCGAGTGACCTTCACTTTATATTCACCACTGAAATTATCCACATCTTTTGCTTTGGCTTTGATTGTGTAAACATGCTGGTATATGTTCCTAGAATTCTTGAATTAGCTATGTGAGTAAAATACAGTAAAGAACTTGTTATATAATTCCCTTTTTTAAATTTTATAATTTTTCAAACTAAAGGAAAAGTTAGAAGTAATGTGCAGTGAACACATATATTCACCTACTTAGTATCTTTATGGCACTCATTTTATATATCTTCCTCTCTTTCCAAATATACAAGACCTTTGCCAAACCATCTGAAAGCAGGCTGCAGACATCATGACAACTCATCCCTAATACATAATATTCTCCTGCATGACCACGCGTCATTTCCACACTTAATAAAATCAACACTGATTTAGTAGCAATCATAAAATGTGCAGTTCTTACACAAATTTCCCCAGTTATCCAAAAAATATCCTTTATGACTCCTTCTACCCTCCCTTACCACCACCCAAATATAGGATCCAGCCATGACTCACACATTACAATGGTTCTGTCTCTTTCGACTCCTAATCGGAAACATTCCTGCTGCCTCCTTCTGATCTTTTTTTTTAATTGAAGTATAGTTGACACCCAGTGTTAATTAGTTTCAGGTGTACAGCATCATGATTCAACACATTTTTATGTTATGCTATGCTCACCACAAGTGTAGCTCTCATCTGTCACCATACCATGCTATTATAATACCAATGACATATTCCCTGTGCTGTACCTTTTATCCCAGTGATGCCTCCTTCTGGTCTTTAAAAGATAATTTCTCTTTCAAAATAGTGTAATAATAGCATAATCTTTAGAATCTAAATGCTTTCAGAAATGCTAAGTAAGTTAAATTTTCAAGAGAAAATTTATTTGTTCTTTTGGCATTTCCGGAATTAGAGGAAGTAGATGCTAGACCAAGGCTTATGTTTCTCCTTTGAGGTGCTTTATTACTTTGCAATGAGAATATTTGCATGTAATATTTTAATAACTTTTGAATATGTGTGCTTCTCATATGGCAGTTTTGTTTTCTGTATTACTTAGATCATTGATTTTCTTCTTGTCAGATGCTAACATCAGAGAAGTGGGCCTTGAAGGGGCATTATTGACCTTACTAGATAAAGAAACAGATCAGAAGTTATGCCATGATATCAAAGAGACTTTAAATCATATGCTTACATCTATGGCAGTGGATAAGCTCTCCTTCTGGTTAAAGCTTTGTAAAGATGTACTTGCTGCATCAGCTGGTAAGTATCAGTGGTTACCATTTGAAATAAAATTGAAAGTGAAAACGTTATATATAAAATTGCTGGTGACAATTCATTTTGTCTGAGTATTTGGATTGTAATTGCTTATTGCTTTTTTCAAATGAAGATTTTAGTGTTTCCATCTAACACTTAAGCCTGTGGGGTTTTTTTATTCTTCTGATTATCTTTTATGACTTCCCTGTATAAAACAAACTAAAAAGTAGTCATTTATACTATAAAAGTGATGTCATGACTTTGAGTAGCTCCATCATTTGTTTTCATACTTATAATTTTTTTTAAGATTTTATTTATTTGACAGAGAGAGAGAGCATAAGCAGGGGGAGCCGCAGAGGGAGAGGGAGCCCAATGTGGGCTTGATCCCAGCACCCTGAGATCATGACCTGAGCCAAAGGCAGATGCTTACCGACTGAGCTACCCAGATGCCCCCAAACATACAATATTTGAAGGACTGCATCAAATCAGCTTAATAGAAAAATCATCAAAAGTTGCGACATTTTTTTTTCTAAAGATTTTATTTATTTATTTGAGAGAGAGAATGAGATAGCATGAGAGGGGAGAGGGTCAGAGGGAGAAGCAGACTCCCCGCTGAGCAGGGAGCCTGATGCAGGACTCGATCCCAGGACTCCAGGATCATGACCTGAGCCGAAGGCAGTCGCTTAACCAACTGAGCCACCCAGGTGCCCTAAAGTTGCAACATTTTGAGCAGGCGAGTTTCAATGCACTCAATAATGTTGATTTCAAACAGGGTTAGAAAACAATGTTATTTCCCTGTTGTCTTTGTCAGTATAAGTGTTAGTGAGTCTCAAATTTATCTTTGGAGTAAGAGAGAAAATAAATGAGATGAAGAAAGGAGACAAATCAGTTCTGTTCCAGGTACTATACATACTTATCTGATTTAGTCATTTAACCATCCAATGAGTAGGCAGTATTATTCCATTTTACACAAGAGAAAACAAGACTTGGAAAGGTTAAGTAATTTGCCCAAAAACACACACAAATGGATTCAAACCTTTCCCTCCATGACTTTAAAATTCAGCTTCGGGCGCCTGGGTGGCTCAGTCGGTTAAGCAGCTGCCTTCTGCTCAGGTCATGATCTCAGGGTCCTGGGATCGAGCCCCACATAAGGCTCCTTGCTCCATGGGGAGCCTGCTTCTCCCTCTCCCACTCCCCTGCTTGTGTTCCCTCTCCTGCTGTGTCTCTCTCTGTCAAATAAATAAATAAAATCTTTTAAAAAAAATAAAATAAAATTCAGCTTCCAGGATACCTGGGTGTTCAGTCAGTTAAGTGTGCCACTCTTGATTTCTGCTCAAGTCATGATCTTAAGGTTGTGAGATCGAGCCCCATATATGGCTCCGTGCTCAGCACAGTTTGTCCCTCTCCCTCTGCTCCTCCCCGCTCATTCTCTCTCCTTCTCAAATAAATAACATCTTTAAAATAAAATAATAAAATCCAGCTTTGTATTTCAGTAGCTCTTAAACTCAGTTACTCAAGCCTTATAATTTAATGTGTTTAAATATGTGAAAGGAAGAAAGATATTTAAAAAAAATTTTTTTTACATTCTCCACTGTCTACCTTGGTCCTGTTCCCTTCCAATGATTTATATCTGCTCTTTCAACTACTGTGCTCTACATGTTTTCCTTTGTTAAAAGGCTCTCTTCTATCCCCACTACTTGAGAACTTACAAGGACTTCTCCTTTGAAAGAAGATCTATATGTGTCTTGATAGGTTGATTATACTTTTCTGATATCTCACCTATTTTTTTCACCTATTTTTTTTTAATCTTATATTCACACTCCTTGAGCTTACTTGCTCAATTTTACTTCACCATTTGTTCTTTATCCTTTGTAGTTTGGTTGAATCCCTTCTTAGGAAAACATGCATTTCAGTCTTTGGCTTATTATTTTAGTCTTAAGACAAGACTTTGCATAATTCTGTGACATCTTTGCTTTCATAACACATTCAAAATATGTTGACATGCAAGATAATTTAAGGAAAAAAAATGTTGCTTTTTTTTATAGCATTAATTCCATTTTAAGTCAAGTTAAACAGAGTTAATAAGTTAACAGTTAATATAAAGAGGAAATGGGGCACCTGGACAGCTCAATGTGTTGAGCACCCAACTCTTGATTGCAGTTCAGGTCATGATCTCTGGGTCCTGAGATCCAGCCTTGAATTGAGCTCTGTGCTGCTGACCGAGCATGGAGCCTGCTTGGGATTCTCTTTCTCCCTCCCCCATGCTCGCGCGCACACTCTCGCTCTCTGTCTAAAAAAATAATAATGATGATTCACTCCTCACTGGCTCTGGCCATTATGACAATATGAGACTATCAATGACAGCAGTGGATCTGTCCTAAGAAAAATATTTTCAGACATTTTCGGTGGGTTCGGGAACCTTAAATCTGTTCAAGACCCTAGTGTTATAACAGCCTCCCTAGTGCAATCCACCATGCTCCATAGCAGAGCATGTTGAGCTTCCTTAAGCATAACTGTCTACGTAGTGGGGACTGATAATTATCCTAGTATTTAGTATCCTGTCTGTTATGTCATGTTTGGTTTTTCACTTCGAATATAATCGAACAACTCTGTCATTTTGACCTGGAACATTTTTAGAGCATTTCTTTAGATACCAGTGTTGTCTGTGATTATTAGATGTGATCATTTTACATTTTACGTGATTACATTACATTGTTAAAGATGTATGATTGGTCAACAACAGTTCTAGTATGAATTTGAAGTCATTTGTGTTCCTTTATAAATGTATCTTACATTTGATTGTAATTACATGTATTCTCCCTTGATAAAAGACTTTACAGCTGTAACTTGTGTGGATACAGTGCAAGAAGAGGAAGGAGATAAAGGGGATGATGCCTCAGTTCTGACCACCAGAAATGATGATAAATCATATCCATATACTAATCCCCATTGGGCTACTAGAGTCTTTGCTGCCGAGTGTGTCTGTAGGATAATTAACCAGTGTGAGAATGCACACAGCGCACATTTTGACATTGCTTTAGCACAAGAAATGAAAAAAAGGGATTCAAGAAGTAAGTGGCATAAAGATGAAAAGACCAAAGGATATACATAGAAATGTTGTCTGCTTATGTTTTTAATATTAATTTAAGAAGTAAAACTAGAAAGTAGTTTGTATTCTTCCAAATCAGTTATGAATTCGACTATAATATTTGTGTAAGCTATAAAGCTATAAAACATTAGTTTTAATGTTTATACACATTTTCAATGATTTAGCTTCTTAAATTGTCATTCACTTTTGTTTAATGGACTTGTGCATGACTTAAGTTTATAGAAAATAAGCATGTTCTTGGAAAGTAGTACATGCATTAGCTTACCCCCAAAATTTATTTTCTGAATTACAACTTACAGTATTTTTGCTTATCGATTATTTTGGTTTCATAGATATTACCCCGAAAACATTAGAGCCTATCACAATGTAACGTAAACCTGCTTGCAAGGCCACTTTGACTTTTTATTCAGTTTTATTGTTTGTACCTAAAGGGGTATGTGTACATACTACAGCTTGAATTCACTTAAGCACATTGTGTTCAAAGACACAGTGCACATATCTAAATGCCATAGATATATTTTTTACCAGACGAAAGAATTATATAACAAAATATTGCTATTGCCAGTGTGCGAGTATGAATTAGGTATCTCTTTTTTAGTGATTTTTCAAGCAAATGTTTATCGAGTCTCTTTATTTGTAATGAGCACTATTCTAGATACTGATAGGTATAAAATTAGTATATCATAGATGCTTACTGATTCCTTTCTTCCCAATTAAAATTGTAATTGGCACTTACTAAGTGAGTTGGTTTCTTCATTGTGACCTATAACATTCTTATTAAAATTAGTCCCAGGTATATTTTGAGTAAAGGTTAGTTGTACCCCTGAACGTTTTATTGTTGAAATATTGTTAAGTGATTGTCCTGTGTCTCTCCCCAGTAGAATCATTATGCCAAAGAATGTATTGTAGGCATGAAAAGAATTCTCATTTATAATTTTATAGCTACAAATATTTTTTATATTCCTATCATTTGTGTATGTGTTAAGACATACAGAAATAACATAATCTAGTCCATATAAAGAACCACATAAAACTATGTTTTTCAAAAGGAACATTTAAGTCTTTCAGCTTCAACTTGACATAATTACTGTTATGCTATTTAATTACTGCCTAATTCATCAATACCCAAAGTTTCCTAAATACCTTCTAATGTGCTTTTATCAGAAAGTCTGAAAAAAGGTTGTTTTTGAAGGTACTGTTAGCACTCTTAAAGGATGCTGATTTTGTCTTTGATTTTTGAATAGCTGCGTAATTGTTTGCCTTGGGACTTTTTTGTATGTGATTATTTGCAGTAGTGCAGCAAATCCAGCTTTAAAGTCTGTATTTAACAAACAGTACAGTGAAACAGTAAATCAAATCAGAGGTATTTAAAAGAAAATCTAGAAAAGTCTGAAATTATAAGGAGGAGAAATGATCATTTAACGTAAATCTTAGTTCCAACGTATGCTTTTTCTTGATAAGATTTTTTTAATCTTGTAGATGACTTTTTGGTGCTACATCTTGCCGACTTAATTCGCATGGCCTTTATGGCTGCCACGGATCATAGTGACCAGCTCCGTCTTTCTGGCCTTGAAACACTGTTAGTTGTTATTCGACGATTTGCAGCTATTCCAGAACCGGAGTTTCCAGGTCATGTGATTCTGGAACAGTATCAAGCCAATGTAAGCACTTTTTGTTCAAGAGTTTTTGAAACTAATGGGCATGTCACTTTTCAATATGTAAATGAGTATATGTCTCGGTTAATATATCACCAGGATAATCATTATATAGAAGCATATGTTTGAAGAAGAAATCTTCAAGTAAAAGCGAAGTGGTACATAAAACAGGTCTTTTGTAAGGTTACAGTTTAATAATTAAAAAACCTTCTTGGTAATTTGGGGGGAATAAAGGACATTGCTAATTAAAATCTTTACAAAATATCTGAATATTCTTAAGATAACACTAAATCATTACTAAATATTCCATTTAGGCTGCATGCATATTTTGTCTTAAAATCATCACTCCTGGAATAAATGTAACCTCCTTTTTTTCCTCTCAGCTTAGAAAAGAATTCAGGCTCCTATTACTGGTTCTGTAATCTTTATAACTGATGTTTCACTGGTGCATTGAACAATGTAGGAAGAACAAGGAAGATAACAATGTTCGCATATTCCATCACACACATCCCATCATTCATCCTTCCCTACCTCTCCTTGTGATTCAGAGGCAGCTTCTGTGGGGTAGCAGTTAGGGAGACAGGAGCAATTCACCAGTCCGCTCTCTCCATCAAATCCCATTTCCCAGCAGGAAATGCCTGTGTGTGCTCTGAGAGGAAGCAAAAGGGAGGGATAGGAGTTAAATAGAACTACCATATTAGCATGAAATGTTACAATTCAACTTAAGGGGAGCTCTCTTATATTTTTAGCCCTCATAAAATTGCAAATGAGGGGTGCCTGGCTGGCTCAGTGGGTAGAGCATGGGACTCTGATCTCAGGATCGTGAGTTCAAATCCCACATTGGGCATAGAACTTGCTTTAAAAAAATTGCAAATGATAGAAGTAAAATTACAGCTCCCTTAAGCTGAAAAGGAAAGTTTTTTTCACGAATCCCAGTTGGTTCTGCTTTCTTCTACACTGGCTTTATTTTCGAGTTTGCTCTCCCCAGGTGTTATCAAGATGCCTTTCTTAGCACCCGGTCTTAAAAAGAGACGGTGCTTCTGTCCCGGTTTTCCCAGCAGACATCTTCAGAAGACCTTTTATAACCCCCTGCTTGGGTCCCTGGAGTCAAGCAGGGCTCTCAGCTCTGTAGCAACAACATGGGCAAAGAGTGGGTAAGAGAGAAGGTTCCCCAAAGGAAAATTGAGGTGCCCTTATCTAAAAGAAGATATACTGGACAGGCAGAAACAATAGGTGTCTGGAATACCTATTATAAACAGATAATTTTAAAATAATATTAAAATGAGAGTTTGTGCTATCTTACTTATTGATGCTTGATATTTCATGTCATTTGTTGCCAGGTAGGAGCGGCACTTAGGCCAGCCTTCTCTTCGGAGACGCCACCTGATGTCACTGCCAAAGCATGTCAGGTAAATGGTTAAAAAGACAAAGTTTGGATGCCTGGGTGGCTCAGTCGGTTAAGCATCTGCCTTTGGCTCAGGTCATGATCCCAGGGCCCTGCAATCGAGTCCAGCGTTGGGCTCCCTGCTCCACAGGAAGTCTGCTTCTCCCTCTGCCCCTCCTCCCACTTGTTCTCTCAATCTCTCTCTTTCTCAAATAAATAAAATCTTTATAAATAAATAAACAGACAAAGTTTAAGAAGTACAACCCTCTCTTAGGAGGCAGTTATCCAGTTAGTATTTGATACCAGGGGTTCTACATTATAGTTGTCTAACCATTAATCTCAGCTGTTCCTTTTCCTTTACTTTCTTTTTTTTTTTAAGATTTTATTTATTTATTTGACAGAGACACAACAAGAGAGAGGGAACACAAGCAGGGGGAGTGGAAGAGGGAGAAGCAGGCTTCCCGCTGAGCAGAGAGCCCTATGTGGGGCTCGATCCCAGCACCCTGGGATCATGACTTGAGCCGAAGGCGGATGCTTAATGACTGAGCCACCCAGACGCCCCCTTTCCCTTTACTTTTTAAATTTAGAGAATTTCCCCTTCTTTTCATGTAACTACATGGTAATCCACTGTTGGATATGTTATAATTTATTTAACCAGTGATGGATGTATGGGTTTTTCATCTTCTGCTATTACATACATTGCTGCAGTAAATGACTTTCCGCACAGGTCACTTTACTGGGTACAAGTGTATCTGTGAGGTAAATTCTACAAGATTGAATTGCTGGTTTAAAGACTATATTTTTGGGGTTTACCAATTTAAACTCCTCCCAGCATTGTATGCAAATACCTGTTGTCCCACAGTCTTAACAATACTGTAAGTTGTCAAACTTTTAGGTTTTTGTCTGTATTTTAGACATAGTTTAGATTTATATTAGAATAGTTTTAGATTTATATTTCAAGTGATCCTGAGCATTTTTTCATGTATCTAAGCCATTATAATATATAATTTTTTGTTTTGTTTTTAAAGATTTTATTTATTTGAGAGAAAAAGAGAGGGCACAAGTGAGCATGAGCAGGGGTGTGGGGGAGCGGAGGCAGAGGGAGAAGCATACTCCACACTTAGTGGTGAGCCCTACGTGGCTCTCAATCCCAGGCCCCTGAGATCATGACCTGAGCCAAAGTCAGAAGCTTAACCCACTGAGCCACACAGATGCCCCTAAGAGCTATTATAATATATAATTTTAAAGTAACTTTTCTAGGAATGATTGTCAGACACTCAAATGACCTGCAATAATTAAAAGCAGAACTGGCTTGAATTGAATTATTTATAAACATAATGGAATAAACTAAATTTAGTCCATTCTTTCAACTTTCTTTTATTCACTTGTATTTAGGATGTGTTTGGTGCCTTGAATATTCAAAGAACTGTATTAAATGTTGTACCAAGGGCACCTGGGTGGCACAGTTGGTTAAGCATCCAACTCAGTTTTGGCTCCAGCGGTGATCTCAAGTTGTGAGATTGAGCCACACTTCAGCTTCCACACGCAGGACAGAATCTGCTTAAGACTCTCTCTCTCCTTCTCCCCCCTCCCCCTCCCCTTCCATACTCTCTCTTGCTTTCTCTCACTCTCTCTCTCAAATAAATGTGCTGAGTCTCTGACTTACTACCACTTCATTATTTGTGTTCTTGTTTTAAGCCATTAAAATCTTTTGTGAAATGAGACAGGAACTGAATAAATAGATGGAAGAGGAAAAATTAATTTTCTCTAGGAAAAGAGAAATACTATGACATCCAAGAAAACCAGACAGCCTCTGATAATTGAGCAAACTGTTTGCATTGGAGAATTATTAATAATGTTTTGTTTTAAAATACTTTCCGTATCTTTTTTCAAAATAAAATTTCATTAGGGTTTTAAATATTAAGTTCTTTATCTTTCAACAGTTATACTAATTAACCACACCATCTCTGCGTTTAAAGTAGATAAAATAATCAAGACTGAAGATTTAATTCAAATGTTAATCCAAACATTTATGAAAGTGGTACCTTTCATAGCTTCATTTCTCCATATTAATAACGTCTGAAACTCTTTGCTTTATCTACTTATTAACACTGGTTTCCTTGCTTCAACCTTAGACTTTGTTCCCTTTTGAAATGCTGGCTTTTGACTGGCATAATCAGCAGCATCCATTGGGTTTCCTGATAGCAAGATGATTTCAGTGTGTTAGATTCCTGAGATATGGGCAGCTCTGCTGAACTCACAAAGGAGGTATCTATAATTTTTAAATGTAACTTTTGATTTTCTTAAAAACCAGGTTTGCAGTGCCTGGATAGCAAGTGGAGTTGTAAGTGACCTTAATGATCTCCGAAGAGTTCATCAGTTGCTTGTTTCATCATTAACAAAAATACAGGCTGGAAAAGAGGCTCTGAGTCACTTATATAATGAAAGTGCCTCTACCATGGAAATATTAGCTGTGCTGAAAGCCTGGGCAGAGGTTAGTGCTTCTCCATTTATAACTGGAATTTTAGAAGTTGTTAATAAACACCATAGGCTATAAACTGAAATTAACTATTTAAAATACAACTAAGTCCCTTTTTAAGGTTAACAAAAGACTTTCAACATGAGATTTCTTTATATGCTCATTGATTTCTTTTTTTTTAACCAAGCATTCTATAATATTTACTGTCTATAATCTGCTATTTTAAGAAGGGGCAGCCATGAGCCAGGGAGACAGAACAACCAGAAATCAACTGTTATTGAAATCTAAATTTTGGAAATATGGGTCTGTTTATATGTTCTATCAATTCTGTACACATACTTGAGTGTTATTTTAGCGTTAAAAGAATGGCTTTTGAATATTAAATAATCATTTTCTTTTCCAAAATTAATGAAATATTACAGGGAAATTATTAACTTTATCTACTTTTCTAATCAGGAAGAAAGATATATAATTTTTAAATTTACTTTGAGAATGTGTGAGCATATATGAAAGTAGATAGAATAATATAATGCACTCATATATACCCACTCTTGAGGCTTCAACAATTCCCATACTTAGCCACCCTAAGTTCAATATATCATTTTGATGAAGGTATATAGTCTCAGATTGCAACTGAGAGCATTAACCAATATGTAAGAAAGCATTTCCTCCGTTAAACAAATTAAAACCTGAAGATTGGAGTCTATTTTTGTCATTACTTAGGTTTGACAAACCTTGGTTAGGAAGTAGTTCTGCCTAGATTTAGTAAGCTGGAACTAATGATCTTTAATAGTCAACTTTGTATGCTTTTAAACATTTGCTTTTAGTAGAGCAAACAAATTTTCTAATCTCTGTAACCTATTTTATAAATAATTCTCTACTTATATAGTGTACTTAAAATAATTTGAATCTCTAGGCTCTTACTTAAGCCCATTACCTCCCATTTTCCCTTCAGTAAAAATAATGACTGACCAACAGGTTGTGTATAATTGAGGTCCATAATCTGCTATCTAAAAATTTTTGGAGCCAGATTTATTTTGAAATCAGAATTTGGGGAAATTTTTATTTTTTTAAAGATTTTATTTTATTTATTTGAGAGAGAGAGTGAAAGAGAGGGCACAAGAGGGGGTAGGGTCAGAGGGAGAAGCAGACTCCCCGCAGAGCAGGGAGCCCGATGCGGGACTCAGTCCTGGGACTCCGGGATCATGACCTGAGCTGAAAGCAGTCGCTTAACCAACTGAGCCACCCAGGCGCCCCTAGAATTTGGGGAAATTTTTAAAGTAATACAGTGCATATTCCATGTATCCCTCCAGGAAATTGTGGCAATACCGTAGAATCTATAATTAAGCACATTAATATATCTGTAATAAAATGTTTGAATATTCACACTATGTCGAATAGAGACTATAAATGGCCTCCTAAATTCAGTCAAGTTTGCCACCAGATTATAATTAGTTTTCAGTGCTTTTTGGGTTTTAGAGTTGTAGGTAGAGGCGTAATACATGCTATTTCCTGTGTTGAATACTTCCACATACGATAGTCATATAAACAGTCCATGTTCAATCTATTTATGTAAACTTTTTGTAGTGATTTGGTAGTAACTTGGAAAGAAAATATTTTCCATATTTCAACTTATTGCAGTTCAGAAATGGGTGCCTGAAGCTATATGTTGTGGTGAATTATAGGGCTATAACCAGGCTTAATGAGAAGAATGTTGTGATCATTTAGTTATAGCTGTCAGGATATAAAAGTGCAGAATGGGGGGCGCCTGAGTGGCTCAGTCGTTAGCATCTGCCTTTGGCTCAGGTCATGATCCCAGGGTCCTGGGATCGAGCCCCACATCGGGCTCCCTGCTCCGCGGGAAGCCTGCTTCTCCCTCTCCCACTCCCCCTGCTTGTGTTCTCTCTCTCGCTGTGTCTCTCTCTGTCAAATAAATAAAATCTTTAAAAAAAAAAATGCAGAGCGGTAACATATTTGTCAAGTATTTGCTATCCATAATGCATCTCATTGAAGGGAATATTTCTGGATCTTTCTACCCCAGTTTGTATGTGTGGTTACATGTATATACCTTCTTGGTATCAGAGTGCATTTGAAATCCAGTATGCTCAAAGGTAAGGTCTGTCTCCTTGGCAAGATAAAAAATATTATAGCACCTTATTAATGGGTACAAGATCTTCCTATTTACAAATTAACCCTGTAACAGGTCTACGTAATTGCTGTAGAAAGACATAAAAGCCACAGAGAACCTTTGAAGACTACCACCTGTTCAGAAGAGAGTGTCAGAAATGGGTCGTATTCGTCAGACGGACTGCTTGACTTAGTCCACACAGACCTGGGCACATTGAGTAGGCTCTGGCTTGCTGCACTTCAGGATTTTGCTCTCTTAACGTTGCCTTCAGAATTTGCCTCCCAACTTCCTGTTGAAGGTAAGGGGTTTGTAAAATATGTACATAATTCCTAGAGTGACAATCAGTAACTTTTCAAAATTTATCCTTTAGCAAGTAATGTTTAGCTGAAACATTTTCCCCGTAGTAATTTCCATTCATAGAATAAGGATGTGAGAATTGCTTCAGGGTAGATACCCTGAAGTTGATCTGCTAGGTAATAAGGCATGCACACCTTACCTCACAAGATACTGCCAAACTGCTCTCCAAGCAGTTGTAAAAATTTATATGCCCAACATATAACAGTACGTTTCTGTTTCACTAGATCTTCTACTATTGTATGTTGTCATACTTAATAAATTCTGTCCATTAGGTGGATATGAAATAGTTTTTCATTGTTTTATTTTGTTATTTAGTTGATTGAAAACCTTTTTTCATAGGTTTATGGGCTAAGTTTCTTCTTCCATCAATCATCTAGTCATAATCCTTGACCATTTTCTACTTGGTATTTGTCATGATTTTACTGATTTGTTAATCCCTTATCTAATTTTAGTATTCTTTTGTGATTGCATGTCTTCCAGGTCTATAGCTTATTCTTTTATCTCTCTAAAATTAGTGTAGTCAGTCGTTTATGGTCTGTGGTTTTGTGTAATACCTGATAAATTTTTTTTTTTTAATTTAAGATCATAAAGACCTAGAAGCATTACAGTTTTGTACTTTACAATTTGGGTTTTAGTGCATCTAGATTGTGTGTGGAATGGGATAGGCATCTAGTTTTGTAGTCAGTTATTAATCTGCATTTTATGGATTGGGTATTTGGTAGCCACTTTTATTCTTGATGTTATTCTAGATGCCTTTTTTTTTCTCTTTGATACGAATTTCAGGTCAGCCTGCCAACTTCTATTAGAATTTTAACTGGAATTATACACAGTGAGAGAGGAGTGTTTATTGTACTTTTCAGTAGCATCAAAATGGAAATAAACTGATTTATTGGCATAGTGTGTCAGCTACTAGTGAATGACAGATATAAATCAACATGAGTAAATCTCAAAAACATAAAATTAGGTGAAAAAAACACAAGTTCAAAAAAGTTACATAAAGATGGTGCCTGTTAAGTAAAGTTAAACACAAAATAAGAGCACATATTATTTATAACTACAAACATCTGTTGTGAAACATCTTTTATGAATACAGACATCTATCGTGGGAGTGAGTCACACTGACTTGAGGAAAGTGGTTATAGAATGAGGGATAAGAATTAATGATTGTTAACAAAGTTTTATAGAGTTTTTTGTTTTTTTTTTTAATAAGTAAGTGATTTAAGAAAGGCAAAATGTTAATGTTAATCGGGGCGCTTGGGTGGCTCAGTTGGTTAAGCGACTGCCTTCGGCTCAGGTCATGATCCTGGAGTCCCGGGATCGAGTCCCACATCGGGCTCCCTGCTCTGCAGGGAGTCTGCTTCTCCCTCTGACCCTCTTCCCTCTCATGCTTTCTATCTCTCATTCTCTCTCCCTCTCAAATAAATAAATAAAATCTTTAAAAAAAAAAATGTTAATGTTAATCTTATAAGTAGGTAAATGGGTATCAGTATTTGTTTCAAACACACATCGCATAAATTCCTTAAAGGAACTTTTGAGATGATGGGAACGGTCTGTTATCTTGTAACACCGAAGAGAGAAAATGCTGTGGGAGCTAATCTCTTTTATTCCTCCTGAAACTGCTTCTGCTTTTTTTGTAGGTGGTGCTTTCTACACAGCAGAGACTAGTGAAAATGCAAAATTGCATTATTACAACTCCTGGGCACTTATCCTGCATGCTACAGCATTGTGGCTTACCAGCACAGGCTTTGTTGTTGCTGACCCGGATGAAGGAGCATCTCATCTCTCAAGACCTGTAACACCAACTTCCATGTGTCAGGGTTCATCATCTGGGGCTACGGTAAAGTCCCCTGAGGATGTCTGCACTGATAGATTCCATCTTATTTTAGGTCAGTAAAAGAGCTAACAAGCTTCCAATCCTACAGAATTTTTCTTGAATTGTGCCTTACTGCCTATCAGCTCTTGGTGGTTATTATCTCATCTTTGTTAGGTGTTAGTGATAAACTTGATATAACTGAGTAAACTTGTATACATTTTATAAAATTGCAGATTTCATTAAGTCTGGAATCCCATTACAGGCTGGCTTCAGCATCATGTTGAATGAATTACAGAAATTATAAAACAATCCTAGTTTTTTCCACACAATTTTTAAAAGATTCATGTGGTGTCTATAAATTTTTTAAATTTCTTTCTCTCTATATTAAAAAATACCAATATACTGAGGGGGTCCACCTGCATGCACCACCCCCAACCTCCTATCTGTGTTCTTAAGGATTGCAAGGTTTAAGAAAGTCTACTCAAAGGTATAAAATTGCAAGCAAATATTTAAGGTCAAAGAGATGACATTTTAGGTTATGAAGTTTAACCCATTCTTTGGCTTTCCTGGAACTTCATTTTTAAAGGGAAATATCTTTCTAAAATAGTTTCTAGAATAAATGAAAGAAATATTTTTCATATTTTACCTAGTTCTTGGAAAACAACCCATTAGATCATTACCTATAAAAAAATTATTAATTAAATGAAATATAAGGGTTACAAAGATACGTGATTAAATTAAGTAAGGTTTATGGTTCACAGAACTTCTATTATTATTCCTTCTCAGGCCAGACATGACCACAATTTCCTGTATCCTTGGGTATATTAAAATTTTGTTTCCATTTGCCTTGAGACAAGAGCTTTTTAAAAACAAACTTAGAGAATGAAGGATGGCAGTTACTATGGGCATAAGCTATGCAATTTGACTATCTCAGTTCAAATTCTTTGTATACTCCATTGTAACTGACCTTGAGTAAATTAAATAACTTAAGCTCTGTGTGCTCATCTCCCTGTCAGAAAGAATGTTAATAATACCATGGAGCGTGGGACTCTTGATCTCAGGGTTTTAAGTTCGAGCCCCATGTTGGGGGTAAAGTTTACTTAAAAATCTTAAAAAAATAAAAAAGTACCTACTTCCTCAGGTATTGTGAGAATGAAACGAAATGGTATATGTAAAGATGCAGTGCTTGATCCATGATAATCACTCAGTAAGAATAAAGTAAGTAAGAATAAAGTTATGAAACTCTACATGTTGGGGCGTCTGGCTGGCTCAGTTGGTAGAGCATGTGACTCTTAATCTTAGGGTCATGAGTTCAAGCTCTGCGTGGGTCCTACTTTAAAAAAACTTATTTATTTATTTATTTATTTATTTATTTATTCTTAAGATTTTTTTATTTATTTAACAGAGACAGACAGCAAGAGAGGGAACACAAGCAGGGGGAGTGAGAGAGGGAGAAGCAGGCTTCCTGCCGAGCAGGGAACCCGATGCAGGGCTAGATCCCAGGACCCTGGGATCATGATCTGAGCTGAAGGCAGTCACTTAACCAACTGAGCCACCCAGGTGCCCCTAAAAGACTTGCTTTATTACTTAATTGTTTAGTCTTAAATTCATTGTGGTTTTTTACTTTACCTTTTTGCCAAGCTTATTTGTATATCTTATCTAAATATAAAATGGATTCCTTAACTTCATGAACTAAGAATCTCAAAGAAGCCTCCTCTTTTTCTGTTTTCTGCAGGGATCAGTGTGGAATTTCTCTGTTCCTTACGCTCAGATGCAACCATGGAAAGCATTACTGCTTGCTTACATGCATTACAGGCCCTTCTAGATGTTCCTTGGCCCAGATCTAAAATTGGCAGTGACCAGGTGATTTCTTATTTTTTTGTTAGGCTTCTGTAGTTTTCAAGGAACAGGAATAAAAACATGTTCAGGTTACTACAGCAAACAGAAAATGAACACAGAGAAGTAAAAGAAAACTAAACTGCTGCACGACTTGATCTCTCAGAACTGGAACGCTGTCAGGAACTGTGCAGACCCAGGAGCAGTAATGCCTCTGACTGCCGCTTTCTGTCTCTGCTTCTGCTGCACTGATTTCTGCTGCTAACCACTCAGTACCACCTCTTCAGTCGAACTTTCAGCAATGAGGGGAGGGCACTGTATTGAAGTGGCCAGTAGAGTAGCCACTAGTTACATGTAGAATTCCTTGATTTTCTGCTTCAGTGCACCCTGTTCTTTGTATACATCTGTATCTTCTATTCCATTTCCCCAAGAAAGAATCTACTTGGTTCATATAGTTATGTCTATTACAGAGTATTCCTATTGGCTGAGTTGTTCTTCCTGGTTTTTAAAGAGATTACTGGCTAGCCTATAGGTGGAGTCAGACACTAATATCTGACCCAGTTGTGACCATGATAATAGGATCACTATGAAAGTATGGCACTTCTTTAACATCTTTCCTAGGAGAAACTATGATTTTCTCTCTAGGTAGACTATAATTTAACCTGTTAACACTTTTGTTTATTAGGTTTAAATTACTAATCAGCGTCTTCCCTGACTGGGATTGTACTTGAATAAATTCTGAACTTTTTGTTCTTGTTTATTCTGTATATTAAAACAAGTACAGTAAAGACAGATTTACTCTATTATTTTCAAAGATGAAAGAAAGCCACCAGAGTAAGCATTAGAAAAGAAAAGCCGAAAAAGAGACTATTTGTCCAGTGTATTTTATTTTATTTTTTTAGGATTTTATTTGAGAAAGTGAGTGAGCACACACGAGTGGGGGGAGGGGCAGAGGGAGAGGGACAAGGAGACTCCCCGCTGAGCAGGGAGCCTGACATGGGGCTCGATTCCAGGACCCTGGGATCATGACCTGAGCCCAAGGCAGATGCTTAACTGAGCCCACAGAGGCGCCCCAGTGTATTTTATTCTTTAGAGGGATATCCATTTTATGCTTATTAACTTACCACTTTTTAATGTCTTCCTTCTCCATCAATCTTTGTTATTACTAGAAAACTTCAGTGCAGATCTGGAAGTCTGGATGGCAGTGCTTTTATTCTTTTAGCTAGGTTTCTCACCTTGCTTTGGAAGTTTCCCTTTCCATTTTCCCATTTTCAGGCCTTTGTGAAAACGATCTTTTGTCATGGTGCCATCTCCTGCAAGGTGGGACAAAAACCAATCTGGAGTCAATTTAAAGTGGAACAAGTGTTACCTAACTTTATTGTACATACACCTTTATTTTTTGTGAGCAATTTGTTAATATTCTCTTTTTGAACTTTTTCATGTCATTTAATATTGGTATTTTTAAAAAAGAAGTATGTGATTTCCAATAGTTTCCCCTAAATGTTTTCTATGATAGGACTTGGGCATCGAGTTGTTGAATGTACTACATCGAGTAATTTTGACCCGAGAATCACCTTCTATTCAATTGGCTTCACTTGAAGTGGTAAGACAGATTATCTGTGCAGCTCAGGAACATGTCAAGGAGAAAAGACGAAGTGCAGAAGGTGAATGTTAACCCATAATGCAAAATTAATCATATTACTATAATCACATTAATCAACATTACTTTTTTAAAGTATTCTTACATGTCTTTGTTGTTCTGATAATGTTTTGTGTGTAATAAAAATGAAACCTCTCTAGGTATGGTTTTAAGTCCTTTTATCCACCTCTACATGTTAGCTTGGATTTTGTTAGTAGCTAAGGTATTCCTTGGGAAAATGAGAATTTTAACAAAATCTGGAAGGGGAGAAAAAATCCTTTATACTGGTTAAGTACTTAAGTATAAGTGTTTACCAATGTACATGGAAGAACTACTGACAGGTTTTTTTTAAGTTTTCTTTATTTAAGTAATCCCTACACCCAACATTGGGGCTCGAACTCACAACCCAGAAATCAAGAGTTTTATGCTCCACCTATGGAGGCAGCCAAGTACCCCATAACTGCTGACTATTTTTTAATGACTTATGTTTTGCAAAGTGATTAAATTGCTTGTTTATAAGTCTAATTTGGTATTAATGAGTTTATCATTTAATATTACATTTGACTACATATACCAGAAAACTCAATCTGACAGTGGATTTAAAACACAAAGACTTGTTCTGTCATGTAAAAGAAGTCCCAGAGGCAGGCAGTCCTGAACAGGCATGGCAGTTTCTTAAAAAACATTAGGGACCTTGGTTCATATCTTTCTGCCCGCCATTATCGATACTTAAGAGTACAAGGTAGGCACTGGAGCTGGACCTATCAGGTTCACATTCTTTTTTTTTTTCTTTTTTTAAGATTTTATTTATTTGAGAGAGAGAGTGAGCACAGAGGGAAGAGCAGAGGGAGAAGGAGAAGCAGGAGAGCAAGGAGCCCGATGTGGGGCTCAATCCCAGGACCCTGGGATCATGACCTAAGCCAAAGGCAGACGCCCAACCGAGCCATCCAGGCTCCCCTCAGGTTCAGATTCTTAACAGCAAGGTGTTAACCGACAATATTTTAAAGCTGAGAGGGTTACCAAGGATTTCTTTTGATCTACTGCAATAGGTGGTCATAATAAAGACAATTCCTGTTACCTCCATGACTTTATCTTTCATTCTTTAACACCCAAGACTTCAGCCATTTATTTAAATGTTTTACCTACAACAGGGGCGCCTGGGTGGCTCAGTCGTTAAGCGTCTGCCTTCGGCTCAGGTCATGGTCCCAGGGTCCTGGGATCGAGTCCCACATCGGGCTCCCTGCTCAGTGGGAAGCCTGCTTCTCCCTCTCCCACTCCCCCTGCTTGTGTTCCCTCTCTCGCTGTCTCTCTCTCTCTGTCAATTAAATAAATAAAATCTTTTAAAAAAAATGTTTTACCTACAACAGAAATGGACTTAAATTGCCATCTACCCAAACCAAAGCAAACACGAAGTGTTTATTCAACACTGTTCTTTCTGTCTTTTAGTTGATGATGGGGCTGCCGAAAAGGAAACCCTGCCAGAGTTTGGAGAGGGAAAGGACACAGGAGGACTTGTGCCTGGGAAATCTTTGGTTTTTGCAACACTGGAATTGTGTGTATGCATTCTAGTTAGACAGCTTCCAGAACTAAATCCTAAATTGACAGGTAGCCCAGGAGTAAAAGCTACAAAGCCACAGGTGCTATCGGAAGATGGAAGTAGATTGGTGTCAGCTGCGTTAGTCATCCTCTCTGAACTTCCTGCTGTGTGCTCTCCCGAAGGTATGCTGTGGTATTTGACTGCTTCCCTTGACCTGAAAGGAGAGAAAAGGTTGTAGTAAATAAAGGAGATAATGGTTGCCAATCCTTTTCTCATTAAACTAATGCTGTCTCAAAGGTTTGGTGGGTAATCTTTTTAATCCTTTAAGATTAACATCACATTTTAGTAATTTGTTTTACTGAAAGGGTGAAGGTAAATAGATACCATGTACTATCAACAGATAATGCTCTTTTTTGGTTGACAGTATTTTTAACCTGTCAGTAGTAGTGATTTAGCTCTTGAGTATTTTTTGGTATAAAATACCTAATGGACTGTCCCTCTTTTGGTGATGACAGAGTTTGTCATCAGTTTGGAATCAAGTCCATACTTCTAATGGAGCATTTAAGGTTCCAGAGGGCTCTGCTGAGTCACTACCTCCTCCTGATTCCTTCTGTGTGAATCTTTAACCTAGGAACCTTCATGCTTATCCCTATTGTCCATGGTATTACTTGATCTGACGTGGCCCATCCCTTCTCTCCTTTTTAAAATTTTGCCTTTCTGGGGTGCCTGGGTGGCTCAGTCATTGAGCATCTGCCTTCGGCTCAGGTCATGATCCCGGGGTCCTGGGATCAGGCCCCACGGCAGGCTCCCTGCTCCGCGGGGGGCCTGCTTCTCCCTCTCCCACTCCCCCTGCTTGTGATCCGTCTCTCGCTGTGTCTCTCTCTGTCAAATAAATAAAATCTTAAAAAAATAAAATAAAATTTTGCCTTCATTTGAAGTTCATATCCAGGGGGTGCCTGGGTGGCTCAAGGCGTTAAGCGTCTGCCTTCGGCTTCAGTCATGATCCCAGGGTCCCGGGATCGAGCCCCACATTGGGCTCTCTGCTCAGCGGAAAGCCTGCTTCTCCCTCTCCCACTCCCCCTGCTTGTGTTCCCTCTCTCGCTGTCTCTCTCTGTCAAATAAATAAATAAATTCTTTAAAAAAGAAAAATGAAATTCATATCCAGGCCTATGTTATCTGTAAATGCTTCCTTAAAAACTCTAGCTCATAAAGAGTTGTTTTTTCATGTGTGCATGCATATATCAGTGCGTATAAGGTTGCTTCTATATGTAAATAGGTTTTATGCATCATATAGGGGCATTATCTGTAATTTGTTATTACATATCAAAAATATAAACATATATACAAACAAATATGTCTTGTTTCCAATGAAATACTGTATCCTTTAGGAAGTTTAGTACATAATAGATGCTCCATACTTAATAGATTTCTTACTTGATAAGCATATTTTTGCTTAAGCATGTCTTGACCAACATATGTGCTATCTTTTAACATGATTTTCAGCTTTGGTTTGAATTAAAACCTATATTCCTTATTCTCACATACTGCCTTGCAACAAGAATGGCAGAAAAAGTGATTAGTAGAAGATTTGGGACAAAAATACACCATGATAGTTTTGTTCAGTAACCTCTGGGAGCATTAAATTTACCATTTTAGTTTTAGTCTCTCATTTTAAACATAACTGACTTTTCAACTCCTTAGTGGCTATGAAATTTTTAATAATTTATACTGAATGGACTGCTACAAATTCCTTAGAAAAAAGTTTGATATAAAATAAATTCAAGTAGATAGTAGTAATGGTTGTCCAACATTGTGAATGTACTTAATGCCACTGAATTGTACACTTTCAAGTGGTTAAAATTGTAAATTTCGTGTTGTCTATATTTTATCACACTAAAAAATAAATAAAAATAAATTCACCATTTGTCAACTACCAAATAAATAAGACAGCAAAAGATACCAAAAATACTGTGACACAATTTAAATAACATTTTCAGTTATAACCAAAATTTAATGCAGTCTTAAAAATCTTAACACTACCTAAATTATCTTAATAGTTACAATCCTTTATGAAAAATGTCTTAAAAGCTAGAAAATTTTTGACATCTTACTCATTGATGATTTCTTTTTAGGAACTATATGTATATACTGAAACATAAAGTGTTTTTAAAAATGTGTCTTACAGGAAGCATCTCAATTCTCCCTACTATATTGTACCTTACAATTGGGGTGCTCAGAGAAACTGCTGTGAAGTTACCTGGGGGCCAGTTATCTCCAACTGTTGCAGCTTCCCTACAGGCTCTGAAAGGAATATTGTCTTCTCCCATGGCCAGAGCAGAAAAGAGTCACACTGCTTGGACTGACCTCCTCCGTAGTGCTTTAACAACAATACTTGACTGTTGGGATCCAGGTAATTAAGGCTGTTTGGAAGCAATTGTTTAGTTTGTTATAAAAAGCAAGAGGAACATTTTTTTACGAATAAGCTATTTAATTGATTGTATTTGGCATTCTCACCTAGTGGGGCCCATATTCACTGCATATGTGTTCAGAGAATATATATAAAGTAGATAGAAACATTTATGTTCTCGTTTTAGTATCTTTATTCTTTAATACAGTTAAATGACTGGCAGCCTGTATATTAAGTTGACAGTGAAAGACCTTCAATTATAATTTTAGTTTATGAATATAGTATGATCCATAACTAGCTGACAGAACCTTTTAATGCACATATAAAAAAGTGCATAAGTTATGCATTAAAAATCTAAAATAAAATTGTTGGGTTTATATCCTCATTCCACCACTTACTAGCTAACTCACTAGCTAAGTTACTCAACTTCTCTGAGCCTTAGTTTTCTCATTAACAAAATAAGGGTATCATGTTGCAGGAAATTGTTAGAGCAGTAACATAATATATGGAAAGCATATATTGATAGCCAGTATTATGTTCAGTATCCATTAAAATTTGTTTTTCTCTTATTACTGTTGTATAGTTTTCATTTTCAACATAATGTCATAGTGACTGTAAAAAGTCCTTAGACGTATTATAGATCATCCAAGCCTTCTTCTGTTTATAAATGTCACAGTTCACCATATTCTCATTCATATGGTGCAAAGGTTTCAATTGAATTCAGCATTTATTGACCACCTACTTTGTGCCAAAAGTTGAGTCTGGTGGAGTCTGGTATCTATAAATTGTTACATGATTAATATCATAAAGTACTCCTTGAAGGCAACAGTGATGTCTTAATTATCACCACATTTCTAAATATAGCAAAAGACTGATTAAAAAATGAGAGTAATCCACTCTGTTTGAGTGAATCAGGCAGAGTGTAACAGGTAGGGTTCTCTGGAAGCTCTTGCTGAAATGGTGTTTGGGGAGCAAGAAGTTTATTAAGGAACAACATCTGTGAAGGGAGTAGGGGAAAGTAGTATTGGCAGAAGAGGAAGTCGGACTCCAATGCAAGCCCCCAACAATTGGGAGCTCTGCAGATTGCCCATATGAGTGCTTCACATAGGCCTGTACTTTATCCTCAGATGTGGGCTACCACAGGAAGGATGTGATCTCAGTCAGGGCAACTCTAGCTGAGGCCAACCCTAAGGGAGCTAAGCTGACCATACTCCCGCAACTGGGTAGCACTTTCCCCCATGAAGGGGATCTCAGTGGTACAGCTCTATATCTACCACAAGAGGCTTCTCAGAAGAGTTGGTTTCGTATAGAATCAGAAAGCATTTTCCACATGGACATCATAGAAATGGGTTCTAGGCACATTTCGATTACGCACCTGTAGACCTAAATAATATGGTACATTTGGGGACAGCAAGTAGAATAATGAAAGGATGTGGGGTTAAAGGAAAAGGCGGAGGAGGGTGATGAATAGTGATTATTAAAGAGATGAAGTTGGATGGTACATGGGGCCAGATTATGGAGGGTTTGCATGGTTTGTAATTTGGACTGCTTTTAATAGGCATTTGGAATCACTAAAGGGTTTTAAGAAGGGAAGTGATAGGATTTGCATTTCTGAAGAATCACTGTGACAGCTATAGAAAAAAAATTCTTGAAGGTAAGATAGTAATGTAAGGATAAAGAGTAAAGTGTTAAAAATAAAATCTTAAGCATGTGTATTAACAGAATTTACTGATAGTTTGGTTTAGGAATTGAAGGAGTACATTGAGCACTCATAGTGCCATTAACAAATTCCAAAGTGAACCTTTTCAGGGGAATGTAATGAGCTGAGTTTGAAATGCCTTTCAGATAATCAAGTAGAGCATAATATGTAGAGGTCTGGAGTTCAAGTAATCCGAGCTAGAGATGATTTTAGACTATGTGTATTGGAGAGTTATCAGTGTAACCTATGGGATGGATAAAATCACCCAAATTGAGTTTATGGAGCAAGATGGAAGAGATGCAGGAGAGAATACAGTCACAGAAGCCAAGGAAAAGAGTTTTTTTAATGGTGAGAGCTTGGTCAGCAGTGTAAATGGAAGGTAAGGAAAGTAAGGATAGACTTCTGTCGATAAGAAGAAAAGAAAGCTGAAGGAAAGCATAGGGGCCAGGAATTTTTTTAAGATAAGACTCCAGCATGAATTTGTGCTTATGGGGAAAAAAAGGTGGAGATGAAATTGGAGTTGGAAATATTAGGGAGGGAAGCAATGTCCCCTTCTAAGCAGGAAGAAATAAAATTCATAGTACATTTAGAAGGATTAACCTTTGCCAGTGGGAGGGAAGAAAAGGAGGTAGAGATGGGAAGTAATAAGTGTAAGTTTTTATGATGAGAGTTACAAAGAGCTTGCCTCTTCCATCACACACCACAAATATGTTTTTTGTTGTTTATCAGAGAATGAGGTTAGGACAGTGGGGATTTAGACTAGCTACTGAGAGAAATTAAAGCAGGAGCTGATGATCACAGGGAAACCATTTTCTGTGTAACAAATTGCTTGAAAACTTAGCGATTTAAAACAACAAACTATTATCTGATAGTTTATGGGTCAGAAATTTGGAGCAGCATACATGGGTGGTTCTCACTCATGAGGTTACTGTTAAGATGTTGGCCAGGGCTGCAGCTAGAAGATCCATTTCCAAGATGACTCACTCATGGCTGTTGGAAAGAGTCTTCAGTCTCTTGCTGGCTATTAGCAGGAGGCTTTGCTTCCTCACCACAGAGGCCTCTCCGTGGGCCTAATGCTAAGGGAATGTTGCATTTATGCTAGGGTAAAAGAGGATAGGAAAAAGGAGAGTTTAGGGAGGGGTATGGGGAATAGGGAATTTTAGAAGAAATGGGGAAGAGGAACCCAGGAGAGCTTTATCCTACTGAAAATAAAAAGACATTTTTACTAAACAGACTAGCTGACTATGTTGCAGTTTCAAGTTGTCGTGAATGACTGAAAATAACAACTGTTTGGGAAGCAGTATAGCATCATGATTAACAGTATGCTCTCGAATAAAACTGTCTGCCTTACTAATTGTGTGACTTGGGCAAATGACTAAATTTCTGTTCCTCATCCATAAAATGGAAGAAATAAGCACCCATCTCATGGTGCTGTTATGTGGATTAAATATTTCATATATAAATAAAGTACTTACAATAATGCTGTCATCATTTTAAATGTTGACCCAAGTACCTTTTACTTTAAAATTATCCAAATTATTTTTATAAAATCCCATTCATTATAATATTTTGCTTTCATTACTGTTATTGTTTCATTATTATCTCTCAAGCCTCAGTTAAGATATTAATCTCCTTAAGGCTTTCTCTGACCACCCAGTGTAGCAACTCCTGGGTTGCTTTCTTTTATTTTCTTTTTTTTTTTTAAACTTCATTTACTTATTTGAGGTACCTGGGTGGCTTAGTCAGTTAGGTGTCTGACTCTTGATCTCTTTAGCTCAGGTCTTGATCTCAAGGTTGTGAGTTCATTTCCCACACTGGGCTCCAATGCTGGGTATGGAGCCTACTTATTTTAAAAAAAAAGGGGGGGCGCCTGAGTGGCTCAGTTGGTTAAGCAACTGCCTTCGGCTCAGGTCATGATCCTAGAGTCCTGGGATCGAGCCCCACATCGGGCTCCCTGCTCAGCAGGGAGTCTGCTTCTCCCTCTGACCCTCTTCCCTCTCATGCTATCTCTCATTCTCTCTCAAATAAATAAATAAAATCTTTTTTAAAAAAAGTTTATTATTTAAGAATCTTTGCACCCAACATGGGGCTCGAATTCACGACCCTGATATCAAGTGTCACATGCTCTACCAGCTGAGCCAGCCAGGAGCCCCAACTTTTATCTTTTAATGTATTTTTTATATTCATAGACCTTGTGACTAACTGAAATTAAATTCTTTACTTACTTCCTGGTGTACAGTATATCTTCTGTAACTTATATTCTCAGTGCCAGAAAGAATGCTCTTTCTTAAATATTTGTTGAATGAATGTTAGCAAAGCTATTATCTCGATCCCTGTATATCATTTCTTCATAAGTAGTAATCCATTCTTACACAGTTTCATGAGTCAAATTTGTCACCCCTTTTCCTTTTCAAATAAAATTGAGTTTTCACAGCAGGTTCATTAAAATTATTGAATGAGATTATGAAGGTAAATATGGGAGGAAATGAAGGAGAATTATATCTAATAGAAAATTCCTTCAGATAATTGTGGCCTGTACGGTATTTTCAGATTTTTTTCTACTGTTAAAAAGTGGTATATAGGGCGCCTGGGTGGCTCATTTGGTTGGGCGACTGCCTTCAGCTCAGGTCGTGATCCTGGAGTCCTGGGATCGAGTCCCACATCAGGCTCCCTGCTCAGCGGGGAGTCTGCTGCTCCCTCTGGCCCTCTTCCCTCTCGTGCTCTCTATCTCTCATTCTCTCTCTTTTTTTTAAAAAAAAAAGTGGTATATAGCAAAGCACTAAGGTATTTTCACTTGACACTTGTATTATCAAAATATGAATACCTTAATCTTAAAAAAGAAAAATCAGTTGTACATGCATTTCTGAGTTCCACAACAAAAATGATACTATAATAGCTAACACGTGTTGACCATATGTGCAACATGCTATTCAAATGCCTTACATGAATAACTCATTTAATCCTCATAACTTTATAAATGCAAGTACTGTTAATATTTCCATTTTATAAATGAGAAAACTAAAAATGAGGTTCAGTGTCCAAGGTCACACACCTAGTAAATGTATATTCCTAGTAAATATACATATATATTTACTGATGTCTACCTGTAAAGAATATAACTACTTTGGTAATTTTTGGTTGTAGAATTACCTACAGTGTACATTCTAAAACCTACAACATTTGCCAGGATTCTTAAAATCAGTCCATTAGTGTTTATTGTCTGTAACTGTTGTGTACACAAAAATTGTTGCTGTCAAACTAGAGGCATCTTCACACAGGTACATAAAACAAATACAGCAATCTTGGGATGTTTCTCATAGATCATTTCTCTTTAGTAGATGGAACACATCAAGAACTTGATGAAATCAGTCTACTTACTGCTATCACAGTATTTATTTTGTCTACCAGTCCAGAAGTTACTACCATCCCATGCCTTCAGAAGCGCTGTATTGAGAAATTTAAGGCTACTCTTGAGATAAAAGATCCTGTGGTAAGTGTCTTTAGTAGAGAGATGTTTGTAATAGGAATATGTTTAGGCTTTTCTAGAATTTTTCTTTGTGATTTTATTGGCTCCAACAAGAAGTACCAGACTAAATTTTTTATTTTTAGGTTTGGAGCAGTTTCTATTCTTAGGGTGACAAAGCCAAATAATAATGGTCTTACTCTTTGGCCCCAAGGGTAGAGCATAGTCGGAGGAAGATAAAGGAAATGTTTAAGAAACAAAAACCTTGATTTGAAATAGGGACATTTTTAAAATTGATATATCTCTAGAACTTACAAGGGACATTTAGTAAGATACTTTGTTTTTGTTTTTTTAAAGATTTTATTCACTCACTTATTTTAGAGAGAGCCTGCATGCAAGCGGGGGAGGGAGAGGGAGAAGCAGACTCCACATTGAGCGTGGAGCCCAGTCTTGTGACCCTGAGATCGTGATCTGAACCAAAATCAAGACTTGGACACTCAACTGACTGAACCACCCAGGCGCTCCTTAATAAGACACTTTGTAGCTTATTTGTAGTAGATTTCCTAAAAAAGGAAGACTTCACATGTCTTCAAGAATATGGTATGAAATAATGGGACCCATCCCAAAAACAGTACATACAAGTTAATCTCATTCCTTTATGACCCCTTCATTTGCTAAATTTGCATCCTGTTCCTTTATGCACTGCAGAATGAGTTGGTCTGAAAGACTTCATTAACAATTAGATTTGGGGGAAATCTGTCAATAATATCAAAAGGTTTTAAAACATTTCATCAAATAGTAGTAGGACTATATATAGGTCACTGTGAAAAATACTTAGTTATCCATTTAACCAGACGGACAGTTAAAGATAGATACATAGTTTAAAAAACCAACAAAACTTAGTTCTTTTAATAGAGAACATTTAGTTTTCCTTAGCTTAGTAATCAAAGACTTGATAAAGACAGCATGAAACATGGGAAATTATTTTGATAAAATGCAGAATCTTTATTTTCTAGGTAGATTATTTTAATAAGGCAAAGAAAAACCTTTTATAATCTTTTATCAGGAGCAGACCAATAATCCAAGAAAACTTTGTCCGTTTAACAGAGAGAAAACCAAATTCTAATTTTGTACCAGTGTATTTATGATATTAAAGCTCATTTTCTTTTTTATTTAAATGAATTTATGCTAATCTTAGCTTGACCATGAATAAAATTCCTTTCCCAAAATCCCTTTCCACAAACCTTCTACAACTTTCTTTGTACTTTCAGATCTTGTCCTCTGTTTTTCCCCTTTCCCATCCTGAAATAACCAGTCTCACTTTAGGACAAAATTAATTTCTTTTCCCGCAACAAAATTGCATCTGCATCCCTCATTCTTTCTCTTACTGAAAACACACATTCTACTTTACTAGGATACAGAGATGATTCTGTTATCGATCGATGGATCACAGCCGCTAACTCAGGAAACAAGTGGTTAAGCCCTGGCACGCTGCTGAGGTCAACTGCTCCATCCCTAGGAATCCCAAGGGGGCTGGACAAATCAAATGCATAGCTCCTGGCTGGGTTTGCCAACACTGTTACCAAACAAACTCAGATAAACTAATTGCAGGAGAAGCCAATCACTCAAGAGACAAGGGTTTGGAAAAGAGAACTGGAGAGCTTTATTTGGGGGGCCAGCAGCCAGGGGAGGTGGCTCAAGCCTTAACAGCTGATCTCTCTGCCAGCAAATGCATACCTAGAGTTTGATAGGGAAAGGTTTGGGGGATTCATGCAAGAGCAGGCAGCACTGATCATGGGAAGGGGTCAGTATGTGTTCAGCAAATGATCATGGGCAGGGAAGGGTATGGGATGTGGTCTTCTAGACATTCCGTTGCTATCAGGGCTTTTCTGGCCTGGTAGTTGGAATGTTCAGGTCATTGCAAAATGTCTTCCATCAATGCCTCAAGAAAGTATGATAAGAAAGAACAACAGTGGTTTTCAGATAGGGCCTGAGTTAAGCAGTCTTGTCTGTTTCTGGTCTTAACTGTTAGGGCCTGTAGTTGAGCTAGAGGGCTTGCTGACAAGTACTTCTAGTAGTTTAATTACATACATGAAAATTTTTAACCCTTAGAAACCTTAATTTCTTTTTTTAAGATTTATTTATTTACTTTTAAGATTTTATTTATTTGAGAGGCAGAGCATGAACGGGGGCTGGGGGCAGAAGGCAAGGGACAAGCAGACTCCGCTTAGCAGGGAGCCCCACACAGGGCTCAGTCCCAGGACCCTGGGATCACAACCTGAGCCAAAGGAAGACACTTAACCAACTGAGCCACCCAGGCACCCCTTATTTATTTATTTTAGAGAGAGAGAGTGTGCGGTGGGGGGAGGGGGGCAGACGGAGAGAGAGTCTCATGCAGACTGTGCACCAAGCATGGAGCCTCACCCAGGACTCAATCCCATGACCCTGAGATCATGAACTGAGCCGAAACCAAGAATCAGACCTTCAACCGACTGCACCACCCAGGCGCCCCAGAAACCTTAATTTGTAATGGAAAACTGTGAACTGTTAAACCAACATTCTTGAGATTGACAAATTTATGAATACATTTTGCAATTTCTAAAAATATATTCTTCTTCAGTATATTTTGTGGTAGGGAACCAAACATGTTTACTAACAGACCCAGCTATCTTAAGTTTCTTGGTAGTAAACCAAAAATAGATAAACCTATGTTCAGTAATTACTGTTTCAGTTTTTATTTTTTATTTTATTTGGCAATGATCCAGATATTCAGTGAATATCCATCTTTCAACTTATCTCAGTATAATTTTAAGGTTTCAAGTTACCAAAAAGATTTTTGGAAACTATTTTTAAGTAAACACACAGATGCAGGCAGACCAGGTCTGAGGACCCACCAAAAGGTCCTTGGCTTTTTGCAGGATGAAAATCAAACGCAAGCCAAAAGGAAAAGTGAGCAGAATTATTGAAGATGTGAGCAGATACACAGAGCATCTGGGAGACTCAGAAAGGAAGAGGAGGGGCACCTGAGTGGCTCAGTCAGTTGGGCGTCTGCCTTTGGCTCAGGTCTGCTTCTCCCTCTGCCCCTCCCCCCCACTTGTGCTCTCTCTTGCTCTCTCTGTCTGAAATACATAAATAAAATCTTTTAAAAAAAAGAAGAAAGGAAAAGGAACATGAGTCTCATCCTTGTTAGGGGATCAGTTTTATTGAGGATGGTGGTTTGTTGTATGTGTCCTCTGACACATCCAGGAACTGGTCAAACAAGGATTGAGTGCTCGGGTATCTTCCATAAGTTACTTATGCCCTCAAGTCAGGGGTCTTGGCATCAAAGTTTTTAGAATCAGTGGTCTTGGAGAACATTCATGACATTTGTGATGGCCCTGCCTGGTCACTCCTTCGATGTTCTCAAGCAAAGAGCTTTCATTTTAAAGTTTGAGCCATGAGATAGGTATGATGATGAAACCTCATTAGCTGATTAAAGAGCAGTTGGATCCAGGGTGCCTGGATGGCTCAGTTGGTTAAGCGGCTGCCTTCAGCTCAGGTCATGATCCCAGGGTCCTAGGATTGAGTCCCGCATCAGGCTCCCTGCTCAGCAGAGAGCCTGCTTCTCCCTCTCCCTCTGCCTGCCTCTCTGCCTACTTGTGCTATCTCTGTCAAATAAATAAATAAAATCTTAAAAAAAAAAAAGAGCAGTTGGATCCAGATTGTGTTTCTAAAGTTTTTATTTAAATTCCCATTAACATACAGTGTTCTATTAGCTTCAGGTGTACAATATAGTGACTCGACAATTCTATACATTACTCAGTGCTCATGACAAGTGTATTCTTTTTTTTTTTTAAGAGTTTATTTATTTAGGTGCACCTGGGTGGCTCAATTGGTTAAGCAACTGCCTTCGACTCAGGTCATGATCCTAGAGTCTCAGGATCGAGTCCCACATCAGGCTCCCTCCTCAGTGGGAAGTCTGCCTCTCCTGATCTTACCTCCTCTCATGCACTCCATCTCTCACTCTCTCTCTCTAATAAGTAAATAAAATCTTAAAAAAAAAAAGATCTTATTTATTTGAGAGAGAGAGTGAGAGCAGGAGCAGGGGGCAGACAGAGGGAGAGGGAGAAGCAGACTCCCCACCGAGCAGGGAGCCTGATGCAGGGCTCAATTCCAGGACCCTGGGATCATGACCTGAGCCGAAGGCAGATGCTTAACTGACTGAGCCACCCAGGCGCCCAGCAAGTGTATTCTTTAATCCCCTTCATCTATTTCACCCATCCTCCCATCCACCTCCCCTCTGTTAACTATCGGTTTGTTCTTTATAGTTAAGTCTGTTTCTTGGTTTGCCTCCCTGTTTCTCTTTTTCCCCTTTGCTTGTTTTGTTTCTTAAATTCCACATATGAATAAAATCATATGGTACTGTCTTTAACTTATTTCACTCAGCATAATACTCTCTAGCTGTACCCATGTCATGTCAAATGGCAAGATTTCATTCTTTTTTATGGCTGAGTAACATTCCATTGTATAGTAGTTCTTTTTTTTCTTAAAGTAGGCTCCACTCCCAGCATGGAACCCACTGTGGGGCTTGAACTCACAACCCTTAGATAAAACCTGAGCTGAGATCGAGTCAGATGCTTAACTGGCTGAACCACCGAAGCACCCCTCTCTTTATTTATTTATTTATTTTAATTTTGATTTATTTGTCAGAGAGCACAAGCAGTGGGAAAGGCAGAGGCAGAGGGAGAAGCAGGCTCCCCAGTGAGCAGGGAGCCCTATGCAGGACTTGATCCCAGGACCCTAGGATCGTGGCCTGAGCGGAAGGCAGAGGCTTAACCTGCTGAGCCACCCAGGGGCCCCTATCCCTCCCTTTAAAAAAAAAAAAAGCCTCTTCTTTTTTTTTTCTTCAGTCTTAGGAATTAGGAATAATCTAGATAACAGTTCCTAGAGAATACTTGGTAAAACATTTACATCTCAAAGGCACAGGAAAGAATGCAAGTTCCTTCAGAAAGGACTTTTGTTCCCTTTGGCCTGGATTTTTAACAATACTTACAAGCCTTTTGAGATAAAAAGGGAAGGTTTTAGGATTGGTAAAAAGGATAGGTGGATTTTGAATTGTTTCTGGAGCCTCATTTCTGTTTTTGAAAAGATCTGTAAAATAAGGATAGTTGCTAGAGGGAACACAAGCAGGGGGAGTGAGAAGCAGGCTTCCCGATGAGCAGGGAGCCCGATGCGGGACTCGATCCCAGGACCCTGGGATCATGACCTGAGCCAAAGGCAGATACTTAACGACTGAGCCACCCAGGCACCCCGGACTGTTGCTTTTAATTCCTCGAAGAATTGGTTTGCAACTGGAAAGACTTCATAGGTCGACCCACCTGTATAACTACATTATCTTCAATTTGCTTCTTTGTATCTGGGAGATTGTCAACTAAGATGGAAATCAAAAAGATTACTATGTTTTCGATTTAGAGTTGTGTGTCTTGGAACATTTTAGTAGGTACAAAGTTTCATTTTAGCTTAATGAAGGAATCCTCAAAAACATTCCCATCAGGCTCTGAAAATCAGCTTCTAATTTGGCCAACTTTTGCCCATAGACTTACCTTGGTAATAGAGTTACTTGAGTTCCCTTGAACTCAAGAGGCATCCTCAAAGAGGATGCAAAAGATGTTTTATTTTCCTCATTCTACTTGTTACTACAGACAGAGATCTGGGAGAGTGGACTCTTGTAAGGATTATCATTCTTTGCTGGCTTCTGCCAGTTTCCCCAGGATCCCATGTGCAGTCCTGAATGGGATTTATGTACAGAGTGTAGCTCCAGTATCTACCAGAATTTGGTGATTTTTCCATTAATTTTAATTTTAGTTTCCTTTGTCTATTTAAAGAATAATAGCAGTGTACCAGAAATTCCCTCAGAATCTTGTCAGCTCTGGGAGAGACCCTTATGAGGCCTTCTTCCAAGGTAGATATGGAGGCATTTCAATTGGTGTTGAAGGATTTGCACAAAACCTTTGAGAACAGTCTTTTTTCCAGTATCCCAGTTAATTAGAAATGAGACACCAATTTCTGGGCCAGTGTTTTGATGATCGGCCCCCAGAGGGCTGCAATGCAGGAGGTATTGTTATAGATACCATTTGTGTCTGATTTTTTATTCCCTTTTGCAATGAAACTTTCAGTGAGGCTATTGTGGAATCTTAAAGCCTTTTGGAAGCTTCTGCATAACAATTAAAATAGGTATCCCATTCTCTTTGTTTGATTTGAGAACCTTTGCTTTTAAATGCACTTCTTAAAAAAGTGACCTTGCTTAATTGGCACTTTCTCCCTAATGGCCATTGTAATTCTAGGTTGCCTTTAGTAAGATTTTGCCATTCTTGTAGGTCTTTATAGCTACAGAGACTATAGTTTGTAGACATAAAATAAACAGGTGTGCCAGAAGGTGGGGTGCTCAACTTTTTGGAATTTAAGGATCCTATTTCTTTAAATATTTGGGTCTCTCAGAGCCAAACTAATCCCTAAGAGGGATGTGCTGCTGGGTTGGGGATTGCACGGTGTTTTACCATGTACTTCGTTGCCTGGACTTTTTCTTGAGGTTGGTAGGTAATCTGTGTCAGTCTAACCCACTCTGTGACCCATTTATCCTAGATAGGAGTCCTAGAGTCAGGTAGCAAGCACTCTAACAGCTTTTATGTACTCTACCAGTGCCCACCAATTTTGCAGCTTTCTGGCTTCCTAGATTTCTGCCTGCACTAGCCTTTACTTCATGTGCACATCAACATACAAGGAGTGACCAAAGAGATGTTACTGCAGACTGGCCAGTAGAAGGCCTTGTATAAAACACCAGCAAATCCCAATGTGGATGTGGGGGCTGGGGAAAGAACTGAACCAACAGACCCCAACAAATAGGGACTGTAGACTAGGATTCCAAACAAATGGAGAACTGCCGACGGAACCACCAGTCCACATCTGTGTTTCTCCTTTAACTCCCAAAGCCTTCAGAAGTTTCCTTCAGACCCCAGCACTGCCACCAAATCTGTCAAGGAACAAAATTCAACTGAGTAAATTTTAAAGATCTTATTGGCTTGAAAAACAAACTGAGGGTTCTAGAGGGGAGGGGGTGGGGGGATGGGTTAGCCTGGTGATGGGTATTAAAGAGGGCACGTACTGCATGGAGCGCTGGGTGTTATACACAAACAATGAATCATGGAACACTACATCAAAAACTAATGATGTTGGGTGCCTGGGTGGCTCAGTTGGTTAAGCGACTGCCTTCAGCTCAGGTCATGATCCTGGAGTCCTGGGATCGAGTCCCGCATCGGGCTCCCTGCTCAGCAGGGAGTCTGCTTCTCCCTCTGACCCTCTTCCCTCTCGTGCTCTCTATCTCTCATTCTTTCTCTCTCAAATAAATAAATAAAATCTTGAAAAAAAAAAACTAATGATGTAATGTATGGTGATTAACATAACAATAAAAATTAAAAAAAGATCTTATTGGCTTTATTCAGCGATTCATGAATTGGGCAGCATCCCATATACCAAATAGAAAAGAGCTCTGAAGAGCTGTACAAAATCAAAGATTTATAGACAGAGGAAGGACAAGGAAGTTACTAGCAAAGAGTGGATTGTTTTGGGCAAAGCTACCTTCCTTAGGGGGATAGCTGGGGTCTGTCAGGCAGATTACCTCACTCTTGCTGACCAGGTAATTCCAGATTGACTGGTTTAAGATTCCAGTCCTGGGAGAGGTTGAAACTGTAATTAAGTTAGGTATTGAGTCTTGGTTTGGTAACATGGGCTTCGCCCAGGTGACTCCATTTTGCTCTGTTGTCCCTCTTTTTTTTTTTTTTTAAGATTTTATTTATCTGACAGAGAGACACAGTGAGAGAGGGAACACAAGCAGGGGGAGTGGGAGTGGGAGAGGGAGAAGCAGGCTTCCCGCGGAGCAGGGAGCCCGATGTGGGGCTCGATCCCAGGTCCCCGGGATCATGACCTGAGCCGAAGGCGGACGCTTAACGACTGAGCCACCCAGGCACCCCTGTTGTCCCTCTTTTAACACCCGTTAGCACTTGGATTTCCACAATTAAAGATAAATTAGAAATAAATTTAAATGCCTTTTTTAGAGACTTTTCTTTAAAAAAAGGTTTTAATTCACAATTTTTATTTCCTTTTCAAATTTATGTTACAGTCTGCGTGTTAATATAAATTTATATTTACAGTTTATACTATTTTTGTTTCTTACCTAATTAGGTACAAATCAAGACCTATCAGCTCCTACTTTCCATTTTTCAGTATCCAAATCCAGCTGTTTCCTACCCGTACATTTACTCTTTGGTATCCCCTATTGTGGAAAAACTACAGGAAATAGACAAGAGAAAGCCTGAAGACACTACTGAGCTTCAGATCTTTCAAGAAGGCATAAAGGTCTTGGAAGCACTGGTAGCCATTGCAGAAGAACAGCACCGTAAGTGTCAGCACTAAATTCATACTAAGTAAGAATCTGTCCCAAATCAGAAATTTAATGTTATTTTAAATGTAAAACATTCAGTTGGTCACTTAACATTATATTTCCACATTCACTGAAAGGTAAGTGTTGTTAATTCCAAATATTGATATTATTTAGTGTTAATTTGAGAGGAGAGATTAGAAGGATCCTTTTTAGTGGGGAAAAATTTGTACAGATAAGTGAGTTTACAACTTTATATATTAAACACAACCTTCAACCCAGGACTTACATCATTTATTTACTTAACAGGTTCTCAGCTGGTGGCCTGTCTTCTGCCCATCCTCATTTCCTTCCTTTTGGATGATAATGCTCTGGGATCAGCAACTTCCGTAATGAAAAATTTACATGACTTTGCTTTGCAAAATCTCATGCAGATTGGGCCTCAGTATTCATCAGTTTTTAAAAATGTAATGGCTTCTTCTCCAGCCCTGAAAGCCCGCCTTGAGGCTGCTATCAAGGGCAATCAGGAAAATGTCAAAGTCAAGATACCAACATCTAAACATACCAAGAACCCTGGAAAGAATGCAAGCATCCAATTAAAGACCAATTTCCTCTGATTTTTTTGTTTTAATAGTAAGCACCTTAATAAAATACTTGATTATTTCCTTCTCTTTGGGGACAAAAGTGACATTTTAGACACAAGTGCACTTGGAGGTCTGGTTGATTGTCTTAAATAGCTGTGACTTTTCGAAGTAATATCAAACTTAACATTTTTTGTGGGTTTTTATTTTTTTTTCAATTTAATAAAACCACAGAGCTCTTGCCAGGAATTTCAAGAAAGTGCTAAAGAAGTAAACTCACTGAACAATCCATTGCTTTAGAAATGAAATGGATTTCTTCTGACAGTCCATACACACACGGTATACTTAATACTTTGGTAGATATAGATTTGACTTTAAATTATCTGCATTTATATTGTATCCCAATTGCTAATTTAAAATTCTGCCTTATTCAGTAATTATATTAGACTTTCTTGGACTTCTCAAACAACATAAATGATTGGAAACATATTTAGGAAACTTGGTTCAGAATTATCCAATATATAGTAGTACAAGTTAATTACAGCCCTACAGTGTGACTTAAGATCTGGTGTCTATAAATATCATGGCTTTTCACCACCTTTTGGTTTGGTTTGTATTGGGTTCACAAAATGGAAATTTTACTTATTTTAAATAGAATAGGGCATCTCCACTTCAGTTTCTCACATGGATTTTGTTACCCCTGCTCCTGTCAAGTTTGTTTATTTTCATTTATGACAGACATTCATATTAATGAGTTTAATACAGATTCATATCTATATTTAGGTCAACTATGGGTTTATATAAAACAACAAATTTAGATCAACGAAGGCAGTATGTTTTTTTTATCATGAAACATATTTTAATATAGAAAAAATCTAATGATAGAGTCGTATTGGTTGAAAAAATATTTTTTAACTGCTGGTAATCACTGACTCTCCTTCCACTTCAGTGTTATATGTATTAATCAAGCACTATGTCACAACATAGCATTTCCCTGTTAAAAAATTAAAAACTGGAGTGATGGGGCATGTTCAGAATTGAGAAAACACTTTGAGTCAAGCAGGAACAATGTGATGTACTCTATTTTATTATGTTTGTATATAAATACTCTTGTAAATTGTTCAAAATGAAAACACTTGACAAAATCTAACACTACAATCAGTTTTTTTTAATTTACATAAATAAAGCTAATTTTCCTTATCATTCTTGTATTTGAGATTATTTTGCCCACCAAATATGGCTGGTTAGTCTCACAGATTCCAGAAAATCAATTCTATGGAGCAAATAATATCCCTTCTATGTAACTTTGCATTTTTCTCAGAGGATCCCATTCTTTGGAGCATTCTTTGCAATGGTTTGGATTCGCTGTCTTCGTAATTGTCTCTTCTTAATTGTCGCTTCTGTTTGCTTCACCTGAATTCCCTTCTCTCTATTGTATCTGGCAGACTCTCATTCCTTGTAAGCTTGGTTTAAATGTCACTTCCCCTTGTTAACTCTCCATAACACTTCTTGCCCTCCTCTTACACTAAGCAATTTTTTTTTTTTTTAAGATTTTCTTTATTTGTGAGAGAGAGCGCGCGTGAGCACAAGCAGGGGGAGCTGCAGGCAGAGGGAAAGGACCCTCGGATCCCGACTTCAGCCAAAGGCAGACAGCTTAACTACTGAGCCCCAGGCGTCCCTACAGGTGTTCCTACACCAAAAAAACTTTAACTGCTTCCTCACCAGTGTCCCTGGAGTGCTTTACACATTCTATGCATGGAACATCACACTGCATTTCAGTATCTCCCTTTTAGACCACCTTCTCAGGGAGGAATTTTTGTCTCATAACTGCCTTTTGTGGCATCAACTAAATACTTAAATCACTGTTGAACTGCACTGATACAGGATGGATTTGAGCTCAGCAATCTCCTTTGTCAAGGCAAATGGGTGGTTCTTAGGATACAATTTACTGACTTTTGAGTTCTTTTGTCCGTTTGTTTCATTTAGTTCATTCTTAAACATTAAGATGTCTACTCATCATTTAGTGATATAGTTTCCTGAATTGTTTGGGTTAGAAGTGTTACCTGAATGTCAGTAGTTAATGAAAAAATATGTCCAGTGTCACGGAATTAAGTACTTTGAGTTCGGCACTATCCTATAGTCTTTTTCTTAAATGTATCACCTTGTTGGGGCGCCTGGGTGGCTCAGTCGTTAAGCGTCTGCCTTCGGCTCGGGTCATGATCCCAGGGCCCTGGGATCAAGCCCCGCATCGGGCTCCCTGCTGCGCGGGAAGCCTGCTTCTCCCTCCCTGACTCCCCCTGCTTGTGTTCCCTCTCTCGCTGTGTCTCTCTCTGTCAAATAAATAAATAAAATCTTTCAAAATAAAAAAAATAAAAAATAAAAATAAAAAAATAAAAAAAATAAAACCATAGAATGAGGGCTTTTCTTTAAAAAAAAATGTATCACCTTGTTTAAAACAACACTAAATTAGTAAATATATTCTCAATTATAAGGAAATTAAGGTTTAACAGCTGGTATTTGAACCTATCTTTCAGATTCAGGGTCCATGCTGGAAACAAAAACAAGTACTCTGGCAGTCCTAATTACATCAAGCGCTAGCTTTTCTCCTTTTGCAAGGTTCCATATTCCCTCAGGAGCCTTCCTCACCCCTTGCCTAAGATGTTTTCAGTTGTATTTCTCCATATTGCCACCAGAAGCTTTCTGATCAATAGGGAAAAGGTTTTTGTTTTTGTTTTTTCTGGTAAATTGTGTCCTCCACAGTTTGTATGGGAATAAACTATGATTAGATATTGATGATTTAAGTTTTGATTTGTTTAAAGATGAATAATTTAATCTAAAAAATACATCAAAAATTATATCTGCCTTTATTTTAAAGAGTCTCCAGTTGTGATACGGCTGTTGCACTTTCACCAGCTTGGTTAGTCACTTGACTGAAACAAAATGGTGTATTTGTCTTGAGCTTTTTTTTTTTTTTAAAGATTTTATTTATTTGTCAGGGAGAGAGAGCAGGTGAGCACAAGCAGGGGAACGGCAGGCAGAGGGAGAAGCAGTCTCCCTGCTGAGCAAGGAGCCCAACACAGGATTCGATCCCAGAACCCTGGGATCATGACCCAAGCCGAAGGCAGACACCCAACCAACTGAGCCACTCAGGCATCCTGAGCTTTTATTTTTCTAAGGGAAGAAGTAGAGCCACGTTTACTAGTTGAGTCCCATTCTATTTAATCCACTGCTTAAAAACATCATGGAAAGACCTAAAAAATAACATTGGATGTAACAGATTTCTATTAATAGCATTGAAGCAAAATATTAACTTCTATAAAACAGACTTCAAAGCCAACCTTAAAGGGAACATTAAGGCACTTAAATACAGTAAGTCCTGTAAAGAGTTCATAAGTGTAGGAGCACCTGATTGGCTCAGTTGGAAGAGCATGCAACTCTTGATCTTGGGGTTGTAAGTTTGAGGCCCATGTTGGGTGTAGAGTACTTAAATAAATAAACAAAAAAAGATAGAAGCATAGTGCTATGGGAGCCCAGAGAAGATTGACCAAGGCTTCCAAGATAGACTTAATTCAAGTCCATGGAATATCATGATACAGGCTTAGAGAATAGTACTTGGGGGAATGCAAAACCTGAACAGTTCTTTGTAACAATTTTGAAGAGAATTCCCTCTATGCTGTATCCTAAGAATTCCCTTTGTCTTTTTATTATAACTTTAGGACCAAAGTAACTACATATCTTGCATTTTCTCCATCAGTTGAATATACTTTCCTCTTTATAAATAACTTGTTAACCCTGGGAATACCTCAATTTATTGGGAGAGTTTTACCTCTATGTTTGCTAGAAATACAGTTTTCCAACTCCCTGCTGTCTGACAGTGATCATCCACCAATTAATTAATTGTGTCTGTGTTGACTTTTTTTTTTTTTTTAAGATTTTATTTATTTGAGAGCATGAGAGCGGGGAGGGTCAGAGGGAGAAGCAGACTCCCTGCCAAGCAGGGAGCCCAGTGCAGGACTCAATCCCAGGATTCTAGAATCACGACCCGAGCTGAAGGCAGTCACCCAACCGACTGAACCACCCAGGTGCCTGACTTTTCTGTTTACTAGTCTGTTTAACTGGTGCCTGCCTGTGCTTTTAGCTTTGAGGAAAATGGGAAATTTTGTGTTGTTTTGATTATATCCAGTACAGAACACAAATACAATCCCAAGTTCTGTATATTCAAAGGAGCTAGCTTTCTTTAATTGCATTTCTGTTTGGGTAGGACTCCTGCTTACTCTTCTCTTTGGGCACTATAAAATGATGATTCCACAGGCTATTTGGGGAAAATTCTTATTTTTTTAAAGATTTTATTTATTTGAGAGAGAGAGAATGAGAGATAGCACGAGAGGGAAGAGGGTCAGAGGGAGAAGCAGACTCCCTGCTGATGCATGACTCAGTCCCCGTACTCCAGGATCATGACCTGAGCTGAAGGCAGTCGCTTAACTAACTGAGCCACCCAGGCGCCCTGGGGAAAATTCTTATTACTTGATAGCCATTCTTCGTATACATTCACATATCATTCTTTAAACAGATAATATATTCCCAAAAACCTTAGTTTTTGAAAAATGCTAACTATATTTTTTTAAGAAAATAGGCCATTGCTGCCAATTAAAAACTAATATTGACAATGTTTTACTTAATGGGATCAAAGTTTAATCACTTTTTTCTGAAAAAATATCTAGAGGCAAGAATAACTTGATAAGTGAATATATATATACACACACGTCAGAAGTAATGAATTGCTTTATAAAATAAAATATTCCAAGAAGGAACAAAAGTAATATTTTTTAAAGCAATTTAAAGTATGCCAGTGACACAGCAAGAGTAGTTTTTTTAGTGCTATTATTGGAGGTAGTGCAAGTGGCCTCAGAAAAAAACATGCATACACAGCCAAAACAGAGGCTCTCTACTAAACAATGAGACCTATAAACCCCAGTATTTCTGTTGGTTACTTGTTTCTGATCGTAACAAAGCTTTGGACCTTGTATTTTATAATCAAATGCTGGAGGAGTGCTCACCACTGATTGGTCTTCCCATACCTTTCCTCCCTTGTTTCAGGCAGTTACTAGAAACACATCTTCTAGGCCATTTTTTAAACACAAAAATAGATTTTTTCTATTTTCTTAAAAATAGATTTTCTAAGTTATGGAAATGCTTTTGTTTCAGCAGTCAACAGACCTATTGTAAGTTAATATCAAATGAAAAGTGGTTAGACAATGCACTTCCTATTCTCCAGTCAGCTGTGTTCTCTAGTCAGGGTACTCTGCCATTTGCTACATTTTTCACTGTAGATGTTTTTTCTTTTCACTAGTAATGTGACCATTCTGATTTCTCAGTGTTGTACCAAAAATATTGTAGAATTGTCTACAATACTAAGATGTTTCCTTAGTTATTTGATTAATGCTCTTAACATGTACTGGGACTTCCAGAAATCACCTTAGAACCTGTCTCTGAGCAAACACATGCCTAAATCATTTATAACAGTTTCGAACTATTTTAAAAGGTTGTGAGTTTCGGGGCACCTGGGTGGCCCAGTTGTTAAGCGTCTGCCTTCGGCTCAGGTAATCCCAGAGTCCTGGGATCAAGCCCCACATCAGACTCCCTGCTCCGTGGGAAGTCTGCTTCTCCTTCTCCCACTCCCCCTGCTTGTGTTCCCTCTCTCCCTGTGTCTCTCTCTCTCAAATAAATAAAAATCTTAAAAAAAAAAAAAAAAGGTTGGGAGTTTCCATGGTCTTCTTTGAAAACCTATCTAGCATATCTCATTATGTTAGTTTCATAATCATCTTCTATAATCGTTTTAAAGTGCCTATTTGTCCATGGTTTCTTCACTATGACACCTAAAGCACTAGTTAAAATGTAGGTAAGTTGGACTTAATCAAAACTAAAAAACTTTTATGCTTCAGAGACCACTACCAAGGAAGTGAAAAGATAATCCACAGAATGGGAGGGAAAGCTTTGCAAATCCTCTAACAAGAGTCTAGTATCCAGAATATATAAAGAACTCTTAGAACTCAACAATGAAAAGACAATTTAAAATTGGGCAAAGGATTTAAATATACCTTTCTCCAAAGAGAGAAATTTGTACATATACAAATGGCTAATAAACACACAAAAAGATGTTCAACATCATTAGTCATTAGGGAAATGCAAAGCCACAGTGAGATGCCACTTATATCCACTGGGATGGCTATGATCAAAAAGATAATAACAGGGGCACCTGAGTGGCTCAGTTGTTTAAGTGTCCGACTCATGATCTCAGCTCAAGTCTTAATCTCAGGGTGTTGAGTTCAAGCCCCGAATGGAGCAAACTGGTTGAGCCTACTTAAAAAAAAAAAAAAGACAATAAGTGCTGTAAAGGATGTGTAGAAATTAGAACCTTTGTACGTTACTAGTGAGAATTAGTACAGCCGTTCTGGATGACAGTTTGGCCATTTCTCAAAAAGTTAAACGTAATTATGGTATGATCCAGCAATTCCACTCCTAGGTATGAAAAAATTAAAAACAGTCACACACAGGCACCTGGCTGGCTCAGTGTGTAGAATGTACAGCTCTTAATCTTTTTTTTTTAAGATTTTATTTATTTATTTGAGAGAGAGAGCACATGAGAGGGGGGAGGGTCAAAGGGAGAAGCAGACTCCCTGCTGAGCAGGGAGGCCAATGCGGGACTCAATCCTGGAACTCCAGGATCATGACCCCAGCCGAAGGCAGTCACCTAACCAACTGAGCCACCCAGGTGCCCCGCAGCTCTTAGTCTTTTGAGTCATGAGTTCAAGTCCTACAGTGGGTATGGAGCCTACTTAAAAAAAAAAAATTTTTTTTAAACAGTTACACAAAAAATGTACATGAATAGTTATAGCATAATTATTGATAATAGCCAAAAAAGTGAGAACAACCCAAGTGTCCATCAACTGATGAATGTATAAAAATGTATATGTATGGTCACAATTGAATATTATTCAGCCATAAAAAGGAATGAAGTGCTGATACATGTTACAATGTAGATGAATCTTATTATCTGATTCCATTTATATGAAATGTCCGTTTACATGAAATCTTTCTTTTTTTAAACTTTTTATTTATTTATTCATGAGAGACAGAGAGAGAGAGAGGCAGAGGGAGAAGCTTGCTCCCAAGGAGCAGGGAGCCTGATGTGGGACTCGATCCCAGGACCCCAGGATCATGACCCGAGCCGAAGGCAGACGCTCAACCATCTGAGCCACCCAGGCATCCCATTTACATGAGATCTTATGAATAGGCAAATCTTTTTTTTTTTTTTTTAAGATTTTATTTGTCAGAGAGAGAGAGAGCACAAGCAGGGTGAGTGACAGGCAGAGGGAGAAGCAGGCTTCCCGCTGAGCAGGGAGCCAGATGCAGGACTCAATTCCAGGACCCTGGAATCATGACCTGAGCTGAAGGCAGACTCAAGGACTGAGCCACCCAGGTGCCCTGAATAAGCAAATCTGTACAGACAGAAAGTAGATTAGTGGTTGCCACGGGTTAGGGAAGGCTTGGGGTTGGGGAGTGCTAACGGGTATAGGGTTATCCTTTTGGAATGAAGAAAATGGTCTGGAATTGGTGATATCAGCTCCACAACCCAGTGAATATAATAAAAACCACAGAATAGTACGCTTTAAAAGGGTGTATTGTGTGGCACAAATTTGTTATAGGTTGAATCATGTCTCCCAAAAAGATGTTTAAGTCCTAACCCCTAGAATGTCAGTAGCCTGACGCCGCCTCATAACACCTATGTCATTCCCCTCGCTTCATCCCATCACATAGGCGTTTTATCATCTCATGTCATCACAAGAAGGCGAAGTTCAGTACAATTAGATATTTTGAGACAGAGACCACATTCACCTAACTTTTATTACAGTATATTGTTATGATTGTTCTATTTTATTATTATTGTTCATCTCTTGCTGTGCCTAATTTATAAGTTAACTTTATCATAAATATGTGTGTATAGGAAAAAGGATAGTATCTGTAGGATTCAGTACTAACCACGGTTTTAGACATTCACTAGGAGTCTTGCAACTTACCTGCCATAGATAAGGGGGAACTACTGTAGTTATATTTTGTTACGGTAGTCCTAGAAAACTCATACAGATTTATTTCTCAAGTTTTAAAAATGGAGTCAGGTGGGTGGAGCTGCAGTGTATTATGCTAAGCAAAATAAATCAGAGACAAATATCATATAATCTCACTCATAGGTAGAATTTAAGAAACAAAACAGATGAACATAGGGAGAGAGAAGCAAAACATAAGAGACTCTTAACTAGAGAGAACAAACAGGGTGGGGGGAGGGGAGGTGGGGGGTGGGCTAAGTGAGTGATGGGTATTAAGGAAGGCACCTATTGTGTTAAGCACTGGATGTTATATGTAAGTGATGAATCACTAAATTCTGAAACCAGTATTACATATATGTTAAGTAGAATTTAAGTTAAAATTTGAAGAAAAAAATAAAAATAAAAATGGAGTCTTACAAAGAAGAGACCAAGCTATACTTGGCATATAGTAGTTGCTCAATATATAAAGTTAATTTGGTTTATTTTGAAGGGATGAAAGGGTACTGGGAACAGTGCTTTGTGTAGGTCAATTTTATTATGATAGAGTATAATTCTTTATTGCTTAAAAATCAGCAGACTAATATCTATCTTTTTAGTTATCTTACTTAATAGTGCTATTTCAATTCCCCAAACACATCAGATTCTCTTTTTCTTTTCTGCCTGTTGGCCATGGTATGGTGATATACCCAACTGAGTGATTTTAGGAAAGATACCTGAGTTTTCACTCTTCTCATCTACAAAATGTTCTTCCTCCTTCATATTTTGATAATGAGAATCAAACCAGAGTGCATGTGAACACACTTGGAACCCCAAGTGTAAAGCATTATTCTTCCAATACCATGGATTGTAGCTATCTAATTTAAGCCTTACCCCAAAGTCTTCATTAAAATTACATCAAGGCCATGTTTACATGTCCAATTATAAGAATCATCAGAAGATAGTTATAAAATCCAGATTTGTGTTGGGGCGCCTGGGTGGCTCAGTCGGTTAAGCGGCTGCCTTCGGCTCAGGTCATGATCCCGGGGTCCTGGGAACGAGCCCTGCATTGGGCTCCCTGCTCAGCGGGAAGCCTGCTTTGCCCTCTTCCTCTGCCTGCCGCTCTGCCTACTTGTGCTCTCTCTCCCTCTCTAATAAATAAAATCTTAAAAAAAAATCCAGATTTGGGGCTCACCCTAGAATTACTACATCAGAATCTTCAGAGGAGGGGCCTGAGACTTATTTTTAACTGCAGCCCATGTGACTCACATGATCTCACAAACAAGGGAAATTGTTCCCTGTCAAAACCTACTTATGTGTACTATGCCTGAAAACATCAGGAAAGCTTGTTGAAAAAAGTAAGTGCTGGGTGCCTAGGTGGCTCAGTCATTAAGCGTCTGCTTTTGGCTCACGTCATGATCCCAGGGTCCTAGGATCAAGCCCCACGTGGGGCTCCCTGCTCAGCAGGAAGCCTGCTTCTCCCTCTCCTACTCTCCCTGCTTGCGTTCCCTCTCTCGCTGTCTCTTTGTCAAATAAATAAAAATAAAATAAATAAAAAATAAAAAAATAAGTGCCTACCTAAAAAATAAATGCCAGAAGGTAATGAAGTGCTAAAAACAAAAAAAACCAATGGGGATATATCGAAGTATAAAATGTCCATTTGTCTACAGTGATATAAATAACTGAATAAGTGATGGAAAGCAGAAAATCTCCTATGTTGAAGAATTCCAAATAATTTATGTAGACATTCCAGCCTCGGGGAGGTGCAACTTAACTCCCCATCCCTTAGTGTGGGTTGCACATAGTGATTTTCTTTCAAAGAAAAGGGGAGGAAGAAAGAACTTTACAATGGAGAACGCGGAAAACACAACTTAACCCAGGTGATCAAGATTAACATCAATAAGTTATGTTGATCGTGTGTACCCTTGATATGTGATGAGAATGGCACTTTACCTCTGTGGTCTTCTTCCCAAAAACCCCATAACACCAGTCTCATTCTGAGAAAAACATCAGACAAGCCCAAATTGAGGGACATTATTTAAAACACCTAGCCAAGGGGCGCCTGGGTGGCTCAGTCGTTAAGCGTCTGCCTTCGGCTCAGGTCATGATCCCAGGGTCCTGGGATCGAGCCCCACATCGGGCTCCCTGCTCCTCAGGAAGCCTGCTTCTTCTCCCTCTCCCACTCCCCCTGCTTGTGTTCCCTCTCTCGCTGTCTCTGTGTCAAATAAATAAATAAATCTTAAAAAAAAAAAAACCCACTTAGCCAATACTCTCCCAAACTGGCAAGGTCATCAAAAACAAGGAAAGTCTGAAAAACTAACAACCAAGAAGAACCTAAGGAGACACGACTAAATGTAATGTGACATTCTGGATGGGATCTTGGAACAGAAAAAGGGTATTAGATAAAAACTAAGGAAAATACAAAGTACGAACTTTAGTTAATAAAATGTCTATATTGGGGCACCTGGGTGGCTCAGGCGTTAAGCATCTGCCTTCAGCTCAGGTCATGATCCCAGGGTCCTCGGATCGAGCCCCGCGTCGTGCTCCCTGCTCAGCGGGAAGCCTGCTTCTCCCTCTCCCACTCCCCCTGCTTGTGTTCCCTCTCTCGCTGTGTCTCTCTGTCAAATGAATAAATAAAATCTTTAAATAAAATAAAATAAAATGTCTATATTGATTCACTACTGGTGGCAAATGTACCATACTAACGTACTATGTTAATAATAGTTAAAACCTGGGTATGTGGTATATGGCAACACTGTCCTGTCTTCACAACTTTTCTATAAATCTACTATTCTAAATTTAAAAGTTTATTTAAAAAGAAAAAAATCTGGGGCACCTGGGTGGCTCAGTCGGTTAAGTGTCTGCCTTCAGCTCAGGTCATGATCCCAGGGTCCTGGGATCAAGCCTCGCATCAGGCTCCCTGCTCAGCCAGGAGCCTGCTTCTTTCTCTGCCCCTCTCCCCTGCTCATGCCCTCCCTCTCTCTCTCTCTCTCTCTCTCTCTGAAAGAAAGAAATAAAATCTTTAAAAAAGATAAAAAGGAAAAAAGAGAAAAAATCTGATTTAGAATGTCAGGGGTAAGTTCTCAATAATTTGCATTTTTAGCTAGCACTTGTTTCTCAGAAGTACCACCTTAGCTGAGGTCTGCTCCTAGTCTGGCCTTCAGCCTAAAGCAGAATAGCTGTGAGGCCACATGACCACTGCCTGCAGTAAGTTTGCTTATTAACACTTTAACAAGTATTTGCAAAGTACGTCAGTTCAGTCTCTGTTCACCTGTGGTTTTAGGTATTAGAAGAGCAGGTAACTCTGTCCCTGGTTACCAGCAGGAAAAGGTGTGGTAGGATAGAAAAGTAGGTACTTGACTTCCATTTTGAGAGTAACACCCATCTTAATGAGTGTCAAAACACCTTCGTCACTCCCATTTTATTTATGCCGCTGTTTCCATGTACCACTTCCTTGGGCTCTATCCCAGATGAAAGAAATTAAGTGCCAAATTCTACCCCACAATATGAGTTGGTGAAAATGGCCACAATAAACAATGTTGTTCCTGGACCTTTGTTTCCAGTAGTCTTTTCTTTAGTCTTAATCCTCAACTCATCACATTCCTAATGCTTTCTCTCATTCCTTCACGCAGGTAACAACAGTGCCTCTTGCAGGTGAGAAGACTACTGCATTGAATGGGATCCTGTAGAGTTTAGGTAAGTGATCATAAAGCTCTAGGTCTAACAGCTAATGATCCCTAGTATTTATGCTACTTTATTAAAAACTCAGTATCCAGGAGGAGAAAACTGGCAAGAACAGGGCAGGTCTCAGACCTAGGAGGACAAAGAACACTGCTGGGAGTTCTTTTTAAGTCCTTGGAAAACATATAACCACCAATGTCAGGTGATAAAGTTTCTTCATTACATGGTCATTACCACATGGGTCTGTGTGTGTGTGTGTATGGCCATGGCTACATTTCTTCCCTTATCAGAAGAATGATGATGCTTTTCTTTCTACCATACTCTTTTCTCTGAGGACAGGGAAAGAATATATCCTTCTCTTCAGTGTTTACAATCCATACTCTTGCTGATTAATTTCTATACGTTCTTTATGTTCTCTGCTGCAGTATTGCTCAGCCCACCTGCACACATGGGCCTCTTCATCTTTGCACAAGCCTTGTGTTTTCTTAACCTCTTCTGTTCCTCACTCAGCTTCCCTCCCCTTTGTTCACTCTGTTCTGTTCAGAGTCTAGAAATAGAGACCTGGTTTCACAATTGATTCATGATGACCTTGAGTGAGATCATTGCTAATTAAAAATTATCGTATCGGGCGCCTGGGTGGCTCAGTTGGTTAAGCGACTCCCTTCGGTTCAGGTCATGATCCTGGAGTCCCAGGATCGAGTCCCACATCAGGCTCCCTGCTGAGCAGGGAGTCGGCTTCTCCCTCTGACCTTCCCTCTCACGCTCTCTCTCTACCATTCTCTCTCTCTATCTCAATAAGTAAATAAAAATCTTTAAAAAAAATAAAATAAATAAAAATTATCGTATCTGGGGCGCTTGAGTGGCTCAGTCATTGGGTGTCTGCCTTTGGTTCAGGTCATGATCTCCGGGTCCTGGGATCGAGCCCCACATAGGGCTCCCTGCTCTGCGGAAAGCCTGCTTCTCCCTCTCCCTCTGCCCCTGCTTGTGTTCCCTCTCTCGCTGTGTCTCTGTCAAAAAAATAAAAAAATCTTAAAAAAAAAAAGATTTATCATATCTGTGAAAAGCACTTCCCTTGAACTCAGACGTTAAACAACCACAACAGAAACATAAGCCACCTATTGTGTGCAATACACTGTGTGAATGAATATAAGGAAGTACCAGCAAAGCACTGAATTCTAGCACCAGTGGATCTGGAGTCTAATTAAAGATCTGCCACTGACTAATTTTTTAGCTTGGGCAAGTCAGCCTCCTGGGCTGCAGTTTCTTTGCAGAACAGTTAAGTGTACTAAAACAAACAACAACAAAAAACAGTTGAGTGTGGTGTGACCAACTATCCCAGTTTGCTTAGGAGCCCCAGTTTCAGCACTGAAAGTTCTGTGTCCCAGCAAAGTTTTCAGTACCAGGTAAACCAGCATGGTTCGTTACTCTACTGGAAGGCTTTCTGAGATCCTTTCTAATTCTGATACTTCTGGGTCTAAGGCTCAGAAATGCTGCCTATGTCCTTTTGAGGGTGTGGACAGACAGGGAGGGTGGAGACTCTATGCAAAGAACTTGAAAGACTTCCTGCCACCTGACCTGTGATTCACAGGGGATGCTGCAGGGCCTCATTCCTAACATCTCAGGGAAAAGAGATCAGCTGAGAATGGTACACTCAGGAAAAAGACATTCTTGGGTTTCCCAGTGGGAAAGAAATTCAAAAACAATTGACTAATAGAGGAATTTGTAGCAAATGTTGAGGCTGCCAGCATTCTTGCAAGTAAGCCAATGACCTTTTAAGCTATATCCACAACTGACCAGCTCCTTGGCCATCATCCCAATGAAGGCTCCTTTCCCAGTTCAGACTGTATGCAAAACCAGCTTGGCAGCGAGTCTTTCAGTATCCTCAGATACACATTTATTCCAGCATAAGATCACATGAAATCAACTTCCTAGTAAGAGCTTTTTTAAAAATTAAAACAAACAAAACAGAGCAAGTGACTGCCACTGCTGACCTTGACAGTCCGTTGTCTTAGTTTCATGACTTTCAAAAAAGGATCCTTGGATGACTTGAATTAGGAGGGAAGATGGCTGAACTCAGTCTTGAGTGGATTTGCCACACTGCAAGGGCCTACAGAGGCTGCCAGCTGACCCTGAGCTGCCTCTGGAAAAGAGACACAGCTTGCTGCAGATTTATATTTAATTTAAAGCAAACTTCATGATCACCTTGTACATTTTCTTTGTGCCTGATTTAATTTTGGCTTTTTGCTTATGATCAACTCCTATTTTGATCTCACCTCATAGAATAAATTTGGCCCAATTTCCTTCTCAGTTGTTCCTTCTTAAATGGCTGGATCCAAAACACAGCCACCACTAATTATTGAGTGGTGATAGAATGTTCATGGAGAAAGTCAAAAGAGCTAAACTGACACAAACTATTTAAGGAACCACGTAACAAATCAAGAAAATTCTCTAGCCCAGTAAATTAGGACAGCAGTTATGTAAAGTCTCTTCACCTACCCTTAACCAATCAAAAAATACAGTAAAGATCAAGTTAAACTGTTTCAAATATACAGTAAAATCAGATTAAACTGATTTAAGAAGTATGCGCCAAATGGTAATACTTCCCCCTTCTCCCTTTCTGTGAGCTCTACTTTAGTAGAATCTAAGGCTATTAACAAAGGAAATTTTTAGCCACAAATTCCTTAACAAGAGTTAATTATCCAGAGATTAATTATGACTCAAACGAAGCCTCCTGTTTACATAAGATATAAGTAAAGGGATCTAGTAGCATGAATATCTAGAGAAGATATTTTTGGTGATGCATGGTCAACAGGGGTGAGACTGGCCACGTAAGAAGGCTCTAGGCATGTGACTTTAAATTCTTTCAGTTGCGAAGTATTATGTTACCTAATAGACTGTGAAGAAATTAAAAGATATGTGCTGGTTTGCTTTGTACATCCTGGTAGATGGCCCAAGTTCTCATGATTGGCAAGATTGGGCCACCAGCCCTGGCCACTGGCCTTTGAGTTTGTTAACTCCTCATCTGTGGAGCTGGGGGATGGGGGGGCTTTAATTTCTTTAGGTCTTACCTGGGAAAGCATTTCTGAACAAAAAATCAGATGACACCAAAAGAGGTCCAATCAAAGACTGATTCAGCCCTAAGTGTATATCCTAATTATCAAATGCAGGATCAGGTTTGTGGTGCTATCCAGCCAGATGTCAGAGCTGTCCTGCTCAGGAAACATCTCCTGGCTCTTCCCCTCGGCTACGGTGGCTTGTGCAAGATGGGCCAAGATTTAGGCTCGAGAACTTCACGCCAAGGAGGAGCTGCTTACATGGCTGGAAGACCTGAAGGTGGAGCTGTCCCAGCTGTGAGACACCAAAATAGCAGGCTCTCCAAGATCCGAGTTGGACGCAAAGATACGGTCCGTGTATTCATTGTCATTAGCCAGACTCAGAAAGAGAACCTCAGGGGCACCGGGTGGCTCAGTTGGTTGAGTAGCGGACTCTTGATTTCCCCTCAGGTCACTATCTCAGGGTGGTAGGATAAGGCCGAGTCAGGCTCCCCACTAGGCTCAGAGCCTGCTCGAGATCGGCTCATTCTCCCTCTGCCCCTTCTCCGCGCATGCGTGCACATGCACACGCCTTCTCTCTCGCTTGCGCGCGTCCAGGCGCGCGCGCTCTCTTTCTCTAAAAGAAAAAGAAGAGAACTTCAGGAAATTCCACAAGAGTAAGAACTACACGCCCGTGGATCTGGGGCTCCAGAAGACATGTGCCCCCTGTCCACGACTGAACAAGCTCAGAGAGAGCCTGAAGCCCAAGAAGCAGCCGAGGAAGGATCGGTGGTACCCACGGCGGAAGTAGCTGGTCAAGGCTTGAGCATCGGCATCGCTAAAACAAACTGGAAAAAAAATCCTCCGGGCGCTCACTGTGTGCTGGGCACATTCAGCTCAGAAGGTACACAAACGCTTCCCCAGGTTTTTTCCCTGTAAGATGAGGAGGAAAGCTTTGTCAGGATTTTGTTTTGGGGTTTTTAATAGTAAAGTTATGTATTTTATTTTATTTTTTTATTTGAGAGAGAGCAAGAGAGAGCATGAGCATGGGGGAGAGGCAGAGGGAGAGGGAGAAGCCGACTCCTCACTGAGCAGGGAGCCCGATGCGGGGCTCGATCCCAGGACCCTGGGATCATGACCTGAGCCGAAGGCAGACGTTTAACGACTGAGCCACCCAGGCGCCCCTAAAGTTATGTATTTTATTTTATTTTTTTTAAGAGGTATTCAAATAAGTCAATTTTAATAAGATCCTCTACACACACATTTGCTACTGAAAATTGAAATAGCACAAAAAAATTTTATTACCATTTTTGAAAACCACAAAATCTAGCATACACATCTGCCCTAATCATGCTCTAAACCAAACCACCCAAAGTTTTCTGTGTACTCCTGCACAAGTTACTTGGCTTCCAATTTTTGAGGTTAGGTGTTGTCTTAATGACTTCAGGCCTCTCAAACACACAGGCAACACTCAAAACATATTAGTGCTTTCTTAGGTCAAATCAAAAGGTGGACATATACTGAAGTCATTCAAATGCAAACTACAGGATTCCTCACAAATTATTGGTATGAAGGTAGAAAAGATACAAAAGACTTTATAATATCATAGATTACCAAAATATTATAGTTTGCCCTAACATAGAGCAGCTTTCCCAAGCTGCTGCAAAGTGATCCTAAAATCACTTGTTAAGAAGAAACCATACAAGAATAAAGTTTATGTTTACATTGGCTCTATGTCACAATTATTCTCCATGCTGGTTTCCTCAGAAAGATCTTTATGATAAAGGCAATAATGACAGCGACATCTAAATCTTTCTACTCTTGATTCACCCTCCTCAGCTTCCTTCTGCTGTGGATCTTTCTGAAGCTGGGGCCCCGGGCTGAGGTAGCGCTGGTACTGAATCATTCGAATCATCCTTGCCATCCTTTCTTTCCGAGCAGTTAACAAAATCCTTACTCCAGTCCTCCTCCTGCTGCTGCTAAGGATGCGCTCAACCAGCCCCTGTGGTTTCTTCTCTCTGCCCTGCTGCTGGGATGGATATTCTGGTAGAGGGGCAGGGAGTTGGATACTAGAGTCGAGAGTCAATTTACCAAGATTCTTTGTTAATACTTCGGAGATAGTTTGAGAGGCACCCGAGCCTTCCTGGGACTTCTCTTCACTGGGCATCTGAGATGACCCCAGGGCCCAGGTTGGGTAAAGCTGCTTTGGCGAATCCATTGGAAGCCTGGTCACAGACCGAAGCTCCTCCTGGATCTTCGGGGTCCAGTGGGAGGTAAAGTTATGTATTTTAAACAGATCTCTGAAATTTGGTCATCAGGGGTTCTGTTTGAGGGGGCCCCTGGCCAGCTCACTCCGTAGAGCACACCACTCTTGATCTCAGGGTCCTGAGTTCAAAGCCATCTCCTGTGTAAAGCTTGCTTTAAAAAGAAAAAAAAAAAAAGAGTTACTTGTAAGGGGTTCTGTTTGCCACCTTCCTCCTCTGAAAGTAGGAGTTTTTGTTTCCTTAAGTCCTTCATCCTGAGGTTAATTTGCACTCACTGCTTTGATCCCTCTGCAAATCTAATGCAAAACTAAGACACCATTCTGTAAGGAGGAGAAAAGGCTAGATTTGTGGCCACAGTAAGTTCTCCTACCCAGAATGTAGAATCACCTTGCGTTCTGTGCAAAGCTATTCTCATGTGGACATGAAAGGATGACGGGTGTGGGGGTAGGGTGGAGATCTGTCCTGACCAGGAAAATGGTATTTGCACTGTGTCCTGGGCCCAAATATTCTGGGCCACAGCAAGTGGCATTCATGATGCAACCAAAAACCTTAGAGCACCAGGCTCTGGTACCAAAGAATATAAAATGCAATGGAGTGGATCTCCATTTTGCCTTCCAAGTGGGGACACATTCTTCAATGTGTTCCCAAATTTTCCAGGAAAAGTTGGGAGTTTTGTTTGTGTCTTTTTTTTCAGATCATTGATTTAGTCTGTTTGGTCTGAAACTCTTGCTGTAAATCCTATTTGCTCTGGCCGACTAAAACATCTCTGGTTGCCTTTGGAAGTTGCAGCAATAGGTCCATATAAAGGTGAAGTTTAGCAGTTAAGCAGAAATAATTGTTCAGGGGCACCTGGGTGGCTCAGTCGGTTAAGCGTCTGCCTTCGGCTCAGGTCATGATCCCAGGATTCTGGGATCGAGCCCCGCAGCGGGCTCCCTGCTCAGCGGGGAGTCTGCTTCTCCCTCTCCCACTCCCCCTGCTTGTGTTCCCTCTCTCCATGTGTCTCTCTCTGTCAAATAAATAAATAAAATCTTTAAAAAAAAAAAGAATTGTTTAGAGAATTCTACAGATCATTGTGTCCTTTCCATTTCTAGGGACAAGCATAAATGAAATAAGACTTTTAAAAGATATTGTTGTTCTTCTTTAGTACTATGGCTAAGAAGGGATTTTTCCTTCTCAAGTAACTGAGCTCTTTAAGTATTCCCTGAAAATAGCCCTATATGGAGAATGAGAAAAGACTGGGTCCTCCTCGGGGTGCCTGGATGGCTCAGTCGTTAAGCGGCTGCCTTCGGCTCAGGTCATGATCCCGGGGTCCTGGGATTGAGCCCCGCATTGGGCTCCCTGCTCCGCGGGAAGCCTGCTTCTCCCTCTCCCACGCCCCCCTGCTTGTGTTCCCTGTCTTGCTGTGTCTCTCTGTCAAATAAATAAATAAAATCTTAAAAAAAAAAAAAAAAAGACTGGGTCATCCTCCAGCAGTTCCTTCTGGTCCTAAGATGCAGACTGTCTGAATTTTTATTATAAAGAATTAAGTTTAGTAGTTTATCTTGGCTTTCCAGCCCCAGCCCCTGGTGATGTTGATGTCCACAAAGAACTGGATTGCCATTTATAAACTCTTTTTCTCTTATTTTTTTAACCAATCACCAAAACTCCTTTATTTGTTTCAAAAGACTTGCAGATAGTGTAAAAGATAAGGACCTAGAGAACAAACATCCTTCTTGTGAAACTTGTTTTCTGTGTCTTTTTAAAAAAAATTTTGCATTTTATTTATTTATTTATTTATTTTGGGGGGGAATACTCCCCTTGTGTTTTCCTTAATTTTTATTGTTATGTTAATCACTATTTTTGCATTTTAAATTGAAGTATAATTAGCATACACTGTGATATTAGTTTCAGGTGTATAATTAATGATTCAACAATTCTATATATTTCTCAGTGCTCATCAGGAGACATGTACTCTTGGGTGGCTGGCTGGCTCAGTCAGTGGAGCATGGGACTCTTGGACTTAGGGTTGTAAATTCAAGCCCCACGTTGGGTGTGGAGATTACTTAAAAATAAAATCTTGGGGCACCTGGGTGTCTCAGTTGGTTAAGAATCCGACTCTTGATCTCAGTTCAGGTCTTGACCTCAGGGTCGTGAGTTCACACCGGGTGTGAAGCCTACTTAAAAAAATAAATAAACCTTGAAGGGGCACCTCGCTGGCTCAGTTGGAAGAGCCTGTGGCACCTGATCGTGGAGTCATGAGTACGAGCCCCACAGTGAGTATAGAGATTATTTAAATAAGTAAACTTAAAAAAAAATTTTTTTTTAATCTTTAAAAAAAAAAAAGGACATGTGTACTCTCAAAAACCTCACCTATTTCACCCATCCCCCACCCACCTCTCCTCTGGCAACCACCACAAACAATATTTGTTCTCTATATTTAAGAGTCTGGGTTTTTGTGGGGTTTTTTTTGGTCTTTTTCTTTGTTTTGTTTCTTAAATCCTACATATGAGGGAAATCATATGGTGTTCCTTTCTCTGACTGACTTATTTTGCTTAGCATTATACTCTATAGCGCCATTCATATCACTACAAATGGCAAGATCTCATTCTTTTTTATGACTAATATTTCAGTGTGTGTATGTGTGTACCACTTCTTTATCCATTCATCTATCAGTGGTTACTTGGGTTGCTTCCATATCTTGGTTATTATAAATAATCCTGCAATAAGCATTGGGGTGCATATATCTTTTTGAATTAGTGTTTTTGTTTTCTTTGGGTAAATACCCAATAGTAGGATTACTGTATCATATGGTACTTCTATTTTGAATTGTTTGAGGAACCTCCATACTGTTTTCCACAGTGGCTGCACCAATTTACATTCCCATGAACAGTGTACGAGTGTTCCTTTTTTTCCATACCTCACCAACACTTGTTATTTCTTGTCTTTTTTATTTTAACCATTCTGACAGGTGTGAGGTGCTGTCTCATTGTGGTTCTCATTTGCTTTTCCCTCATGATAAGTGATGAGCATCTTCATGTTTCTCATGGCCATCTGTGTGTCTTCTTTCGAAAAATGTCTATTCATATCCTCTGCTCATTTTTTAATTAGAGAGCATGCCAGTGAGCAGGGGGAAGGGTAGAGGGAGAGGAAGAGAGAGAGAATCTTCAACAGATTCCCACACTGAGTGCAGAGCCTGACACAGGGAGCTCTATTTCATGACCCTGAGCTCATGACCTGAGCTGAGGTCAAGAGTCAGATGCTTAACTGACTGAGCCATCCAGGCTCCCTTGCCCATTTTTAATTGGATTATTTGGTTTTTGGTGCTGAGTTGTATAAATGTTTATATATGTTGGATATACTGTACTGAGTATATCATTTGCAAATATCTTCTCCCATTCGATAGGTTGCCTTGTTTTTGTTGATCATTTCCTTTACTGTGCAGAAGCTTTTTATTTTGGTATAGTTCCAGTAGTTTAATTTTGTTTTTGTTACCCTTACCTCAGGAGACCTACCTACAACAATGTTTCCATGGTGGCTATCAAAGAAATTACTTCCTATGTTCTAAGATTTTTATGGTTTCAGGTCTCACACTTGGGTCTTTAATCCATTTTGAGTTTATTTTTGTATATGGTGTAAGAAAATGGTCCAGTTTCATTCTTTTGCATGCCACTGTCCAGTGTTCCCAGCACCATTTGTTGAAGAAACTATCTTTTCCCCATTGCATAGTCTTGCCTCCTTTATCATAGATTAATTGACCGTATAAGTGTGTGTTTATTTCTGGGCTGTCTGTTCTGTTCCATTGATCTATGTGTCTGTTTTTGTGCCAGTACTATACTGTTTTGATTTATAAACTCCTTTTTAAGGAGGGAGTGATGGTGGCCAAGAAGGATATCAACATGCCAAAGCACCCCAAGCTGTCAGACAAGAACATGCCCCCTTCGTGTCATGAAGGTCATGTAGTTTCTCAAGTCATGAGGCTACTGAAGGAACAGTTTGCCTGACATCTTTTCTCCTGATACATTACCAACAAAAGTAGCCAGTATTTCCATGATTACCACCATCTGCCCCCTGGGATCATGCCTGCCACCTGGTCTTCCAGCCATCCTGACACTGGTAGGCCTGCTGAAAGGTCTGGAGGGCAAGTGGCCTGCAAGACTCAACTGCGGGAAGCTATAGAGACAGCTATAGACAAATTGCTGGGTCACATTGCTGGTTTAGCAACCAAATTCCCCTTTAGAGGCAATATGGGTTGTGAACTTGGACAGCCAGCCTAGGTTGGAGGGGATTATGTTGAATACATCTATAGCCAGAAAAAAATTTCTTTGGAAGTTTATCTTGACCTAAAGTACTTAGGTTCATTTATCTATTTGTTCAAACCTTTGTAATTATACAGCTTGAAAAACATAAATTTTGTTTTTTTACTTTCATTTATTTATACCATAAAGTAATTATAGTTCCTTCTAGAGCTAATATTCTATGTCTTCTGTAACAGCTCATTCTAGTGCAGTGTCCTGTTTACACATTGCACTCTCTTCATTTTTGTAGATTATTTATTGGTAGATCTCATTTGCAAGTTAGATGGGGAGAAATGTTTGACTTGCTTGTAAGGCAGGGGTCATGGCTTAGTGACCAATGATGCCATATATCTAATTGGCGCTCAATAAATTTTTTGATGATTATAATGGCCAGTCCTTTCTGCATTCTCTGTACTTGTCATGCATTTTTGTATTTATTGGACACAAGCTTAATACTATGACTCCTACTGTTGGGTATAATAATTCTACTCGGGAATGTATCATAAGGACATATTAAAAACAATTGAGAAAAACATACACAATGATTTATTTGAAGAATTATTTATGATAACCTGAACATTTTGGAACAAACTCAAATATCCAATAGGATTATGGGTAAGGAAATTATGGTATAAATACTATAGAATAATTACATAAACTTTAAAATTTATTTACCTAGTATTTAAAATGATGTATTTGTGCATGTTGAGCTAGATAAACAAATACAAAAATGTATAGAGCTCGGGGCGCCTGGGTGGCTCAGTCATCAAGCGTCTGCCTTCAGCTCAGGTCATGATCCCAGGATCCTGGGATCGAGCCCCGCGTCAGGCTCCCTGTTTGGCAGGAAGCCTGCTTCTTCCACTCCCGCTCCCCCTGCTTGTGTTCCCTCTCTCGCTGTGTCTCCCTGTCAAATAAATGAGTAAAATCTTAAAAAAAATGTATAGAGCTTGATCTTAATTATATAAAAAATGCAAAGCAAAAATCTGGAAAGAAATAGAATATAATATTAGTAGGATTTCTTCTAGGTGGTAGAAAGCAAGGTGTATCTTAAGTTGAAAAGAAAAATGAGAATTCATTGAAAGCTTTCATGGGTTTAACAAGTCAATGGGGACAGAACACTAAACTTAGAAAATGTGCAGGAATCAAGGCAGCTCTGGAAGACCAAGAAGTAGGAAGCTATAGGGAACCTGGCTGGCTCAGTCAGTAAAGCATGCAGTTCTTGATCTCAGGGCTGTAAGTGTGAGTCCCACATTGGGTGTAGAGATTACTTAAAAAAAAAAAAAAAAAAAGGTAGGAAGCTGCAGGGCACTGCCCCCATTGAATTCTACCACAGCTAGCTCAATGGAAACATCCAGGCCATCTGTCTAGAGTAGAGTCTCAGCAGGAGCATCTCTTTGCCAGGCCAAGATCAGATACCTCACTGGCTGCTGAAATGCTACAGTTCAAGAAGAGGGAAGATGTCTCCACCTAAGCTTCCATTGTAGAAAGCAGAGCATTGCATCTCACCTACATGGTATACAATAAAGGATTTCTCCCACATAGGAAGAAGAGTTGCAAATTGGATAACCAAAAAAAATGACAGAAGTCTACAAGAGTTTTTTCCTTTTTCATGTTTTCAGCACTTTATAAATCATCTTCAGGAAAATTTTATTATGTGTGGAACCTGCTAAAATAAACTATATCTTTTTTCTTCCTCATAGCATGAAGGCTAGCAGAACAATGCCATTCCAAAATATGACTGTAGGAGTTCAGGACATGCCAACCCAAAATATACCACTTTGGTGTATTAGTTATTTTGAGCTGTAGGCTCTTGAAAAACAGCAAATGCAGGGAACTCGCCTTATCTGCTTAAGACAGAGCCTCCAAAAAGAGCTCAGTTGATATAAATCGCCCCCCCCCCCGAGAGTTTCATCAACCAAGGAAGACTGACTTTTATCAAAGGAGAGGAGACTAGAAGTCAAAACCATACCCAAAAAGACTGTGTCACAAACTATCATATCATATATAATCTATTCTTCTAAGTGCCCATTTATCTTTCCTACATATCATTTATTCTCCCCTAAGAGGCCTACATTCCCCCCCTCCTCTTTCCCTATTAAACTGGTATTTATTCCTGAATTCTAAGACACATCAGGGAATTACTCATTTTTCCCTGGGTATCTCCCATGTCCACATGAGGTATACATGTTAATAACTCCTCTTTGTTCTTCTCTTGTGGTTTTAATTTGTGTTTTTATTATAGGGATCTCAGCTAAGAACTCAGAAGGACAGAGGGAAAACTATTTTTCTTCCCCTGCAAGCACTATGTTAAATTAGAAGGATTTGTTTCCAATCTTTAAGAGATGTACCCAAAGTTGGTATAAAATCTTTATCAAATTAAGCTTCCTTCTACTCCACGTATGCTGAGTTCTTGCTTTAAAAAAATAATCATAAATAGGCACCTAAGATTTATCTAATTTTTTTTCTCAATCAATTGAGATAATGATTTTTCTCTTTTAGCTCCTTAATGTGCTAGATTTTCTATTTTTGAACCTGTTTGGCTTTTCTAGGATAAACTACTTGATTTTGATGTATGACTTTTTTTTAATACCTTGTTAATTGTTTAGCTAGCCCTTGATTTAGGATTTTGTGTGTGTGTGTGTATTCACATTCATAAGTATTTAGGGCCAATAATTTTCATGTATTGTCCTTATCTTGTTTTTAATCAAGATTTTAGCCTTCTTATTTGTTTGTTTATTATTATTTTAAGTAGGCTCCACACCCAACATAGGACTTGAACTCACAACCCTGAGATCAAGATTTACATGTCTACAGACTGAGCCAGCTAGCCACCCCAATATTTTAGGCTTCTTAAAAGTCCTCATCACCAGAAAAAAAAAATTGTAACTATGTATGGTGACAAATGTTAAGTAGACTTACTGTGGTGATCGTTTCACAATATTCACAAGTATCAATCATGATATTGTACACCTGAAACTAATACAATGTTATATGCCAGTTAATTCTCAATTCTAAAAAAGTAAATAAATGAATGAACACATTTTTAAAAAGATCTCAGCCTTCAAAAATGAGCTTGACCTTTTCTGAACTTTTTTACTTTCTAGAACAATTTGCATAAAATAGATGCCAAGAATGCCTTGAAGAACTCAGTAAAATTAGCTATGCCTAGCATTTTTTTGGAGGGCAAATATTTGATAATCATCTGAATTTCTTTAGTACTTGGCTTTAATTTATTTTTTAGAAAACCTGCAACAAAAAGTTGTGATTTAAAATTTTGAAAACCAGTTGACAGACATTTTATTTTTTTTTAAAGATTTTATTTATTTGACAGAGAGAGAGCACAAGCAGGGGGAGCTGCAGGCAGAGGGAGAAGCAGGCTCCCCACGGAGCAGGGAGCCCAATGCGGGGCTCTATCCCAGCACCCTGGGATCATGACCCGAGCCAAAGGCAGACGGACACTTAACCAACTGAGCCACCCAGGTGCCCCATGATAGACATTTATTTTTTTTTTTTAAGATTTTATTTATTTATTTGACAGGGAGAGACACAGCGAGAGAGGGAATACAAGCAGGGGGAGTGGGAGAAGGAGAAGCAGGCTTCCTGGGGAGCAGGGAGCCCAATGCAGGGCTCGATCATGACCTGAGCCGAAGGCAGACGCTTAACAACTGAGCCATACAGGCGCCCCGATAGACATTTTAAAGTAAAGTAAGGATTTATTTAAAAAAACAAACAAACAATAAACACAAACAAAAAACAGTGTTGTATAAAACCCAAGCGTTTCTGGGTTCATCAAATGCTGTTTCTCAGTGCCAGAAATAAATACTGTGGTACGTATGGAGATGAGAGTAAACACACTACACTTTGTGCACCCAGGCATCTAGAATGCTGAAGCCGACTTGTGTTTACTTGTCTTTTCCTTCTGAGAATATGGGACATCATCAGAGCCCTGTGAAATATAACCGGTGAGGCTATGCTGGTATTTCTGGTGAAATATGACAGAGCTGTTTCCAAGAAACAGGTTTCTTTCCCTCAACATAGGAGAGAACTCTTTGCTTCCTTACTCAAGAAGTCCGAAGGAACTGCTAGTTGATAGGAAGTATATCAAGTTACTGGAAAAATGCCTTGCCTTTGGCATTCCAGTTGCTGGCTGAAAAAAGACACTGGAGACTTCATAAGCTGGAAACTTTTATAATCAATCTCAGAAGTCTGGTATGCCCTGCCAAGATCACTATTTTGAGCCTGTTCCTGGTGCTGCACACCATCTTTGCCTCCCACAAGGGAACTGAAACCCTCTGCTTTTCCTCCATAGCCAAGAGGGGTTTTTACCTACCATCACTCCCTCCCCGCCATCCCACCCAGTTCTCTTCCCCTTCTTCCATTTAGTAGTTGTGCTTCTTAGCTGGTCTTTCATTCAGTCAAGGGTAGTATGTAAGGTGGAGTGGCCTCTTGCCAAGATCCAAATTTCTGGGGAAGATACAGTGCATACGCCCCATATCACTAGTGAGTATGCCCCATATCACTAGAGTAGAGAGGAAATGTGTTTCTGGCCTCCCAAATTGGGTGTCTGAACGTATTTTCCAAAATACAAAAACATGGTTAAACATTGATTAGAGTCTCAAACTACCAGCACAGCCTTAAACTTTTGGGTTGTTAACTACAAGTATCCAGGAAGCTGGAAACAGAGGCCTTAGCATAGTCTACAGAGCAACATCACTGTCTAGACTATAAACCTGTTCAACGCTTGGAGAATTGTAATGAGGAAAGGCTTTATAAGTCCCAAATCTTAGGAAAATAAAGCAGGGAATCACAAATCAGTGACTCTATACTTCACTCTTACATTGACCTGGAATCTATAGTTTGTTTACTTAGGTAAATGTGCTGACTTCACGAATTTCCCCCATATATACATTTCTACCAAAAGGACTGACTTAGATCCTCAAATCTATTTAGAAAACTTTTGATAATCTTCAGTGACAATAGCGGTTCAAAACAGGCACACACATATGCCATTGGTAGGAGTATCAATTGATGCAACATATTAGAGGCCAGTTAAGTGATACCAATTTAAAAAAACAAAAACAAAAAACTATAAGCAACATAAATGTCCATTGCTAAGGTTCTGGTTAAAGCAGAGTAATACAAATATTGGAATAATATGAAACTATTTTTTATAATGTAGCAGATCAACACTTAATTATAAAAAAGTTTACAGAATAGACTGCATATTATGCTCCTAATTATGATTTTATAGTTTATACATATATAATATAAATTTATTTGTACACAGTTTTTATATTTGTTGAAGCATGTGTGTGTCCTTTTATATAAGCATTAGAATTTTGTTGAATAATATACAAGAAACTATTAATGGTGATTAAGGGCTGAAAACCCTTATATCAGGAAACCACTTTATATCCTTTATTGTTAAATTTTCTTACATGAGCATGAAGTTTATCATTTAAAATACTCATGAACAAGGGCACCTGGGTAGCTCAGTCAGTTAAGCACCTCCCTTCGGCTCAGGTTATGATCCCAAGGTCCTGGGATCAGCCCCGCATCAGGCTCCTTGCTCAGTGGGAAGGTCTGTCTCTTCCTCTCCATCCGCCTCTCTCCCCCGCTCATGCTTTCTTGCATTAAATAAATAAAATCTCTAAAAAATAATAAGGGACACCTGGGTGGCTCAGTCAGTTAAGCGTCTGCCTTCGGCTCGGGTCATGATCCCAGGGTCCTGGGATCGAGTCCCACATCAGTCTCCTTGCTCAGGAGGAAGCCTGCTTCTCCCTCTGCCTCCGCTCCCCCGCTGCTTGTGCTCTCTCTCTCTGACAAATAAATAAAATCTTTAAAAAAATAATAATAATAAAATACTGATGAACAAAAAAAAATTTTTGAAAACATAATTGTGCTTCCTAATGTTGAAGTCAAGAATCTCAGATTTGAATCTGCATTTGATAAAATTCTGCCTTTTGATGGCAGCTTTTGAGTCCCTGTCAGTCATTCAGGCTACTGAACCCCCAAGAAGAAACATCAGTGCATTAAGCCCCAAGCTTCTGTATTTGAGTAAAATCAGTGTAATCCTCATGCCTGGAAATGAGAATGTTTCCATGGTGCTTTATAAATCACAATACACACACCCCAATACACACACTCTTTAGTGTAGATATTTAGATGTTTTCAAGGCATGGGTAACCAAGTAAGAAGATCCTTCTGGATCTCTGTCTTTTAGAGAAAGGAGGACAGTTAGGTCCGATGATGACTCTGGTGTCTTCTAATTTCTTCATCTGCCTGCCGGCTAGCCACAAAGAATTTAGACGTGGGGACTGGGGATTACTGGAGAAGTTTTCCTTTTTGTTTTTAAATGTATCTTTTAAATATATCTTCTTTTAAATATATCTTCTCATTTCTAAGGCATCCTTTTTCTGTCCCAGTATGTTTTTATCATTGGCTATGTATAGAATAACAATTTTTTTAAAAGATTTTATTTATTTATTCATGAGAGACAGAGAGAGAGAGGCAGAGGGAGAAGCAGGCTCCCGAGAAACAGGGAGCCCGATGTGGGGCTCGATCCCAGGACTCTGGGATCATGACCTGAGCCGAAGGCAGACGCTTAACCATCTGAGCCACCCAGGTGCCCGATAACAATTATTTTTATTATTTAAATGTGCTCACTGGGCCCTGGGAATGCTGTTGATTTAAATGTTACCATCAGGGGCACCTGGGTGGGTCAGTTGGTTAAGCGTCTGCCTTTGGCTCAGGTCATGATCCCAGGGTCCTGGGATGGAGTCCCGCATCGGGCTCCCTGCTCAGCACAGAGCCCGCTTCTCCCTCTGCCTGCCACTCCCCCTACTTGTGCCTTCTCTCTCCCTCCCTAATAAATAAAATCTTTAAAATAAATAAATAAAATAAATAGATAGATAGATAGATAGATAGATAAATAAATGTTACCATCAGGGGAAGAGGCTCATGCTCTGCCCCCAGCTGCCAATGGACACAAGCTAGGGCCCAGCAGCGACCAGGCTGGTGTCTATAGAGAGTAGTGAATGGCATTCAAGCACTAGGGAAGACACAACTCAACTCGTAGTTCACAACAGGGCAGTTGGGATGAAGGAGGAGAGCTCAGTAGAAGCAGCTGGCTCTTGCCCCACGTCAGATCCTGGAAGCTGCCAGGTAAAGCCCCACGATAGGAGGTGCCACTGATCCAGGGTGATGGGCCAGGCCCCTTTGCTCTAACCTCAAAGAAGGTACCAGACCACTGTCCACCCTCTCAGCCCAACTTTTTTGTATCTGTTGTTTGAGGGCAGTGAGAATCCCAGCCCGGATCTTGTTTTTGAACATAACAGTGTTATTAATTCAGGTAACAGGAAAACCAGTTGGAATCCTCATCTGGAGGTCTCACATTGCTGCCTTTATTATTTAAGTCAGAATAGCCTGTATTTCTGAGTGTACTTGAGGTGCTGAGTCTGTATATACACTGGAGAGTCAGAGGGAGGAGGTTCCCCCAGATGTTTTCTCTCTCAAGCCTCCTGACTAGCTGCAGATAATTCACAATATTCCCCAAATCTGTTAGATTTTGATTAGGGAATGTAGGTTTTTTTTTTCTTTCCTAACAATCAACTTTCTTTTTTTTTTTTTTTAATAAAGATTTTATTTATTTGACAGAGACACAGCGAGAGAGGGAACACCAGCAGGGGGAGTGGGAGAGGGAGAAGCAGGCCTCCCACCGAGCAGGGAACCCAATGCGGGGCTCAATCCCAGGACCCCAGGATCACTACCTGAGCCGAAGGCAGACGCCCAATGACTGAGCTACCTAGGCACCCCCCCAAGGATCAACTTTCTTACCACCCTTGGTATAAATAGTATTCTGAAAAATAAAGGTAACAAAAAACAGACAAAAACTAATCAGACAGTTTAAGAAGCTGAATTGACTTTTTTAACTTAGCCATCACTCTGCCACACTCAATTCCATAGAGGCCAATCACTAAGGCCAGCCTATGTTGCGGAGAGAGGGATTAAAACCCAGTTCTTAATGGGAAGAGCGTCAAAGAATTTCCTTTGTAAACATGTTTTAAAATCACAGTATTCATGTTCTGGAGTGCCTTGGGATATTTTGAATATGCCAGTCAGAGGTACTATGTTTCTATAATTGAAGGAATATCAGCGGTGCCTGAGTGGCTCATTCGGTTGAGAATCTGACTCTTGATTTCAGCTCAGGTCATGATCTCAGGATCCTGAGATTGAGCCCCACATTGGGCTCCATGCTGAGTGTGGAGCCTGCTTAAGATTCTTTCTTTCCCTCTGCCCCTTCCCTACCCCTGCACTAGTGCATGTACTCGTGTGCTCTCTCTCTCTCAAAATAAAAATAAATAAGATTCTTTAAAAAAATAATAATAAAATTAAGGAATGCCAGATAGGAGGCACATTTGCTTCATTTTGATGGGGCTGCTTCCTTGACACTGTTCGCAGGGTCTGATCACCCTTCCTTAGAGCTTTCCAAGCCTCCATATCCTAGTGATCAGCCTTCCTTTTAGGTGTGAGGCTCAGAGAGCAGGAAAGTGAGCCTTACACCACCTGCAGTTGTGTGGGCTTCCTGGGCAGACTCACCACAAATGTATCAGCACTTACCATCTTCATTTACCATCCCTTCCAGGGATTGTTTTAGACTAAGTAATCTAAGATCTGCCAGGTCACTTCTTGCCAGGGTTGTAATAGCCCACAAACAACTGCAAATAGGGCAAACAACTGGGCAAATACAAGTCAACCAAACGTCTTATCTTCTCTCTCTCTGATCCCATCACCAGGGATGTTAATACATGAAGGGAGAGAATGCAAACAGGGAAATTATCTATACTAAATCAACAGAGAAAGTGTGCCAACTAAAAGCACAAAGTTTCAAAGATAGTACTAATCCTGGTTCTGCCATTTACTAACTGTGCATAAAGTAAATCATCAGCTTCTCCATCTATAAAATGGGAATGATGATAATATCTACCTCGTAAGGTTGTCAAGTATTAAACAAGATGATGCATATAGAGTCAGTAAACTTAGGCCTACAAACTCAGTTATAGAAAGTAGTATTTTAAGGGGCACTTGTGTGGCTCAGTCGGTTAAACATCTGACTCTTGATCTCAGCTCAGGTCTTAATCCCAGGGTCGTGAGTTCAAGCCCTGTGCTGGGCTCCATGCTGGGTGTGGAGCCTACTTAAAAAAAAAAAAAAAGGTAATATTTTATTATTTTTTTTAGATTTTATTTATTCATTTGAGAGAGAAAGTACAAGCAGAGGGAGGGGCAGTGGAAGAGGGAGAAGCAGGCTCCCAGGACTCTGGGATCATGATCTGAGCCAAAATCAGGAGTCAGCGGCTTAACTGACTGAGCTACCCAGGCACTCCCAAAAAAGTAATATTTTTAAAATATTTATAATTCTACTTGATATCTGATCTGGCTCCCATGCTGCGAAGATCATCATTCTGGGAGTTTTCCCTTGCCCATCCATGGGGTTATACCAAGAATCCCATGAAGTGCTCAGTCCTCAGTGTATGCTTTGTGTATGTTTCCTTTTTTTTTTTTTTTAATGTGTTTCCTTTTTGATCAGTAGCCATCAGTCCACACACGTGATGACGTGTTATTCTCATCGTCAGCACTCTGAAGTGCCTACACCATTCTGGAAGCAAAGGAATCTTTTGCCAAGGTATCCTATTGTTTGTCCGCCAAGGTAAAGATGCACCAAATAGCTATTCTTTCCCCGAGTCTTGCTGCCTCCTCATGCTGGTGCCAAAAAGGGATAGTGCTTTTCTGCACTTCTCTAGGATTTGCAGGCCTCCCTCTTCGTAACCACTTACCTGGAGGAATCTGTTTTTCAGGCCCTGTTTCCCCCTCTGATTCTCTAAGACACCATCACTTAGTGGTTTTCAAAGTAGGGTCCACAACCCCAGGGGGTCCCCAAAACCTTTTAAGGCAGTTGGAGAAATCAAAACTGTTTTTGGAATTATAGTAAAATGTTACTTGTCCTTTTCACCATGTTGGCATTTGCACCAATAATACAAAAACAATGGTGTGTGAAACTGTTGGTGTTCTGGCGCTAATCAACACACCGGCACTGAAGGGGTCCAGAATATGCCACTGTGGCCTAACAGTTCTTTTAAACAGAAAGCATTTGAATTCTTGAAATCCCTCATCTGCCTAAAAGTAGAGCCTCCCGAAAGAACTCAGTTGTCATAACTCCCTTCCCTGGAGCAGCAACCAGAAAAGATTGACTTTTATCACTGGAGATGAGGTACCCACACCACACCTAAGCAGACAGGCGCCTACGGACCCACTTATCTTTCTAAAAGATCATTTGTTTTCCCATAAGTGCCCTTTCTCCCCTTCCCCTTATTAAGAAGGCCACTGTTTTCTTTTCTTTTTTTAATAAAAGATTTTATTTTTAAGTAATCAGTACATGCAACATGGGGCTTAAACTCACAATCCTGAGATCAAGAGTTATATACTCCACTGACTGAGCCCACCAAGTGCCCCTCCAAGTCAGTCGTTTTCTGTAAGTGCCCTTTTCCCTCACTTCTTCCTCTAATTATGTGGAATATAAGCCCAAAATTCTTTTTTTTATTTTTTAAAGATTTTATTTATTTATTTATTTATTTATTTATTTATTTATTTATTTATTTATTTATTTGAGAGAGAGTGTGCCAGCGCGCGTGCATGAGCAGGGAGAGAGGCAGAGGGAGAAGCAGGCTTCCCGCTGAGCAGGGAGCCCAACGTGGGATTCAATCCCAGGACCCTGGGATCATGACCTGAGCTGAAGGCTGACATTTAACCAACTGAGCCACCCAGGGACCCTAAGCCCGAAATTCTAACCACCTCTTTGAGTCACACTTTTTGTGAACTCCAGTGTGTCCCTACTTGAATAAAAATAAAAATCTGTCTTTTCTCTTGCTAACCTGTCTTCCGTCAGTTTAATTCACAGGTTACCAAGAACTGAATCTAAGAGTATGTATAGGGAAAGTTTTTTTCTCTCAGACACCATCAAACTATACTATTACTGTATTCTCCACTACCACACATTTGCAGTAAAAAAACAAACCAGTTTCATGTAACAATTTCCTTGCTGAAGCAGTAAAAGGTATTACTTTTATTAAATCTTGACCCTTTAATACTCTGTGGTGAAATAGAAAATACATATAATATGCTTCTTTTTTTTTTTTAAATGTTAGTCTCGCCGACGCTTGTGATTTTATTTGTTTATTTATTTATTTGACAGAGAGAGACACAGCGAGAGCAGGAACACAAGCAGGGGGAGTGGGAGAGGGAGAAGCAGGCTTCCCACAGAGTAGGGAGCCTGATGCGGGGCTCGATCCCAGGACCCTGGGATCATGACCTGAGCCGAAGGCAGACGCTTAACGACTGAGCCACCCAGGCGCCCCAGAAAATACATATAATATGCTTCTAATACGTATAGTAGTATTACAATGCACTGGAGCAATGAATTGTGAGCTAAGCTAGCTGCTTTTTTCATGGAACACCATTTTCACTAAAAGAACTGACAAACATTTTATTCAGACTTGGGCATTAGGCTAACATTTCTAGAAAATGAGCAAGGGGAGCCTGCTACTTTTAAATAAATAAATAAATAGACAAAATTGGTCACCAAGGATAAAATTTAGAATTTTGAAAAACTGGGGGTGCTTGGGTGGCTAAGTCAGTTGAGTGTCCGACTCTTGATTTCAGCTCAGGTCATGATCTTGAGGTCATTAGATCAGTCCCCGCATTGGGCTCCATGCTCAGTGCAGAGTCAGCTTGGGATTCTCTCTCCCTCTCTCTCTGCTGCTCCCCATGTTTATGTGCTCTAAATAAATAAATAAAATCTTAAAAAAAAAAAGAATTTTGAAAAACTTGTACCCATGATCTTGAGGTTAACAGCTTCCCAACACATTGACAACATTTCTCGTGAGATCAGTGGTGATAGTAACACATACAATTTTTGGATATTATATACTGGAAGATGTTAAGATTTGGAGGATCTGCACAACTAAGTTAGCCAATATTTTCTGAATAGCCAGTAGATGACATTACAAAACCACAAAGGGGTAGAAGATCTATTCAAAGTAAAGTACAATACAGATCAACAGATTTTAATGTAATGATATATAAAAAGTTCATTTATCTGATTTCAAATTCCACATTGCAGTTAAACAATAAATTAACATTTGTTGAGTTTTAGTGTTGTACCCAGAAAGAATATCCACAAATTACGTGAAAAGTCTATTAAAATACTTTTTCCAATCATATATCTGTGTAAGACTGGATTTTTTTTTAAAGATTTTATTTATTTATTTGTCAGTGAGGGGGAGAGAACACAAGCAGGGGAGCAGCAGGGCAGAGGGAGAAGCAGGCTTCCCGCTGAGCAAGGAGCCTGATGTGGGGCTTGAGTCCAGGACCCTGGGATCATGACCTGAACCTAAGGCAGATGCTTAACCGACTGAGCCACCCAGGTGCCCGTATTTTATTATTTTTAATGAATATTTAAAACTTTGTCTTAGATTTAATTTCTACATTAGTAAATATTTATAGATATAACTTGTATAAACAAAAGTACATTTTGGTTCTAAATAATATCTATGAATATGGAGAGGTCCTGATACCAAAAAGTTTGAGAATCACTGCTGTAGCTATTCTTGGAAATCTACCTTTTTTACCTTCTGTCAGGGAGCAAGAATTCCTGTCCCCTTTAAGGGTCCTTCTAGCTGGACTAAGAACCAGATTGACATGTGACAGATTAACAGGAGAAAATTAAGCTTAGCATAGGTGTGGGGAATCCACACAGACATGGAAATTCCAAAGACAGGCAAAATGAGATATATATGTCATTCTGAATTAAGTGGTCTGGAACTTCAGAGGAAAGGAATGCACTTCATAGGATGATGAGAAGAGCAGATGTTTGGTAATTAGATGTTTGCCCTGCCATACAGCTGAGTCACTGGGATAAATTTTATTTCTGTTAATAACACTTATTCTGGAAAGACCCTCCAATTTAGATTCTTCTATGTAGTTAAGGGAGGGGCAAAAGTTTCTCTTGAGCCAGTAGGGTCTCGAATGCCTTTAGTTCAAAATACTCTGCATGCCAAAGTGACATATTTGCGGGGTGGAGGGTGGCCTGTCCCAAACCCCTTCACTTCATAAACTCTCCGAGTTCTTCTAAGATTTAAGGTAAGTAAAGGGCAGAGAAACTTTTAGAACATTTTTATTATCTGTCCTGATACTCACCTCCTGTTAGGCAAAGAATGGCTTGATTAGAATAGAAGAGGAAGGAAAAGAGAAAATTTAATATCCCAAAATATTATGCCACATACATGTAAAGCACTTTGCATAGTGCCTGCTCCAAGTAGCACCCAGTAAAGGCTGGTATTGTCAACATCATCTTCACCTTCATCACTATTATTATTTCATCTTGTCCATGTTTCCTATGGTGGTTATATGCCAATGATTCTTATATTTCCAAACTCCTTTTTTTAAGATTTTATTTATTTGAGAGAGAGAGCATGAGCAGGGGAGGGGCAGAAGCAGACTCTCCACTGAGCAGGGAGCCTGAAGCAGGGGTGCATCCCTGCACCCTAGGACCATGACCTGCGCCAAAGGCAGATGCTTAACTGACTGAGCCACCCAGGTGCCCCTTATATTTCCAAACTCTTCAAACAATGTATCCTTAAGAGTCTTTTAAAAATTCAGATCTTTCCATTTCCTTATGATTCAAAATACTGTCCACTCTCTAGACAGAGTGGGAGCCTATGATGCTTGTAAATAGAGCACACGCAAAGAAATGCTTCCTCTTTTATCCCTGGGGAGAGTTTAGGCTTTGATAAAGTTATTGTTTCTCTGATAGTCTTTTAAATCAAGAGGTATTCTTAGGCAGAAAGCCTGGGCTAGAAATCCAAAATGAAAGCCAGAAAATAGGGCAAGGAAAGGGATCAATGAATCACCTCTCCAGTTTCCCACAATCCCTGAAATAAGATTTTCATGTTGAAAGCTCGTAAGTGAGCAACAACTATTAGGAACAAGACTTCCTATTACAACTTCAATGGATTTTTTTTTTCAGGGGATTTTTTATGGGTTTCTTTTTTAAAGATTTTATTTGTCAGAGAGAGAGGAGAGAGCACATACAAGTCGAGGGAGCAGCAGGCACCAGGCAGAGGGAGAAGCAGACTCCCCACTGAGCAAGGAGCCCAGTGTGGGACTCGATCCCAGAACCTTGGGATCATGACCTGAGCTGAAGGCTGATGCTTTTTTTTTTTTTTTTTTAAGATTTTATTTATTTGACAGAGCACAAGCAGAGGGAGAGGGAGAAGCAGGCTCCCCACTGAGCAGGGAGCCTGATGCCAGGACCCTGAGATCATGACCTGAGCTAAAGGCAGGCGCCTAACCGACTGAGCCACCCAGGCGTCCCTGAAGGCCGATGCTTAACCAACTGAGCCACCCAGCTGCCCCTTCAATGGATTTTTTAAAAAAATATTTATTTTTATTTTTATTTTTTTAAAGATTTTTTTTTTATTAATTTATTCATGAGAGACAGAGAGAGAGAGGCAGAGGGAGAAGCAGGCTCCCAAGGAGCAGGGAGCCTGATGCGGGACTCGATCCCAGGACCCTGGGATCATGACCTGAGCCAAAGGCAGACACTTAACCATCTGAGCCACCCAGTCGCCCCCAAAAATATTTATTATTTTAGAGGGGGGAGAGAGAGTGCGTGCACGGGTGTGCTTCCACACAAGATGAAGGGGCACAGGGAGAGGGAGAGAGAGAATCTCAAGCAGACTCCACACTGAGCACAGAGCCCAAGTAGGGTGCAATCTCATGATCCTGAGATCATGCCCTGAGCTGAAATCAAGAGTCACATGCTTAACTGAGTGAGCCACCCAGGCAACCCCCAATGAATTTTTTTTTATTTCATTTTTTTAGTAATCTCTATACCCAATGTGGGGCTTGAACTCACAACCCCAATATCAAGAGTCATGTGTTCTTCCAAATGAGCCAGCCAGGAGCCCCTTTGATGGAATTTTTAGAGGTGCAACTCAACAGATGTCTTCTGACCCTCAAGTAGCATGTGGTCAGCATCGCACAAACGCAAACACAAACTTACAGACTTTGTATTTGGAGAGGTGTGGGTTCAAATTCTGACTTAGCCCTTCACTGTTTGTGTGATATTAGCAAAATGTTGGCTCTCCAAGCCCTAGCTTTCTGTTCAGTGTGGACTCCACATGGTTCAATTTCACACTGAAAGAAACAAGGTCCAGTAGCCAAATTCTTTCAAGAGGAATTACCGTCCTTCCTTAGTTTTTTTCAAAGAACATAAAGGAGATCAAATTTGTAACCCACAGCAATACTTAAAATCCTCCTTTTTCTTCTTTCTTATTCTGCCAAAGCTACCCCAAAGACCATTCTTCAAACCTCTGCAAATCCCCTCCTCATCCCTAGCCAGGCTTCTGAGTGGTTTATTTCTACCTTCTTTCTCCCTCCTCCACCCCTTTTAGTTCTTTATAATGTATGTTATTTAAAATTCTTGTTCTCCCCAATTTGCCCTGAGCTTGCATTCTCCATTACAAAGGAGGCCTACAAAACAACATATTACCCTGCTTCCCCACCAGTCTGGACTGATGAGGACTCCCTATCTTCTCTTAATCCTGTGTCACAAAACACTAAGAACCAGAGTGGAAAGGAGAAAATTCTTTGAAGTTGAGAAGAAACTGGGGCACCTGGGTGGCTCAGTCAGTTAAGTGTCCAACTCTTGATTTCAGCTCAGGTCTTGATCTTGGGGTTGTGAGATCCAGCCCTGCATTAGGCTCTGTGCTGGGTGTGGAGCCTACAAAAAAAAAAAAAAAAAAAAAAAAAAATTTGAGAAGAAATTAAAGTGGGAAGGAAAAATTCTCTCTAAAGAGCAAGGAGGGAGGAACACTCATAGTAATAAATCTTGTTGTCTGCATCAATCTCCAGGAGTTGTAAAAATTAAATGACCTGAAGTATAGTACCAGACCTGAAAGAACTGCACAAGTATGACCCTTTCCTCATTGCCTGATTCTTAATCCCAGTCATTCATTTGAACAGGTTCAGAATGAGCCTCCCCAAAATGTGCCAATTTGACATGTGGATTACTTTGTATTGAAGTCAATCAAAGCCCAAAAGACTCAGGAAGGCCTTTTATCTCCCTCTTAAATAGCTAAAAGATTTTAGATAGGGGCCTGGTCCAGGAAAAGAACTATCACCAGAGAGAACTACAAAGAATACTGGCAAGATATGGTAAAATAGGGGGAAGTTCAAAACCTAGAGATCCAATTCCTCTCTGTGTCCCATTGTCTCTGTATGGCATGCTAAACATTTGTTTACCAAACATTTATTCTTCCCATCTTCCTATACATTGTCTTCCTTCTCTTTAAAGTCTCAGACCCCTATCTCCTCCCTAGCTCAGGATGGCATATAAACCTCAACTGTCTTGATTACTTGTGAGTGTCATATTCAAATGGGGCTCCCCATACATGTAATTAGTTTTTCTCCTGTTAATTTGCCTTTATCAATTTACCAACCAAAGTACCTACCACAGTAGAGGAAAAAAATTTCCTTCCCAACACGTTCAGTGACCATTTATTAAAAGCCTGTCCCGGGGCGCCTGGGTGGCTCAGTTGGTTAAGTATCTGCCTTCAGCTTGGGTCATGGTCCCGGGGTCCTGGGATCAAGTCCCCCATCGGGCTCCCCCTGCTCTGTGGGAAGCCTGCTTCTCCCTCTCCCTCTGCCTGCCACTCCCCCTGCTTGTGCTCTCTCTCTCTCTGTCAAATGGATAAATAAAATACTAAAAAAAAAAAGCCTGTCCTCGGTGCTACAGGAGATATAAAGTGAAAAAAGGATGATCTTTTAAGCAGAAAGTAAGAAATCAAGCCTGGAGATGGGAGGACCAGTTTGGAGACAGTAATTGTTCAAGCAAACTTGAACTAGGGAATGAGAGACCCAATGATTAGAAGAGACATTGAATTAGTAGAATGGATTATACTTGACTGAGATGCCTGGCTGGTTCAGTCAGTAGAGCATGTGACTCTTAATCTCAGGATCATGAGTTCAAGCCCCCTGTTGGGGGTAGCATTTACTTAAAAAACAACAACAACAAACTTGACTGATGATTTGAAGTACAGAGTGGAAAAGAAGACAGCTGAATTTCAAGTTTATAGCTTGGTTTGAGAAGGAACTGGTTAGATGAATGATAATGAGCTTGAAGAACCAGCAGAACCTTCACAGTAGCCTGCAATAGAACATGTTTTTCTGAAACTCTGGGAAGAATAGTTAAGTCTATTCAACAAACTTCTACTGCCCTACCGTCCTAAGCAACGAGGCCTGAACAGGACTTAGAAGTTATCAAAATGAGCCTTGTGCCGACCTGATTATGTGATAGACATGCAAATCTGTATCTTAATTTTTTTCGTTTGTAAGATAAGAATGGCAAAATTTACCCAGCTCTTAGAAGCACTGTGCAGCCACAGGAGACACTGGAGGTACTTATGAGAGACTCCTGAGACTTTTAGTGGGTCTTCAGTCCTTCTTGAATTTTGCCTACATAGATTGATGCATTAGAATAAGTTGATTCAATAGGAATTGCTGATTTTCTGTCATGTTGACCTACAAAAATGGGAAATTTCCCATGGTTTGCTTAAACCATGCTGTGCAATGCAGAATACTTAAAAGAGGGTTTTATGAAAATGGTGATATTGCTTTCCAAATTTGTTGGAGTGGCCATTGTTCCCAAAAGGCTATTATCTAATTTTATCACTAAACTCAGAGAGATGGTTTAAGCCTTCATTTGCATTTGAATAAATATGATTATAACAGATGGTTTGCTATGATGAAAAAAATATTTTTTAAAAGATTTATTTATTATTTATTTTGAGAGAGTGAGAATGAGAGAGAGAGAGAGTACATGAGAGGGGGGAGGGTCAGAGGGAGAAGCAGACTCCCTGCTGAGCAGGGAGCCTGATGCGGGACTCGATCCCGGGACTCCAGGATCATGACCTGAGCCAAAGGCAGTCGCTTAACCAACTGAGCCACCCAGGCGCCCGAAAAAAATATTTTTTGTCTACATTTTTAATTATAACATTCATATTGCCTTTTACAATTTACAAAGAGTTTCTATACTTTTTATTTTTATTTTATTTTATTTAAGGGGCGGGGGGGTGGGAGGAAGAGGGAGAGAGACAAGCTGACTCCTGTTGAGTGTGGACCCCAACGCAGGGCTCGATCTCAGGACCCTGAGATCATGACCTGAGCTGAAACCAAGAGCAGGGGGAGCCCGATGGGGGACTCGATCCCAGGACCCCAGGACCATGACCCAGGCCGAAGGCAGACACTTAAACTGACTGAGCCACCCAGGCACCACTCTATCTATACTTTCTTACCTTACATTCACAACTATGCTGTGAAATATACGATGGCAATCGAATTATACCCTTCTTATAGTTGAGGAAACAGGCTCAGAGGGAGTTATTCATCATGCAGGTTTTAAGTAGAAGACTTGAACCCAGGGCTAAAGATCTACATAGACTAATTAGAAATAATGATGAATATATACATTATATATATTTTTTACATAATATTTTTATAAAAGTTAGCTATTTTATGCTAATTTGGAGGTATTTTGACCTTTGTGTTGAGTATATTTTGAAATTTAAATTTAATTTACTTTTGGGGCCCCTGGGTAGCTCAGTCAGTTAAGCATCTGCCTTCAGCTCAGGTCATGATCGCAAGGTCCTGGGATCAAGCCCAACATTGTCAGGCTTCCTGCTCATCAGGGAGTCTGCTTCTCCCTCTCCCCCTGACCCCACTCATGCTCTCTTCTCTCTTTCTCTCTCAAATAAATATCTCAAAAAAAAATTTACTTTTGTATGGGGGGAGGGGAAAGGAGGGCAGATATTTTTCTGAAATAACTTTTTTTTTTTTTTGGTGCTCCCATTTACTGAAGTATCTTATTACCAGGACTTCATTCCTTTGTAGCATCTTTGTTCTTCTGAATGAGAGACTGACAAAGACGCTCTCCTTGACCAAACTTTAATTAGGTTCCTCTGAACCCTGTTCCCAACTAGGCCTTGCCTTTAGGCTTCTGTGTCTGTCTCTGCAATACTCAATTTTAGCAAGGATTCTGCTAAGTCAGTTTAGAGAGAATCCCCCACCCTTGATCACTCAGGCCTGCCCTTAGCAAAAATTGTATTAGGTCGGTCTAGCCAGAATCCCTCCTTACCTCTGATGGTTCCCTTTAGTAATCTTCCATCCACTGACCCCCACTCAGCCCTCTACCTATAAATCCCCAGTTGATCATGCTGTATTTGGAAATGTGTCCAGTTCTACACTGAGGTTTCTTTTCCCCTACTGTAATTGTTCCTCAATAAAATCTGTTTATACTGACTAAACTGCTGGGCTCTTATTTCCTTTTTCTCCCTTTCAAAGATTTTATTTATGTGAGAGAGAGAGAGAGCTCAAGCAGGGGGAGCGGCAGGCAGAGGGAGAGGGAGAAGCAGGCTCCCCACTGAGCAGGGAGCCTGATGTAGGGCTCGATCCCAGGACTCTGAGATTATGAGCTGAGTGGAAGGCAGACGCTTAATCAACTGAGCCATCCAGGAGCCCCTCTGATTTCCTTTAACAAGACATTCAAAGTGATGGTGATTTCTGGTTTTCCTATGGTCAGTTGAAAAGTGGAAGTTGTCCCAAAGAGACTTACAAGGAATTTCGTGAATATTTTCCAATTCGGAAGGATGAGCCCTTGAAGACTCCTTATTGTGTGATCATGAGGCGAAAGAAATAATCTTCATTGTCACTACACAACCTTGGGCAAATCTCCATTCCCTTCTGAACCTCAGTTTTTTCATTCATAGAAATAAGGAAGTTTGGGGCACCTGGGTGGCTCAGTCGTTAAGTGTCTGCCTTCAGCTCAGGTCATGATCCCAGTGTCCTGGGATCGAGCCCCGCATCGGGCTCCTTGCTCGGTGGGAAGCCTGCTTCTCCCTCTCCCACTCCCCCTGCTTGTGTTCCCTCTTTCACTGTGTCTCTCTTTGTCAAATAAATAAATAAAATCTTAAAAAAAAATAAGGAAGTTTGATGAGACCAACAGTGTTCAGCCCTCTTAGTTTCAGATTTCCAAAGAAAAATTGGAGGTGGTAAGAGACAACTGGCACAGAATTGCCAATTTTTTTTGACAAATAAGAACTTTTTTTTTAAGATTGTATTTATTTATTTGACAGAGGGAGAGAAAGCACAAGTAGGCAGAGCGGCAGGTAGAGGGAGAGGGGGAAGAAGGCTCTCCACTGAGCAGGGAGCTGGACGTGAGGCTCGATCCCAGGTCCCTGGGATCATGACCTGAGCCAAAGGCAGCCGCTTAACCAACTGAACCACCCAGGTTCCCCGACAAATAAGAACTTTTAAAAAACTGACATATCACTTACAATATCACCATAATTTCATATGGTAAAACTAAAAAGAAGTACGTTAGATATAATCTGAGAAGAGATATCCCCCCAAAATGACAGTTGTGAACCTTACTCTGACATTGTCACTACAGACCAAAAAAAACTTGGTTATGGATTTGGCACCGGTGACAATCAAGACACCAGAGGCCCTCCTATATCCCTCTCATAGGTTTCAGAACATGCTACCCCAAAATATGGTTCTTGGGCATATTCAATATTTTGAGCTGAAAGAATTTGAGAAACAGCAGGTGCAGGAAGGATTCTCCAACTTCCTCTTCTCCTCTGAAGCAGGTCATAGGACCCTCTTGTGACAAATGCCCTACCTACACTCAGAAGAAATCTCTGAAGATGGAGGGATGCTGAGAGGAGTCCAAATAGGCCTTGCTAACTTCTCAGTTTACTACCCTTAACTCAGACCCTTTTGTTCTCTCATAGTTTTCCATGACTTTCCACTCTTCATCAGACCTAGTATAAAGTCTCAAGCTTAATTCTGCTTCTTCAGGTCTTCATTTCCTTATGAAGGCTCCCATGTCATGTAAAACTTATATTAAGTAAATTTGGGTGCACCTGGGTGGCTCAGTTGGTTAAGCGTCTGCCTTCGGCTCAGGTCATGATCTCAGGGTCCTGGAATGGAGCCCCACATCAGGCTCCCTGCTCAACGGGGAGTCTGCTTCTCCCTCTCCCTCTGCCTGCCACTCCCCCTGCTTATGCTCTCTCTCTCTCTATCTCTCTGTGTGTGTGTGTCAAATAAATAAATAAATCTTTAAAAATAAATAAATAAATAAATTTGACACTTTTCTCCTGTTAATCTGTCTTTGTTAGTTTAATATTCAGGCCCAGTCAGGGACCCTAAGAGGGTTGAGGAAAAGCTTTTCCTCTCCTACACCTTCTATTTCTTTATTACTAGGAGTCTAATGTATCCTGGATAGATCTCTGATAATAATTCCATGAGTTGATCATCAATGAACAGATAAGGGTATTTTTGTCCAAAGCATTGCACAACATCCAAGCATTGACAACAGGTGGCAGCTTCAGAATTAGAATTATTGTTAGGGACATCCTTAAGGAAGTTTAGGGCTGTGTATCCATGACCTCTACCATTCTCTGTGATTCAAATGCTATCTGGAGTTTGCTATTATTTTTTCAAAAGAGTTGAGGAATAGGAATGTGTGTGTGTGTAGTCTGGCATGGAATAAAATTTCTTCAGGTGAAAAAGCCACTTATTGCACTATCTTCTGCTTCCTCTCTCAGGAAACAAAAAATCTAAACCAGCCTCTATTTTAATACAGATCAGAATCTGCTTAGAAGCAAAATTTCCTTGTGAGTCAGAGGCAAAGATTTAGGAAATAATTTGAATGTCATTCCCTAACTTGTTAACACTGTTGTTTAACTTAAAATGTTTGCTTTTTTAAAATGATTTTTATAATTATATGTGTTTATTATAAAAAATTGGGGAAAGCATAAAATAAACTAAAAATAACTCAGAATTCCACAATCTGGAAGAAACAACCATAAATATTTAGTGGATATTCCTCCATTCTTTTTCTACAAATATGTGTATACTTTAAAAATTGGGATCAGACTTTACTATTTTTAGTGCTCTTTTCACTTATAACATTTTGTGAGAAAAATATGAGTTTTCATGATCATTTAGTATTAGTGTATCCTATGAATATACTTATATTATTCTCTTGATTTTTGTTGTTTCAATTTTTCAATATTATATAAAAAGCTGTTCTGAACATTCCTATTCATCTTTATTCATACCCCTATTTCTTTCCCATTCTAGTATAAATGCCACTGGAAGAATGATGAATCAGAGGATATGTATACTTAAATTTTGATACAAATTACTAACTAAAAAGGGCATTCCCACAAATAATGTTAAAAAGTTCCCATGTCTTGGCACCTAGCTGGCTCAGTCATGGGACTTGGGACGCCTGGTTAAGCGTCTGTCTTCTGCTCAGGTCATGATCCCAGGGTCCTGAGGCCCCACATCGGGCTCCTTGCTCAGCAGGGAGCCTGTTTCTCCCTCTGCCTGCCGCTCCCGCTTCTTGTGCTCTCTCGCTCTGACAAATAAATAAATAAAATCTTTAAAAAAAGAAAAAAAGAAGAAGATCATGGGACTCTTGATCTCAGGATCATAGGTTCAAGCCCAAAGTTAGGGGTAGACTTTACTAAAATAAATAAATAAATAAATAAATAAATAAATAAATAAATAAATAAATTTACTTTTTAAAAACCTTCCCATTTCATTGCATTTACTCAGGGCTGAGTATTTTCATTATTCTAAATCTTCAGGAATTTGATGGCAGAACAATAGTATCTCATTGTTTTCACTTGCATTTCTTTCATTAATAGTGAATAGTGAACATTTTTTCATGTTTGAAGGCCACTTCAATTTATTTATTTACCTTTAACATTGTTTATGTTTTTATATAAATAAGTTTTACATTTTTATGTAGTCAAAGCTATTATTTTCATTCATTTTTTTGCCTTTATTGTTTTGTCCTTTTTTTTTTTTTTTGCTTAAGAAAACTCTACCTGGCATCAGATTCATATTCATCTATAGTTTCTTTTTTTTTTTAAGATTTTATTTATTTATTTGACAGAGAGAGAGACAGCGAGAGAGGGAACACAAGCAGGGGGAGTGGAGGAGGGAGAAGCAGGCTTCCCGCCGAGCAGGGAGCCCGATGTGGGGCTCGATCCCAGGACCCTGCTGGGATCATGACCTGAGCCAAAGGCAGACGCTTAATGACTGAGCCACCCAGGCACCCCTCATCTATAATTTCTTCTAACTATACATATGAATTCTGTTTTTGAACAGTGTCTAGAATTTCCCTTGGGGCGCCTGGGTGGCTCAGTTGGTTAAGTGGCTGCATTTGGCTCAGGTCTTGATCCCGGGGTCCTGGGATTGAGCCCCACTTTGGGCTTCTGCGCTCAGCAGGGAGTGTGCTCCTCCCTCTCCCGCTGACCCTGCCCACCACGTCTCCCCAACCCCGCTTGTGCTCAAGCTCTCTTTCTCAAATGAATAAATAAAAAATCTTCAAAAAAAAAGAATTTCCCTTATAAGTTTAAATAAAGGAGGAAACATGCTTTATCCAAACTTTAGTGTTTCATCAATAGTATAATATTGGTTATTGGTCTGAAATTCCTTAACTGCTAAATTATTACTATCTTATATATTCAGTTTCTCATCATAAATATTTTTTTCTCCATAAATATTATTGAGATCAGTTTGACATTATTTTGTGTTGCAGAAACAGAACTTAACATAAAATGCAGATCACCAAATAAACATTAAAAAGATACCTTGGGGGCGCCTGGGTGGCTCAGTTGGTTAAGCGACTGCCTTCAGCTCAGGTCATGATCCTGGAGTCCCGGGATCAAGTCCCGCATCGGGCTCCCTGCTCAGCAGGGAGTCTGCTTCTCCCTCTGACCCTCTTCCCTCTCGTGCTCTCTATCTCTCATTCTCTCTCTCTCAAATAAATAAATAAAATCTTAAAAAAAAAAAGATACCTTGGGGGTGCCTGGGTGGCTTAGTCTGTTAAGCATCTGCCTTCCGCTCAGGTCATGATCCCAGGGTCCTGGGATCAAGCCCTGCATTGGGCTCCCTGCTCGGCGGGAAGCCTGCTTCTCCCTCTCCCTCTGCCACTGCCTCTGCTTGTGTGTTCTCTCTCTCTGTCAAATAAATAAATAAATCCTAAAATAAATAAATAAAATCTTCAAAAGCGGGGGGCACCTGTGAAGTGTCCAACTCTTGTTTCAGCTTGGGGTGTGATCTCATTGTGGTAAGATCAAGCCCCAAGTTGGGCTCTGCACTCAGCTCGCAGTCTGCTTGGGATTTTCTCTCCCTCTCCCTCTGCCCCTCCTGCTTGTGCTCTGTCTCTAAAATGGGTGAATAAATCTTGAAAAAAAAAAAAAGAGAGAGATACCTTGCATATGCTATTGTAATTTAAGATGTTATTTTAATAGCTTCCATAAAATGTAAAATATACATATAGTTTATTATTTGATTTTTCCCCCTTATTCATGTTGTTACTATTATTCTTATTACTAAAATTGAACATTCCTAGTATATTTACAGCCTATTTGACATTCAGCAACTGATTCATCTTCACTTTTTGTGGGTTAAATATTATGTTCAAATTTCAAGAAAGTCTAAACATACTAATATTGAAATGTGTGATATTCCTAATTATCATTGCTGGGTTCTTAAATATGGCAACTTTCTGATAACATAGAAAAATGAAATGAAAAAAGTGAGAGAAACTGTCAAATATCATGTAGTTTCAGTAATAACTATTTTATTTTTATTTATTTATTTTTTTTAAAGATTTTATTTATTTGACAGAGAGAGAGCAGGAGAGCACAAGCAGTGGGAGCGGCAGAGGGAGAAGCAGGCCCCCAGCCCAGGAGGGAGCCCCATGAGGGGCTGGATCCCAGGACCCTGGGATCATGACCTGAGTGGAGGCAGTCGCTCAACCAACTAAGCCACCCAGGCGCCCCAGTTTAATAATGATCATTTTCAAAGAGCAATTGATTTTCAGGTACAGGGTTCATTCACTGTTCCAGACAGCAACTGTGTATTAAAAAGGATCTCAGGTTCAATTCTCAGAAGGGTTTTGCTTAGCAACCTCCCAAGCTATATTAATTGAGAATGAATGTGAAGAATGCCCATGTCTGGGCGCCTGGGTGGCTCAGTCGTTGAGCGTCTGCCTTCGGCTCAGGTCATGATCCCAGGGTCCTGGGATCGAGTCCCACATAGGGCTCCCTCCTCAGCAGGAGTCTCCCTCTCCCACTCCCCCTGCTTGTGTTCCCTCTCTTGCTATCTCTGTCTCTATCAAATCAATCAATCAATCAATCGATCTTAAAAAAAAAAAAAGAATGCCCATGTCTCTCAGGTTACTTCTAATGTTTCTTTCCAGACTCTGTTTGGCTTTCTACTTCTACCTTTATACTGTTTTTCCAAGTCTTGTCTTTTAGCTTTTCAACAACTAATTTCTGTGCACTTCTGTCCTTTGTAAGTCCCTTCTGATTTGGTGAAATCGTAAGGATTCCTGCTTCAAAGATGATTAGAAAGTGCTATGCAGGCTAATGGTTGCACAAAACAATTCTGAGTATCAAGGTCACAGACAAAGGGCACTACTCCAAACTGGGAAGAAAACAGAATGTGCTTGGCACAAACTGTCACTGAACCCTGTTCTTTGCTTCAGGCAAATTCTTTCACCTACATTCATCCGGTATCTCATTCTTTTTTTTTTTTTTAAGATTTTATTTACTTATTTGACAGAGACACAGTGAGAGAGGGAACACAAGCAGGGGGAGTGGAGAGGGAGAAGCAGGCTTCCCTCTGAGCAGGGAGCCCGATGTGGGGCTTGATCCCAGGACCCTGGGATCACGACCTGAGCCGAAGGCAGATGCTTAATGACTGAGCCACCCAGGCGCCCCCAGTATCTCATTCTTGCTCTTGGTCAGAGTCAATGAAAATTTACTGCTAATTTGATACAAATAATTAAGGTGGTTCCTGGACCTCACTTCAAGGGTAACTTCTTCGTATGGTATTAATATTTCAAAATATAAGTAAAGAACTGGGTTTTTCAATCCCCCCATCCAAATACTAACCAGGCCCACCCCTGATTAGCCACTGAGATCAGGCACATTCTGGGTGGTATGGCTCTAGATAGGGTTTTTCCATTCTTGTCTAGCAAAATCTGCCACAATGGGTCCCACAGAAAGGATCACTAAATGGCTACTCAACCCTACATGTCAGTGGTAAGGAAATAAAACGTACTAGATAATAATGGGAATATTTACTATGTCACTTTTCTTAGCTTGCTGCCCCCGAGCAAGGGTGGCGCTTCTCAAGTTTAGGGTACTGAAAGTCATCTGGGGTGCTTATTAAACTGTAGCTTCCTGGACCCCAAATCCAGAGATTATGATTTGGTAGGTCTCAAGTGCAGGAATCTCTGAATTTACCAAGTATCTTAAACTGATTCTGATGCAAGTGATCAGAAACACTAGTTTGGGGCTTTTACCATTGACTTGAAAGCTAACCAGCCTTATTAGTTCTATTATCGGCCAATTATTTTTAAATTTCGTTTCTCCATTTTCAAAACTGAACAAGTAAGACCTGACCCCTCTGACTGCTTGGCACTACGTAAAGTTGAACACCATTATGTTGGCATTTATCCCAGAAGACAGACACCAATAGGCTGAACAAAAAGAACTGCCTATTTTAAATGAATGAGTAATTAAAATAACAGTTAAGAATCCAAAACCAAAATAACTAGAGATTGGAGAAAAGCCTGAGATGGGGGAGGGTAACCCTCATATAAGTCAACCAGGATCATCTCTGTACTACAAGGGTTCTCAATCCTAACCCTTCAAATCCTCGTATGGCAGAAAACCGTCAGACTGCACCCTTATGAGGCAAATTCTTCTCTGCTGTGTGGGCCTGCCCTGCCTACTCGGGTGTGGTAAGCCTGATAATTTCTGAAGGAAAAATGTAAGCCAATGCTTTCCACCAACATCAGAGAGAGCCCTAATAAGAATAAAAACAACTCAGTTACCTTAATTATTCAATTCTGGAAAGAATCTACCCTAAGGGAAAATGAAAAATATTAAAAAAAATTAATAAACAAAACATTTAGACTTGTAGTTATTTCTGTAGGGGAGAAGAGAGCAGGATGCATCCAGAGAGAAGCACACAGGCAGGCTTCCAAGTTACAGGCGGTGTTTTATTTCTTCAGTTGGAAGTGGATACTAAGCTGTTTTTTATTGATCTTTAAGTTCAAATATGCTTTATACGAGTTTTGTATTTGGTATAAATCACCTTAAATTTTAGTTTTTATTGTATTTTTTAAATTAAATTAAATTTAATTTTTTTTAAAGATTTTATTTATTTACTTGAGAGAGATAGAGAGCACGAGAGGGAAGAGGGTCAGAGGGAGAAGCAGGCTCCCTGCTGAGCAGGGAGCCCGATGTGGGACTCGATCCGGGGACCACAGGATCATGACCTGAGCGGAAGGCAGATGCTTAACTGACTAAGCCACCCAGGCACCCCCAAGGTATCTTTTTTTTTAAGATTTTATTTATTTATTTGAGAGAGAGAGAATGAGAGATAGAGAGCACGAGAGGGAAGAGGGTCAGAGGGAGAAGCAGACTCCCTGCTGAGTAGGGAGCCCGATGCGGGACTCGATCCCAGGGCCCTGGGATCACGACCAGAGCCAAAGGCAGGCGCTTAACAACTGAGCCACCCAGGTGCCTTGACCTTGACCTCTTTGAACCTTTTTTTTTTTAAAGATTTTATTTATTTATTTGAGAGAGAGAATGAGATAGAGCATGAGAGGGAGGAGGGTCAGAGAGAGAAGCAGACTCCCTGCTGAGCAGGGAGCCTGATGCGGGACTCGATCCCGGGACTCCAGGATCATGACCTGAGCCAAAGGCAGTCGCTTAACCAACTGAGCCACCCAGGCGCCCTAATTTTATTTTTTTTAAGATTTTGTTTATTTGAGAAAGAGTGAGAAAGAGAATGAGAGGGGGGAGGGTCAGAGGGAGAAGCAGATTTCCTGCTGAGCAGGGAGCCTGATGTGGGACTGATCCTGGGACTCCGGGATCCAGGATCATGACCTGAGCCAAAGGCAGATGCTTAACCAACTGAGCCACCCAGGCGTCCATATTTTATTTATTTTTTAAGATTCTTTTTTTAATTTAAATTCAATTAGCCAACATATAGTACATCATGAGTTTCAGATGTAGAGTTCAGTAAAGGATTTTTTTTTTTTAAGTAATCTCTACTCTCAATGTGGGGCTTGAACTCACAAATCCAAGATCAAGAGTCACATGCTGTACTGACTGAGCTAGCCAGGCAGCCCTTATCACCTTTAATTTTTAAACATTTTATACTGAAAAACTATATTTTAACACTTCAGTGTTATTTATAACAACAACAGCATAAAATAGAAGCAGCCTATTGGAATGGTTAAAGTGAACATTGGTGAGAGGAGGGGCAAAATGAGTTGGGGGGAATCCAAAAAAAAAAAAGTAAACATTGTTCAACCATATGCTGAACTATAACCAATGGAATATTATTCAGTTACTTAAAATATGATTATGTAGCACTATGGGGAAAAAAGCTTATGATAGAGGCGCCTGGGTGGCTCAGTCAGTTGTGTCTGCCTTGGGCTCAGAGCCCCGCATCAGGCTCCCTGCTTAGCAGGGAGTCTGCTTCTCCCTCTGCCTGCTGCTCCCCTTGCTTGCTCTCTCTCACTCTCTCTCTGTCAAATAAATAAATAAAATCTTTTTTAAAAAAGGTTAAAAAATATAAAAGCTTATGATAAGTTACCGAGAAATTATGACAAAATCCTGTAACTAGATGATTACAACCATGTAAAACAGTTCAAACAGTAAGAAAGTGTGCTACTATGATACTGTAATTGTTTTTAGCAAAAAGGATTGTGAGTGTGTTCCCCTTGCTTTGTTTCTCTAGTGTTCTTTAGTGTGGTTCTGTTGAACTTTTTATTACAAAAAGAAAAAAGATTTCTCCAGAAAGCATTATTTGGTTCTACTGTAAATTAAAATGTGACCAGAAATCGCACTGACTTCTAAGGTTTTATACAGGAGAAAGTTTTTATGTAAAACAATAAAAAGGAAGAAAACAAACTCTTTCCCTCAGTTGTTTCTCAGGAGACTCTCAGCCTCTGCACCTCAGAGAACAAATGCCTTCTGCTAAGATTCAATTGTCTGCCAAGAATTGAGTTTCCCCTCCTTCTGGTTCGTGTCATCGGCCAGCCTGCCTTTCCATCACCAGCCACCTCTGGTATCTTGGTCACACACACCTCACAGCAAGGAGCTGACTAATCCTGATGCTGGGGCGGCTTATTAGGCAACCTTTCACACAGTGCCCATTGCTACCCATTGCACAACGTATTTGACTGGGAATAATAAACACCATGGTTTACATTTGACTCCTTGTCCTGTCAGTGCCAGCAGCTTGTGTGTGTAAACATCACCCAGTGCCTTTAGAAAGACGCTGACATCATGTTTCAGGCTCCTTAATGTTGTGGAACATGAGAGAAGTGGGGCGGGGAGCCTATGAGTAAGAATTCAGAAGCAGATGAGGATATTAGTCACTTTCTGCTTTATTTCTGAAAGAAATGAAAAGCTGCCCACTTATGCATTATAGCTACAAATAAACTTATTCTTAAGATTTAGAATTTAAAAACTAGAACAAGCAAACAAATCAACAACACTCTAAACATACTTGTATTAATCCCTCAATAAGAAATAAGCACATCTCTGGACGAGAACACTGTTTCAGTGACGAAAATAGGTCAATGGGGAAAAGCAATTGTTCTATTATTAAAAATGCTGTTATAATTTCATCATTGTTACCATACAGAATGTGTTTGCAGAAATCACTATGAAAAGAAGGTTCTAAGTTTTGTTTATTGAGACCGCAAGCTGCCTTTTACAAAACCCTGCAGCCATGCCCAGGTTAAGGGAAAAGGGGGGGGGGGGACTAAACGAGAGGAGAATAAGGATTTCAGTTGTGATTTGTTTCTAGAATATTCTCTTGCCCGGATTGTTAAGTCTCTTGGAATATGTAGCATATATAGTTCGGTCCGTTTTCTGAAGCTAGATTAGTTATTTTTAGAGTCTTCCATCTCCCCTGTGTACACAGTGTGACAGTAACGCTAATATAAAAGCCATGTGCCAATTTTGTTTGCTAATAAGATTCCAGACCACTAATGAAAGGACACAGGGTTCTTCAGCTAAAGAAAACAAGAGGGGTGCCTGAGTGGCTCAGTCGTTAAGCGTCTGCCTTCGGCTCAGGTCCTGATCCCAGGGTCCTGGGATCGAGCCCCATGTTGGGCTCCCTGCTCCGCGGGAAGCCTGCTTCTCCCTCTCCCACTCCCCCTGCTTGTGTTCCCTCTCTCGCTGTCCTTCTCTGTGTCAAATAAATAAATAAAATCTTAAAAAAAAAAAAAGAAAACAAGAATATCCACCTACAGTTTCTTTTGAGTGTGAAAGAAAAGCAAAATATATATATATGTTTTTGGTTACAAAGAGTGTGTTTTTAAGTAGTGTAAGAAAGTAAGGCAAAGGTTAGCCACCCTATGATAAAGTAGGATCATATGGAAAGTCATGCAATGGTTAGCAAGATTACACTCCAGTCAATCTAACCACATTTCTTCAAAATTGAGAAGGGCAAAGTAAATTCCTTAGAGTATTTTTGTATAAAAGTCTGAATCATACCAGTACAAAATTACCAGATCATCTACTTTAACTTGCTCTTTCATTAATATTTAGGAATTACCATGGTCAGAACCTGATCAATCACACCTGAGTGTGGAAGGTATTTCCAACTTTGGAAGGACTTGTTTCCAATAGGAGCAAAAGGCCGAAACTCACCTTCTGTTTAATGAATCACCAACAATTACCTTATTGTTCTTATCTCTCTCTGCTAAAATTCAATCCTTAAATTAAATGTGTACGATGAAGAATCTCACCTTTGGCCCCTTGGTAACAGGAATTATTTTCAACCTCATTTTACCACAGTCATTATTTTTTTAATGGAGCTATGGAAAAAGACCAAAATAGATTTTATGGGTCATTGGATTGCATACTATAAATGATGGTAATTCTAGCCCTTTAAAACTAATACTTGGCCTATTCAAAAACCACTTCCAGGGACACCTGGGTAGCTCAGTCGGTTAAGCATCTGCCTTTGGCTCAGGTCATGATCCCAGGGTCCTGGGATCAAGTCCCATATCGGGCTCCCTGCTCAGCGGGGAGCCTGCTTCTCCCTCTCCCTCTGCTGCTCCTCCTGCTTGTGTGTGTGTGCTCTCTCTCTCTGATTAATAAAATCTTTTTTAAAAAATCACTTCCAAGGTGAATATGATTGTTTTCTTCCTAAAAACAAAACAAAAAATGATGGGAAAAATAGAACTCATACCCAGGGGAATAGGAGACTAAAATAACATTCCTTTTTTTTTGCCAGACTTATTTCAAATAGCTGACTTATTCAGGTATTCATGATCCCTACGCTAGGCTATGACTAGATTTTTATTGACCTGTTCTATTGTTTCTTTAGTTTATATCATTTATTTCTGTCTAATCTTTATTATTTCCTTCCTTCTGCTGATTTTAAGTTTTGTTTGTTCTTTTTCTAGTTCCTTTAGGTGTAAGGTTAGGTTGTTTACTTAAGATTTTTCTTGCTGGGATACCTGGGTGGCTCAGTCAGTTAGGTGTCTGCCTTTGGCTCAGGTCATAATCCCTGGGTCTCTGGATCGAGTCCCACATCTGGCTCCTTGCTCAGCAGGGAGCCTGCTTCTCCCTCTGCTTGTGCTCTCCCTCTGACAAATAAATAAAATCTTTAAAAAAAAGAGACTGTATTTAAAAAAATAAAAAGATGGGACGCCTGGGTGGCTCAGTTGGTTAAGCAACTGCCTTCGGCTCAGGTCATGATCCTGGAGTCCCGGGATCAAGTCCTGCATCGGGCTCTCCGCTCAGCGGGGAGTCTGCTTCTCCCTCTGACCCTCTTCCCTCTCGTGCTCTCTGTCTCTCATTCTCTCTCTCAAATAAATAAATAAAATCTTTAAAAATAAAATAAAATAAAATAAAAAGAAAACCTACCCAACTTAAAAAAAAAAAAAGAGGGGCACCTGGGTGGCTCAGTCGTTAAGCATCTGCCTTCGGCTCGGGTCATGATCCCAGGGTCCTGGGATCGAGCCCCGCATCGGGCTCCCTGCTCGGCGGGAAGCCTGCTCCTCCCTCTCCCACTCCCCCTGCTTGTGTTGCCTCTCTAGCTGTCTTTCTCTCTCTGTCAAATAAATAAAATCTTAAAAAAAAAAAAGAAAAAAGAAAATTTTTCTTGCTCCTTGAGGTAAGCCTGTATTACTATAAACTTCCCTCTAAGAATAGCTTTTGCTGTGTCCCAAAGGTTTTGAACTATTGTGAGCTATGACTAGATTTTTAAAATAAGTTTACCTGAGGAATGGGTATTTATGATATTGTTGAGAGTATTCATGAGATCAGTCTGCCTTCCGCTCAGGTCATGGTCCCGGGGTCCTGGGATTGAGCCCTGCATCAGGCTCCCTGCTTCGCGGGAAGCCTGCTTCTCTCCCTGCTTGTGTTCCCTCTCTCGCTGTGTCTCTCTCTGTCAAAGAAATAAATAAAATCTTTAAAAAAAAAAAGAAAGAAAGAAATACAACTAGAAGCAATTTGCAAGTTGAAGAATTTTTTATGTTATTTTTTTATTTTTAAAGATTTATTTATTTTAGAAAGAAAGAGCGAGTAGAAGTGGGGGGAAGGGCAGAGGGAGAGAATCTCCAGGGGGCTCAATCCCACAACTCATGAGATCATGACCTGAGCCAATAACAAGAGTCAGATGCTTAACCTGCTGAGCTGCCCAGGTGTCCTTGAAGAATTTTTTCTTTTTAAGATTTTATTTATTTGAGAGAGAGAGAGCACAAGCCAGGAGAGGGATGGAGGGGGTGGGAGAAGCAGGCTCCAGCTGAGCAGGGAGCCCCATGTAGGGCTTGGGATTATGACCTGAGCTGAAGGCAGACGCCTAACTGACTAAGCCAACCAGGCATCCCATTTTTGTATGTATATATTTTTAAAAATTTTATTTATTTATTTGAGAGAGAGAACAGCAGGAGAGTGAGAGGGAGAAGCAAACTCCCCACCAAGCAGAGAGCCTGATGCAGGACTCGATGCAGGGCTCGATCTCAGGACCCTGAGATCAGGACCTGAGCCAAAGGCAAACGCTTAACCAACTGAGCCACCCAGGTGCCCCTATTTATTATTTTTAAGTAGGCTCCATGCTCAGTGTGGGGCTTGAACTCATAACCCTGAAATCAAGAGTCTCATGCTCTACTGATTGAGCCAGTGAGGTGCCCAAAGAGTGGATACATTTTAAATTACCAGTCAAATAGTGCTGGATGCTAACCTCTCCATTTTTCAGTTCAGGAAATTGAAGCCTAGATAGTGACTAATTGGTTTAATCCCAATTACAAAATCAGTCAGTGAATGAAAAGCCATTAGTAGATGCTAGGACTGTTGATTTAAAACTCAGTCTTTCACTAGATCACATACTATAAATAATTACTATTGAAAGGGGGAAATATTCAAGGGAAATAGCAGATGCAAACTGAGTATTTTGAGTTTTGGGTTTTTTTTAAAGATTTTATTTATTTATTTGACAGAAAGAGACACAGCGAGAGAGGGAACACAAACAGGGGGAGTGGGAGAGGGGGAACCAGGCTTCCCGCCGAGCGGGGAGCCTGATATGGGGCTCAATCCCAGGACCCTGGGACCATGACCTGAGCCAAAGGCAGACGCTTAATGCTTAATGACTGAGCCACCCAGGCACCCCTGAATATTTTGAGTTTTAATAATAGCCTAAAATAATCCAGTACATATTGTGCAGAGCATTGGTAAAGGTAAATACATAGGTAAACATAAAAGATAGCATAAATGGGGCGCCTGGGTGGCTCAGTTGGTTAAGCGACTGCCTTCGGCTCAGGTCATGATCCTGGAGTCCCGGGATCGAGTCCCGCATCGGGCTCCCTGCTTGGCAGGGAGTCTGCTTCTCCCTCTGACCCTCTTCCCTCTCGTGCTCTCTATCTCTCATTCTCTCTCTCTCAAATAAATAAATAAAATCTTTAAAAAAAAAAAAAGATAGCATAAATGTACTTGTGTTTGTAATTCTTTTATTTTCACCTCTAATTTAAGAGACAAGTACATAAAGCAATGATTAACAACTCAGTTGATGGGCATACAATATATAAAGATGTAATTTGTATGTCAATAAATAGCACAAGGAGGAGTAGAAAATAAAGCTATATTGGAGTAACATTTTTGTATACTACCTCAATTAATTTGATATTAATCCAAGCTTCATTATTTTTTAAGTTAAGATGCTAATATTAGGGGCACCTGGGTGGCTCAGTCGGTTAAGCGTCCGCCTTCGGCTCAGGTCATGATCTCAGGGTCCTGGGATCGAGCCCCACATCCGGCTCCCTGCTCGGCGGGGAGTCTGCTTCTCCCTCTCACTCTCCCTCTGTACATACTTTCTCTCTCTCTCTCAAATAAATAAATAAAATCTTAAAAAAAAAATCTTGTTTTTAAAAAAAAAAAGATGCTAATATTAATCCCTAGGACAGCCACTAAGAAAAGAACTCAAAAACATTTAGTAAAAGAAACAACAAAGGAGTTAAAACAGTATGCCAGAAACTAAGTAGCACAAAAGAAAGCAATAATGGAGAAATAGAGACCTAAGAGACCTAAATAGAGACCTAAGAGCCCTAAAAACAGACCGAAGACACACAGAAAATAAATAGCAAAATGGCAAATGTAAAAACTACGTTATTGATAATAACATTAATTGTAAACAGAGTAAATGTTCCAATCAAAAGGCAGAGATGTGCAGAATGGATGAAAAAATAATGACCCAACTATATGCTGTCTACAAAAGACAAACTGTGAATTCAAAGCCACAAATAACCTGAGAGGAAAAGAATGGAAAAATATACAAACAGTACCCCAAAGAGAGCTAGAGTGGTTATAGTAATATCAGAGAAAATAGATTTTAAGACAAAAATTGTTATTAGAGCCAAAAAATACACATTAAAATGATAAAAGGGTTAATCTGTCATGAAGACATAACTATAAGTACATATGCACCTAAAAACAGAGCCTGGAATACATGAAGTAAAAAGTAATAAGGGAGAAATAGGCAATTCAACCATAATAAGGATTTCATTATTCTACTTTCAAGAATGGTTAGAACAACCAGACAGATGATCAGCAAAGAAACAAAAGACTTGAATACTATTATAAACCAATTAGACCTACCAGACATTCACCCAACAAAAGCAGAATGCACATTCTTCTCACATACACATGGAAAGTCTCCATGATTTAACCAAAAAAAGCACAAAACTTGTATACTGAAAGCTACAAAACATCATTGATAGAGTAAAGAAGTAAATGAATGGAAAGACATTCCCATGTTTATAAATTGGGAGACTTATTAAAATGACAACACTGGCCAAATTGATGTAAATAGTCAATGCAATCCCTGTCAAAATCAGAGCCGGTTTTGTTGTTGTTTTGCGTTTGTTTTTGCAATTGACAACCTGATCTTAAATTCATATGGAAATGCAAGGAACCTAAAATAGCCAAAATGATCTTGAAAAAGAACAAAGTTGGAGGATTCACACTTCCTGATTTCAAAACACACTACAAAGCTACAATAATCAAGCCAGGGTGGTATTGGAAGAAGGATAGAAATTGAAATCAGGGGTGCCTGGGTGGCTTGGATGGTTGAGCGTCTGCCTTCGGCTTGGGTCATGATCCCAGGGTCCTGGGATCGAGTCCCGCATCAGGCTCCCTGCTCCTTGGGAGCCTGCTTCTCCCTTTGCCTCTCTCTCTCTCTGTCTCTGTCTCTCATGAATAAATAAATAAAAAGTTAAAAAAAAATTGAAATCAGTGAAACATAACTGAAAGTCCAGATAAACCTTTATATTATGGTCAGTTGATTTTCAACAAGGGTGCCAAGAAATTCACGGGAAAAAAAATCTTTCCAAAAATGGTGTGGAGACAACTGGATAGCCATGTACAAAAAAAAAAAGGGGAGGGTTGGATTGTATCTCACAACATATACAAAAATTTACTCACTTTAAAGTAGATCATAAACTTTAATGTAAGATCTTAAACTATAATACTCTTGGAAGAAAACAAATGTAAATCTCCATGATCTTGGATTAGACAATGGTTTCTTAGGTACTGAAAGTACCTGTGACAAAATAAAAAATAAATTGGATTCCATAAAAATTTAAAAATTTTGTGCTTCAAAGGACACCATTAAGAAATTGAAAAGGCAATCCCATGGAATGGGAGAAAATATTTGCAAATTGTTTATCTGACAAGGAACTTTTATCCAGAATATATGAAAAACTCTTACAACTCAACAATGAAAAGACAAATAACCCAACTTAAAAATGGGTAAAGGATTGGGGCGCCTGGGTGGCTCAGTTGTTAAGCGCCTGCCTTTGCCTCAGGTCATGATCCCAGGGTCCTGGGATCGAGCCCTGCATCGGGCTCTCTGCTCAGAGGGAAGCCTGCTTCTCCCTCTCCCACTCCCCCTGCTTGTGTTCTCTCTCTCACTGTGTCTCTCTGTCAAATAAATAAATAAAATCTTTAAAATAAAATAAAATAAAAATGGGTAAAGGATTTTGATAGACATTTCTCCAAAGGAGATATATGAACAGTCAATAAGCACACAAAAGTGCTCAACATTGATGTGGGAAATGGAGGCAGAAGGAAATGTAGATAAAATTAAATCTCCCTAGGGATGCCTGGGTGGGCTCAGTTGGTTAAGCCTCTGCCTTTGGCTCAGGTCATCATCCCAGGAGGCTCCTTGCTCCACAGGGAGCCTGTTCCTCCCTCTGCCTGCCACTCCCCCTGCCTGTGCTCTTTCTCTCTCTCTGACAAATAAAATCTTAAAAAAAAAATTATATCTCCCTAGAACCTGCAGCCCATTAACAAATACTTGAGGGAGGCAGATTATAACATTCCTCCAGGATCCTGAGTCTTCTTTAACATATGAAAGTCCTTTTGGAATTTCCCTTATCTTTACTTCTCCCAACCCCAAGGTATATAATCCGTTGCTCCTCACAATCCCGAAGCAGCAGGGAGCAGAGACATCAGCTTTTTCTGCCATGGGTCCGTCCCTGTGCTTTAATAAAACCACCATTTTGCACTGAAGATGTCTCAAGAATTCTTTCTTGGCCATCGGCTCCAGACCCCACCAACACAACAGCATTCAAAAAAAAAAACTACATCAAATATCATTAGTCAATAGGGAAATGGAAATCAAAATCAAAATGTGATACTACTTCACACCCACTAGGATGACTGTAATAAAAAAGACAGATAATAACAGTTGTAGAACCCTCATACACTGTTGGTGGGGATGTAAAATGTACTGCTGCTTTGGAAAACATTTGGCAGTTCCTCCCAAAGCTAAAGAATATAACTTAACGGTTCCATTCCTAAGTATATACCCAAGAGAATTAAAAACATGTATGTATATCTACCCAAATATTGTACATGAATGTTCATAGCAGCATTATTTATAATAGCCAAAAACTGGAAATAGCCAAATGTCTATGAACTGATGGATAGAAAAAGAAAATGTAGTATGTTCATGCAATGGAATAGTACTCAGCCATAAAAAGGAATGGAAGTTCTGATACATGCTATTTGGAAGAACTCTGAATACATAATTCTGGATGAAAGAAGCCAGATATAAAAGGCCACATATTGTATAATGCTGTTTATATGATATACAGAATAGGCAAATCTGTAGAGATACAAAGTAGATTAATGATTTCCAAGTACTAGGTCTTGCAGAGAATGTAATAGTAATAACTGCTAATGGGTATGGGGTTTCCTTTTTAGGGTGATGAAAATGTTCCAGAATTAGATAGTAGTTATATATTATATATTTTATATGATATACACATCAGGAAATTGAATATAAGCCTAAAAAATGAATAATAAAGAACCTTGAAATCATATAGTCATGACTGTCAAAGAAAAACTAGTATAGATAATATTTCCTTGAAAACTTGGTGGTTAATTTCCTTGGTCAAGAAACTCCCTGCCTTAATCTCTAGCTATCTTAGCATATCCACATTCCCACATTAATAATACATATATACATATAATACATATTCTCAAGCCATTGGCATTTGCCTAGTAAGTTGAACAATATTCCATGGGCTCCAAGTTTATATTAAATTCTGATTTACCTTCTTAGGTTTTCTAGACAAGGATTCAGATAATCTATGGCAAATGACCTCCAGAGAAGTAAAAGATAATTTTGGTTTTGAATGACCTAGATGGATTTTTCTCCTAAGCAGCTTTACTTGAATAACTGCTTACCACTTCTAACTCTGCTATCACAAACACACTGACCTCTGAGAGTAGAGTTTTAATCCTCATGGCTGAAGAAAAGTAGCTATTTTTCCTGGCTTGGGTAATCAAAGACCAGCCCTCAGACTTCTTTAGTTAGCTGATAAAAGGGATAAAAAAAACTCTTTCAGACACACAGAAGTTTGGATAGTGATGGATAGATGAATTTTGGACTTCGGTAATATAAGAAGTCCAAGAAAAAGACTTAAGACTTGTTTAATGTCACATTAACTTTATAGTGTTTAATAATATGATCACAATTTGTGGGGCACCTAGGTGGCTTGTCGGTTAAGTGGCCAACTCTTGATCTCAGCACAGGTCTCAGAGTCAGGGTTGTGAGTTCCAGCCCCATGTTGGGCTCCATACTGGGTGTTCAGCCTACTTTAAAAAAAAGATATGATCATAATTTGTAATACATATTATTTTATATATGTTTATATTTATATCTACAAAAAAAGGCCATAGAAATGTTATCAAAATAATAATAATCTCAAGGTGGTAAGTGATTTTTTCTTTTTATTGTCATAATTTTCCAATTTTTCCACCATCTGTATGCATTAAAGAAATTTCTTAATTGCAAGAGTGATTGTAAAAAAAATTCAAACACTGGAAAGGGATATATAAAGAAATTACTCTCCCTTATTACTGTTTACCTTTTTTTTAAGATTTTATTTATTTGTCAGAGAGAGAGAGAGAGAGTGCACAAGCAGGGGGAGCGGCAGGCAGAGGGAGAAGCAGGCTCCCCACTGAGCAAGGAGCCCAATGCAGACTCGATCCCGGGACCCCAGGATCATGACTTGAGCCGAAGGCAGTTGCTTAACCGACTGAGTCACCCAGGTGCCCAATAAATAAAATCTTAAAAAAAAAAAAAAGAATGTGGGAAAAAGAAACCCTCATGCACTGTTGGTGGGAATTCAAACTGGTGCAGCCACTATGGAAAACAGTATGGAGGTTCCTCAAAAAATTCAAAATAGAACTACCCCATGATACTGCAATCACACTACTGGGTATTTACCCACTGAATACAAAAACACTAATTCTAAAGGATATATGAACCCCTATGTTCATTGCAGCATTATTTACAATAACCAAATTATGGAACCAGCTCAAGTGTCCATCAATAGATGAATGGATAAAGAAGAGGTGGTATACATATTGAATGGATATTATTCAATTATAAAAAAAAAGGATGAAATCTTGCCATTTGCAACAACATGGATGGAGCTAGAGAGTATAACAATGCTAAGTGAAATAAGTCAGAGAAAGACAAATACCATATGATTTCACTCAAGAAACAGACTTTTTTTTTTTAAGATTTATTTATTTATTTTGGAGGGGAGGGGCAGAAGGAGAGGAAGAGACTGAATCCCAAGCCGACTCTGCTCTGAGCACAGAGCCTGATTCACAGCTCGATCTCATGACCCCAAGATCATGTCCTGAGGAAAAACCAAGAGTCAGATGCCTAACCGACTGAGCCACCAGGTGTCCCAAGAAACAGACTCTTAACTATATAGAACAAACTGTTGGTTACCAAAGGGGAGGTGGGGGTGGGTGGGTGAAAGAGGTGATGGGGATTAAAAAGAACACTTAATCATGATAAGTACTGAGTAATGTAAAGAATTATTTTTTTTAATTAATTAATTTATTTGACAGAGAGAGAGCACAAGCACGGGCAGTGGGAGAGGGAGAAGCAGACTCCCTGCTGAGCCAGGAGCCTAGGACCCTGGGATCATGACCTGAGCCAAAGGCAGATGCTTAACCGACTGATCCACCCAGGTGCCCCAATGTATATAATTATTGAGTCACACTCAATAGTTTCACTAATTAGTTTCACTAATATATTCATAATTAGTTTCACTAATGTAACACTGTATGTTAACTATACTGGAATTAAAATTAAAAACTTAAAAATTACCAGGGACAAACAAAATATAATGGGATCTTAATGTGTTTGTGAATCTGCAACTTACTGTTCTAGATTAAAATATTTTTCATTTAAAAAAAAAGAAAGAGGGGTGTCTGGGTGGCTCAGTCATTAAGCGTCTGCCTTCGGCTCAGGTCATGCTACCAGGGTTCTGGGATCGAGCCTTGCATCGGGCTCCTTGCTCAGCAGGAAGCCTGCTTCTCCCTCTCCCACTGCCCTGCTTGTGTTCCCTCTCTGCCTGTGTCTCTGTCAAATAAGTAAATAAAATCTTTAAAAAAAAAGAAAGAAAGAAAGAAAGAAAGAAAAAGAAATAAAAAAGGAGCGCCTTGGTGGCTCAGTCAGTTAAGCGTCTGACTCTTGATGTCAGCTCAGGTCATGATCTTAGGGTCATAAGACCTAGCCCTATATCTGTCACACTGGGTGTGGAGCCTGCTTGGGATTCTCTCTCTCTCTCTCCCTCTGCCCCTCCCACCCCCACTCTCTCCCTCTCTAAAAAAAGAAAGAAAAGAAAAAAAATTTTGTCATTTTTCTAAGTCAGTCTCTGCCTTCTCCTTTTTTAATGAAAGCTCTGTGCCCAACATGGGGCTTGAACTCACAACCCCAAGATCAAGAGTTGCATGCCCTACTAACTGAATGACCCAAATGCCCCAATAATGTCTTTTTTTTTTTTTAACATCTGCACAGATTAGATGAAGATGTGCAGATTTGTTCACTTTGCTATTGGCAGAACATGTAAGCTGTTTCCAACATTCAATAAATACAAAAATGCTGCAATAAATATCCTGGTGTTTTTATTTTTATGCACTCATACTATCATTTCCATAGGCTTGGTTATAGGTTATTTCTTCTTGTCATCAGGGGGAAAAATCATTTAATACAGAGAGATAGCAGAGGGTAAGGCTAGGAGTTTCCGTAGCCAGGCTTTCTGGATTCAAAGCCCACTTCTGTTGTTTACCAGCTGTGTGGCCTTGTATAGTTACTTAATCTCTTATAGGCCTTGTTTTCCCCATTTACAAAGTGGAGACAATAACATTATGTCCCTTGTAGGGTTGTTAGGAGGATTAAGTGAGTTAGTAACTATAAAGCACTTAAAATGATGCCTGCACATGGTAAGCTCTGTGTATTTGTAAGTCAATTAAAATATATGTTCCTTTTGTTTTCCCCTAGAATGCTACCTCTTTTTAATTTTTTTGTTTCCTCTTTATTATATAACAAAAACATAATTTATCACGTAGCAAAAAATATAGGAACAAAGTTAAATTATTTTGAGTTTTAAAAGGCTTAAGTAAATAACTATAGCGATTGCTCTTCCCATAGATATTAGGTTAAATGATGACATAATTCAAAATTTAAAAAACATTTTTCTTTCTTTCTTTCTTTCTTTCTTTTCTTTCTTTCCTTCTTTCTTTCTTCTTCCTTCCTTCCTTCCTTCCTTCCTTCCTTCCTTTCTTTCTTTCCTTCTTTCTTTCTTTTATTCATTCATTCATTCATTAGCAGGGGGAGAGGCAAAGGGAGAGGGAGAGAGAAAATCCCAAGCAGGCTCCATGCCCAGTGTGGAGCCCAATGTGGGGTTCAATCCCACAACCCTGAGATCATGACCTGAGTCGAAATCAAGAGTTGGATACTTAACTGACTGAGCCACCCATGTGCCCCCAAATTTAAAAACATTTCTATCAGATTGTTTCAAAATACTATATTGTTTCCTTTATCCTCCTAAACCTCCCATATATTTTTATTATGGGATTTTTAAACACACATGAAAGTATAGACACTAGTATAATGAATCCCCATGTACCTATTACCCAGATTCAGTAATTATCCTCAATGCATGGCCAAAGGTATTTCATCTCACTCTACCCACTATCCCTTCAAATTACTTTTTTTTTTTTTTAAAGATTTTATTTATTTATTTGATAGAGACAGATAGTGACAGAGATAGCGCGAGAGAGCACAAGCAGGGGGAGAGGCAAAGGGAGAGGGAGAAGCAGGCTCCCCGTGGAGCAGGGAACCCAACGTGGGGCTCGATCCCAGGACCCTGAGATCATGACCTGAGCTGAAGGCAGACGCTTAACTGACTGAGCCACCCAGGCGCCCCTCAAATTACTTTTTTAAAGATTTTTTTAATTTATTTTTTTTTATTATTTTTTTAAGATTTTTATTTATTTATTCATGAGAGACAGAGGGAGAGAGAGAGAAGCAGAGGGAGAAGCAGGCTCCCAAGGAGCAGGGAGCCCGATGTGGGACTCGATCCCAGGACTCTGGGATCATGACCTGAGCTGAAGGCAGACACTTAACCATCTGAGCCACCCAGGCGCCCCTAAAGATTTTATTTATTTTTTAAAAGTAGACTCTACACCCCCCTCCCCAAAAGTAAACTTTGCACCCCATGTGGGGCTCAAACTTATGACCAAGATCAAGAATCAGATGCCCTACTGACTGCACCAGTCAATTATTTTGAAGCAAATCCTAGTTATATCATTTCATCTGTAAATGTTTTTGTGTGCTTCTCTAAGTGATAAGGACTCTTTTTAAGAAAATATAACCATTACACCATTATCATAGATAAAATAAAAACAATTAACAATAATCCCCTCCTCGCAAATATCCAGAAGGAGACACTTCAAATTATACAACTTATTATGTATGTTTTTCCCTTAATGCATATTTTGAAATCTGTAATTAGAGCATATAATTCCTTACAAAGGTTAGGTCCTTGAAAGTTTTTTATTGAACAAGTTTTTATAAAGCAGATCATACTCTTTCTGTAAGCCTACAAAGCAACTATTATATACCCAAGTATGCTAAAGAAGAATAATAAACTATCTATCTGCAAGAGTAATTTTCCTCAAGATGAAGGATACAGGATATTTACAAATAGCAAATTATAGAAGGGTTTTTTAGTCTTGGAGCAAGAAAACTATCTAGGAACATAAAGCACACAACTTTTACAACTATAATTTGGTTTTTGTTTTCACTACCAAGGGATATATATTGGATACAGTGAATCTTGTAACAAATTGTCAAAATTCTAGAATTTATTTTTAAATGCATTATTTTTTAAATCTTTGGAAGTGAGTCCTAGATGACAGTATTACTAATAATTTGTCATCTCAAGCTAGTCTTGTTTTTTAACTCTTAATTTTGAAATAAGCTTAGACATAAAAAAAAAGTTGCAAATAAAATAAGAGTTCCTATATATATCCTTCATGCAATTTCCCCAAATGTTATTACTGGGATGCCATAGTTGAAGTAAGTGAATTTCAAGAAGGCATTTGACAAGATTTCCTTTATTATTATTATTTTTAAAGATTTTATTTATTTATTTGACAGAGAGAGACACATTGAGAGAGGGAACACAAGCAGGGGGAGTGGGAGAGGGAGAAGCAGGCTTCCCGCGGAGCAGGGAGCCCGATGCGGAGCTCGATCCCAGGACCCCGGGATCATGACCTGAGCCGAAGGCAGACGCTTATCGACTAAGCCACCCAGGTGCCCCTGACAAGATTTCCTTTAAAATCTTAGGTACAAGTTGCTCAATTGGTTAAGCATCTGTCTTCAGCTCAGGTTATGATCTCAAGGTCCTGGGATTGAACCCCACGTTGAACCCCATGACAGGCTCCAGGTGGGGTTCCCTGCTCAGCAGGGAGTCTGCTTCTCCATCTCCTTCTGCCCCTTCCCCACTTCGTGTGTGTATTTTCGTGCTCTCTCTCAAATAAATAAATAAAAATATTTAAAAAATTTTAAAAATATGTTAGATACAAATATGTTCATTCTTCTTTTTATTTATTTTTATTTTTTATTTTATTTTTTATTTTTTTTAAGATTTTATTTATTCATTTGAGACACAGAGATAGAGAGAGAGAGAGAGAGAGAGCAGGGGCAGGGGGAGAGGCAGAGGGAGAAGGAGAAGCAGGCTCCCTGATGAGCCAGGAGCCCGATGTGGGTCCCAGGACCCTGGAATCATGACCTGAGCCGAAGGCAGACACAACCATCTGGGCCACCCAGGCGCCCCCAAATATGTTCATTCTGTACTACAAAAATCAATTTTGATTTTCATTTTCCTAATATTGCCACTTTTTTTTAAAGATCTTTATTTATTTATTTGACAGAGACAGAGAGAACATGAGCAGGGGGAGCAGCAGGCAGAGGGAGAGGGAGAAGCATGCTCCCCATTGAGCAGGGAGCCCGAAGTGGGGCTTGATCCCAGGACTCTGGGATCATGACCCTAGGTGAAGGCAGATGCTTAACCAAGTGAGCCACCCAGGTGCGCCATATTGCCACTTTTTAAATGAAAGTATATTAAAATTCTTATTGCCAAGAAAGAGATAAGTGGGTCAGATGATAATGTTGTTAGATAAAGTCATAAGGTAAAGTCCTAGTTACCTGAATAACTATACCCAGAAAATGTTACTTAATGGATAAATAACTTCTTGGTGAAAGGTTTGTAATATGCCAGAGCCTTCGTGTTGGCCATGTACTGTTGAACACCTTTATCTAATTCACTTTTTTTTCCCTAAGATTTTATTTATTTATTTGTCAGAGAAGAGAGCATAACCAGGGGAAACAGCAGGCAGAGGGAGAAGCAGACCCCCTGCTGAGCAAGGAGCCCGATGTGGGGCTCAATCCCAGGACCCTGGGATCATGACCTGAGCCAAAGGCAGACACCTAACCAACTGAGCCAGCCAGGCGCCCTTATCTAACTGACTTCTAACAAAGAATTTGAGGGTATGGATGATACATTGTAGTATCTGATGATATTCAAAGAGATTGAGACAGAACGAACAAAATTATGTTAATAAGTTTAAATATTAAGGACAAAATATCATATTAAAAGATTGAAGGGAGGCTGCCTTGGAAGTTCAGGGAACAAGACATTAGGACTTTAGTTTACTGCAAACTCTTTGTGAGCCAAAACAGTGATGTGATTACCATGCTCCTAACTCAGAGCAAAAAAGATTACACTCCTCTGTTCTGGTCTGATCTCATTTGAAGCACTGTTTTAGACTTAGAAATCAGTTAATTAACATGGAGAAGCTGGAACATGCCCAAGGTGTGTAAAACAGTTGAATGGACTCGACTTGTTTTGCCTGGAGAAGAGAGGACATGGGAAAATAACTGTTGTCTTCAGTTGCTTCATGACCTGTCCTATAAAGAGGGAGCTGACCTAGCAGGCCACACAAAACAGCAGAACTCATAATACAGTAATATTAATAGCTGGCTTTTTTTGAATATTTAATATATGATATGCATTTTACATGCATTATCTTGTTTAGTATAATCATTCAATGAGGGCCTTAGTTTCTATTATTATCTTGGTCTTACAGAATAGTAAAGTTCAGAAAAGACCAAGGTCACACAGATAACATGTCAAAGTAGTTAATATGCATAATGAAGTAATACTTGTAATACGTTTAGAAAAGTGTTAGGACACGATAAATGTCCAATAAAATCTAGCTGCAATAATAATAAGTGTTACTATAATTATACTTAAATATTATTATTATTGTATTGACTTACGCCAATGGCTCTCAGCCTTGGCTACACATTAAAGTCTCGTAGAGCACTTTAAAAAATACTGATGGTTGGATCTTACCTTTAGAGATTCTGACTGAAGTGGTCTGAGATATGGCCTGGGCATCTGACATTTTAAAGATTTATATATCTGAGAGAGAAAGAGAGAACACGAACGGGAGGGGCAGAGGGACAGGGAGACAGAATCCTAAGCATACTCCTTGCTGAGTGCAGAGCCTGAATCAGGGTTTGATCCCATAAGCCTGAGACCATGACCTGAGTGGAAACCAAGAGTCAGTCGCCCAACCAACTGCGCTACCCAGGCACTCTTGCATCTGACTTATTTATTTATTTACGATTTTATTTATTTATTTGAGAGAGAGAGAGAGAGCACGAGCACAGGGGAGGGGTAGAGGAAGAGGGAGAAGCAGATTCTCCGCTGAGCAGGGAGCCTGATGTGGGGCTGGATCCCAGGACCCTGGGATCATGACCGGAGCCGAAGGTAGCCACTTAACCAACTGGGCCACCCAGGTGCCCCATGGCATCTGACATTTTAAAAGCTCCCCAGGTTGGGGCACCTGGTTGGCTCAGTCGTTAAGCATCTGTCTTCGGCTCCTGTCATGATCCCAGGGTCCTGGGATCGAGCCCCGCATCGGGCTTCCTGCTCAGCGGGAGGTCTGCTTCTCCCTCTCCCACTCCCCTGCTTGTGTTCCCTCTCTCACTGGCTCTCTCTCTGTCAGATGAATAAATAAAATCTTCTAAAAATAAGATAAAATAAAAAGTAAAAGCTCCCCAGGTGAAGAAAAATTTACAAGAATACATCTGATAGGGCGCCTGGGTGGCTCAGTTGGTTAAGCGACTGCCTTCAGCTCAGGTCATGATCCTGGAGTCCCAGGATCGAGTCCCGCATCGGGCTCCCGGCTCAGCGGGGAGTCTGCTTCTCCCTCTGACCCTCTTCCCTCTCCTGCTCTCTCTCATTCTCTCTCTCAAATAAATAAATAAAATCTTTAAAAAAAAACAATATATTACCATTATATACCTATTAGAATGGGCAAAATCCAAAACAATGATAAGACCAAATGCTGATGAGAATGTGGAGCAACAGTAACTCTCATTCATTGCTTATGGGAATGCAAAATGGTATAGCTACTTTGGAAGACAGTTGGGCACTTATAAAACTAAACATATTCTGGGGCGCCCGGGTGGCTCAGTCAGTTATGCTTTTGACTTCAGCTCAGGTCATGATCTTAGGGTCTTGGGATCAGCCCCAAGTTGGGCTCCAGCAGGGGAGTCTGCTTGTCTCTCACCTTCTCCCTCTCACACTGCCCCGCCCCAGCTCGTGCTCTTGCTCTTGCTCTCTCTCTCACTCTCAAATAAATAAATAAAAACTTAAGAAAAAAAAAACCCACTAAACATATTCTTACCATATGATCCAGAAATCATGCTCCTTGGTTGTTTATCCAAATGAGTTGAAAGCTTATGTCCACATAAAAACCTGCACATGAAAAAAGAAAAAACTACACATGAATATTTATTTTTTAAATGTTTTAATTATTTATTCATGAGAGTCAGAGAGAGAGAGAGAGGCAGAGGCAGAGGGAGAAGCAGGCTCCCCGCCTAGAAGGAAGCCCAATGTGTAACTTGATCCCAGGACCCTGGAATCATGACCTGAGCCGAAGGCAGACGCTTAACCATCTGAGCCACCCAGGCGCCCCTACACATGGATATTTAGAGCAGCTTTATTCCTATTGCCAAAATTTGGGAGCATCCTAGATGTTCTTCAGTAGGTAGATGGATTAATAACCTGTGGTACATCCAGACAATAGAATATTATTCAGTCCTAAAAGAAATGAGTTATTAAACCCTGAAAAGACATGGAAGAACCTTAAATGCATATTATTAGGTGACAGAAGCCAATCCAAAAAGGCTACATAGTGGGGCACCTGGGTAGTTCAGATGGTTGAGTGTCTGCCTTCAGCTCGGGTCGTGATCCCAGGGTCTTGGGATTGAGCCCCATGTCGGGCTCCTGGCTCAGTGGGGAGCCTGCTTCTCCTTCTCCCACTGCTTCTCTCCCTCTTGTGCTCTCTCTGTATCTCTGTGTCTCAAATGAATAGATGAAATCTTTAAACAAACAAACAAACAAACAAACAAAAACAAAAAGGCTACATACTATATGATTCCAACTGTATAACATTCTGGAAAAGGCAAAACTATGAACACAGTAAATAAGATTTGTGGTTACTAGGGCTACAAGGGAGGGAGAACTGAATAGATGGAATACAGGTGATCTTTAAGGCAGTGAAACTATTCTGTATGATACTATAATGATGAAAATGTGTCATGGTACATTTCATTTGCCAAAGCCTATAGAATGTACAACACCAAGAGTGAATCCTAATGTAAACCATGGGCTTTGAGTGACAGTGGTATGTCAATGCAGATTCATTAATTGTAACAAATATACTAGGCTGGTGGGAGATTTTTTTTTTTTAAGATTTTATTTATTTTGACAGAGAGAGAGCACAAGCTAACCTGGGGGAGCGGGAGAGGGAGAAGTAGGCTTTCTGCTGAGTAGAAGCCCAATGTGGGGCTGATCCCAGGACTCTGGGATCATGACCTGAGCCAAAGGCAGACACTTTACTGACTGAGCCACCCAGGAGCCTCTGGTCAGGGATGTTGAAAGTGAAGAAGGCTGTGCATGTATAAGGGTAGGAAGGTATATGGAAACTGTACTTTCTGCTCAATTTGCTGTACCTAAAAACGGCTCTAAAAAATAGTTTATTTTTTTCTTTAAAATTTTTTATTATGTTAATCACCATACATTACATCATTAGTTTGTGATGTAGTGTTCCATGATTCATTGTTTGTGCATAACACCCAGTGCTCCACGCAGAACGTGCCCTCTTTAATACCCATCACCAGGCTAACCCATCCCCCTACCCCCTTCCCTCTAGAACCCTCAGTTTGTTTAAAAAATAGTTTTTTTTTTTTTTTAAATGTTCCCCGGGGCGCCTGGGTGGCTCAGTCATTAAGCGTCTGCCTTTGGCTCCGGTCATGATCCCAGTGTCCTGGGATCCAGCCCCACATTGAGCCCCGCATCGGGCTCCCTGCTTGGTGGGAAGCCTGCTTCTCCCTCCCCCATTCCCCCTGCTTGTGTTCCCTCTCTCACTTTCTCTCTGTCAATAAATAAATAAAATCATTAAAAAAAATGTTCTCCAATGAATCTAAAACGCAGCTAAGGTTGAGAACTACTGGCCTAGGTTTTTGCATGCATAATTGCCTTAAATTCTCCTAACATCCATCTGATTAGGTAGCTGTGGTTATCCTACTTTACATATAAAGAAACTGAGGTTTGGAAGAATTAAATAATTTGCCAAGTTCACCAAGCTAGTAAAATGGGAACTGGTTTTCACACATTGCTCAGCCAACTCTCATGTGTATAGCCTTTTACCATACCACCTTTTAATAATTGAAGCTGGTAGATCAAAGTAAAATGCATTGCCTCATGAAGTAATAATTTCCAACACTGGAAATATTATAGAAGAATCTGGATAGGGGCGCCTGGGTGGCTCAGTTGGTTAAGCGACTGCCTTCGGCTCAGGTCATGATCCTGGAGTCCCGGGATCGAGTCCCACATCGGGCTCCCTGCTCAGCAGGGAGTCTTCTTCTCCCTCTGACCCTCTTCCCTCTCGTGCTCTCTATCTCTCATTCTCTCTCTCTCAAATAAATAAATAAAATCTTAAAAAAAAAGAAGAATCTGGATAACAAGTCAGGGATGGCACAGACAAATGACTACGCTGTTTTTTTGTTTTTGTCTTTGTTTTGTTTTCAACATGAAGGAAGGTAGAATAGGTTATCTCTCTCTCTCTTTTTTAGTTTCTTTCTTTATTTAAGTAATCTCTACACCCAATGTGGGGCTTGAACTCACAACCCTGAGATCAAGAGTGGCATGCTTCGGCTACTGAGCTAGTCAGGCACCCCAGGTTATTTTGAATATTCCTTCAGACTCTAAGAGCCCAAGAGTTGAAGGACTAGGTTTGAGAACTAGACCTGTCCTTTACTAGCTGTGAGAGCAGGAGCAAGTCACCTAACTTGTCTGAGCTTTTTCTCTTATGTAAAATAATGCTTATGATAACACAGTTAGATCATTTTTCATATATAGTAAATAATATAGGAGGATTAAATAATTTTTGTTAAAGTCTCTTGCGAACTGTAAATCTTTATAGAAATCAATTTTATGGTTTTTTAATTTTTTAAAGTAAGCTCTATGTCCAACATGGGGCTTGAACTCACAACCCTAATATCAAAAGTCACATACCCTACTGACTGAGACAGCCAGGCACCCTTATAGAAATCACTTTTAACATGAAGATGGCTAATAATCCTAACACCTGCATCACATCACAGTGCTCCTTTGTTTACAACATCCAAAGCCTCCCCATTGCCCAAAGAACAAACTTCAGACTCCTTACCATGGTGTTCAAGATTGTTAGCAAACTAATTCCAATTAACCTCAATGTTCTCTTCCAGCCACTAACTCTACCCGAGGTTCCAGCCAAATTTCATTTCCTACTGTTCCAAAATGGCCACACTCTTTCATAGTTACAGCTTCTCAGAAGTTGAGAGAAGCCAGAGAAAGTCCCATTTCCAGTTAAAAGTTGAAGAAATGCCCAGACATTTTTTGTAGCATGTTTGAAATGTTTACATCTAATGATGCTTTTAATAGATAAAAAACGTGATGCCATGTAACTGTGTTATTCATAAGGTTTATTTTAAAAATTAATTCATAGTAATGTCAGTGGGATAAGAGTTTAAATTTGAATGCTGTCTTTCTTTCTGAACCTGTGAATCAATCCCAGTTAACTGTGTATATATTGAAGATACTTCATAAAAGTGGGGCCTATGCCCAAATGGTGACCTCTTCCCTGTTTCCCAAAAAGGAGCCCTCTTCACACTTCTGTGCCTCTCCACCTGGTCTTCCTAATGTCTGGCCAGCTCCAACTGAACATTTGAGATCTAGTTCACACATCATTTTTTGTTTTTAAAGATTTTATTTATTTATTTGACAGAGAGTGAGACACAGTGAGAGAGGGAACACAAGCAGGGGGAGTGGGAGAGGGAGAAGCAGGCTTCCCGCTGAGCAGGAGCCCGATGCGGGGCTCGATCCCAGGACCCTGGGATCATGACCTGAGCCAAAGGCAGACGCTTAATGACTGAGCCACCCAGGCCCCCACACAGCATTTTTGAAGCCTTCTGACATGCCATTACCTCCTTGATGTTCTCAGTGTAGTTGACAATATTGCTGTGATAAGTATTATCATGGAGGAAGACAAGTGAAGTGGTTCACATCTACCTTCTCCTAGACTTTTTTTTTTTAAAGATTTTATTTATTTATTTGAGAGAGAGTGAGAGAAAGTGCACAAGAGGGGGTAGGGTCAGAGGAAGAAGCAGACTCCTCACTGAGCAGGGACCCCGACGTGGGACTCGATCCCAGAACTCCAGGATCACGACCCGAGCCGAAGGCAGTCACCCAACCAACTGAGCCACCCAGGCGCCCTCTCCTAAACTTTTATATAGTTTATCGAAGATGAAGTCTGTGACTCACTGTGCCTTCTGGTACATAGCAATTCCCAATGGCCATTCTTCTTTTTTTTTTAAGATTGATTTATTTATTTGAGAGAGAGAGAGAACATGAGCCGGGGGAGGGGCAAACGGAGAGGGAGAGAGAGAATCCTCAAGCAGACTCCCTGCCTAGCAGCATCTGCTATGAGAGGCTTGATCCAAGGACCCTGAAATCACCTGTGCTGAAGTCAGGTACTTAACTGACTGAGCCACCCAAGCGCCCCCCAATGGCCATTATTCTTATATTTTGACATGGAGGTGAAATATTAACATGTAAACATACCCTGGTTGCTTGGGATATATATTCAGGTATGGTCAGTTGCCTTCACAAGATCTTCTGCTTTGTTAGGGGTTTATTCTTTTACTTGAATGTTCTTGTTCTGGAATTTCATATTTTAATTTAAAATAACATAATAATGAAATCACAATAAAAGTCATAGCACTTTTTGGATAAGGTTTCTTTAAAGCATACTACAAGTCATTTATTTTGGGGTATATGTGGGGTGCTGCGAATAAAGATGGTGGGGGAATAAAGGAAAATATGCCTTAAAAAATTAAGTGTAGTGTCTTCTAACTTTTCTATTTTCTGTTAATAGCATAATCACTTTCTTAGCTTCCAAGTCCTCTCTGCAGGTTAAAAAATAAGAATTGTCGGGGCACCTGCGTGGCTCAGTCAGTTAAGCGTCTGCCTTCAGCTCAGGTCATGATTGGGATTGAGTCCCGCGCAGGGCTCTCTGCTCAGCTCAGTTAAGTGTCTGCCTTCAGCTCAGGTCATGATCCCAGGGTCCTGGGATTGAGTCCCGGGGGCAGGGCTCTCTGCTCAGCGGGGAGCCTGCTTCCTCTTCCTCTGCTCCCCCTGCTCGTGCTCTCTTGCTCACTCTCACTCTATCTTAAATAAGTAAAAATCTCTTAAAAAAATAAAGAATAAAAAAGAATTGAAGTTAATATTTAAATTCTGATCTGTCTTTTTAAAAAATGATTGTTAGATTTAGCTCTTCTTCATTCTTATTGCCAATAACTAGGCCCTTCCTTCCTCCACCATTAGCGGATTTCAGCAACCTCCCAGCTAATTGTCTTGTCTAGGTAGCTCCTTTTAGCCATTCTATCAATCTTTCTAAGACTGATTTTTCCCCTCAGTGTTCTAATCCAAAACTTGTTGCTTATCTAAGCCAAAATTCTGCAGCTGGCATGCAAGGCCCTGCATGCTTTAGTCCCTACCTTGTCTCCCCTTCATTGCTTAATGCAGGTTCTTTGCTTGGGGCACAGTTCCCCTTTCCTTTGTCAGAAGATATCAGGCTTTGCTTGTATTCTTTGCCCTCCCTTGCACTGTCCATATCCCACCCACTCTTCACAGTCCATAAAGACCCTCCTCCTTGAAGATTTTATTGGCAGCTCCACATCATAGTCATAGCTCCCAAACAATTATTGTCACGTGTTGTAGATGTGACAAGATAGTAGAATCCTCTACCCTTTTCTCTTGATTTGAACTGCTAACAGGAAACCTAGGGACCGTGACCTGTGACAGTGGGATATGTGCCTATATATATTTGAAGTGCAAATCTGTAATTTCCAAAATACTGGTTCTTCAAGCATATGCAGATTGCTTGAAGGAACACAGCTCAAATACTATTATGTAATATTCATTTTTGTTATAAAAGATGAAAAGGGGAGAGTACAGTGAGAGTGTCTGAGGTATGGGTTTACTTATCTCCCAAACCAAGGGATTCATTTCTTTATTTAAAAAAAGCTATATTCACATTTCCAATTAACTACATCCGAAAAATCTCCAAGGAGGACTTATAAGCAGGCCTATTTTATTCTCAAACCGTGTGAAACACAAAACGTTTGAAGGGGACTAACCACGGAGGTACTTGAGACCACAACCCACAGGAAAAAGAGTCAAAAGCACCCTCTCAGCGGTGCGGCTTACCGGGACGCCACTGGGCCTGAATTTACGCTTTTTGGAGCCTCAGTTCTCTCATCAGTGCAACGGAGACAATGCTTGAAAATATTTACTTCCCGGGGTTGTGGTGAAAGGTTTTTCCTTCTGGTGAACTGCGGGCGGTTTGCCTCCTAAGACCCCAGGGAGATGCTTTTCCTCCCGCGACGCACTTCCGTGCGCGAGTAGGGCTGCCCCGCGGGGAAGGGGGAGCTCGCGGCGGAGTACGGGCTGCCCGGCCCGCCGGGGTTCGGCAAGGACAGGTTGGCCACAGCTATGACGTGTAGCGTGGGGGCCTAACAGCAGGAGCACGCCAAGTGTGTAGGCACGGTGCAAAACAGGCTGAGCGTGCGTGCACCAGTGTGCGGGCGTACGACAGAGAAGCGACAGCTGACTAAGGCGTCCGAGGCCCGCAGGGCCAGAGAGTCCTAGTAGTGGCGGCCACGGATACCGCCGCCCGGCTCCCCAGGTTGGGGCTACTGCACCGCCGGCCGACCGGTCTCCGCAGCGCCCCACCTGGCGGCCGGTGGGGTCGCTGCCGGGAGAGTCGATTTGCTCCGCCTCCACCGAGCTCGGCTGCCCTCCGCAGCTTCCCCTCCTCGCTCTCGCCCGACCCTCCTCCCTTCCCCCTCCGGGATCGCGATGGACGCGGCCACCCCCAGCCGCAGCCGCCGGCAGCACCTCGCGGGCCTCTGAGCTGCGGGCCTGAGGAGCCGCGTGCCGGGGACCGGACGTGCGCTGGCTGCCGCCGGTCGGGGGAACCTCTCGCTTCCCTGTCACCAGGTCCCCGCGGAGGAAGGGGAGGGACGAGGCGCGGCTTTTCCTGTGCCGCTTGCCCGGCTCGACCTGCGCGGCCTGCGGCTTCCTGGTAACTCGAGGGCCGCGGCCGGGCCTGGCTCTGCCCGCGGCCTGCTTGGAGCTGGACCGGAGCGGTTTGGGACGACAAGCCCGGGTAAGAGCTTGAGGGACAGAGAGGCGGAAGCGCCTTAGGCGGTCGGAACGGCCAGGCCTGGGGGCCGGACCCGGGATGCCCGGCGGCGTGCGGGGAGCGAGACCCCGGCTCCGGGTGAGGTCGGCCGGGCTGCTGCGGACTAACCCGCTTAGCCCCTTTGTTCCCCTCCCCCGGCCCTGCCGGCGGTGGGGCCCGCCTTGTTCGAGCCGGAGCCTGGCTTGCCCGAACCGGAGCCCAGGGCGGGCCCCCCTTGCCCTTGAGAAGGGTTCGCCTCCTGGTGGGGCCAGGGACGTCCCCCCGAGCCTCGAAGTTCCGGACGCCGCTCCCGAGAGACCCGCCGCCCTGCTCGGCCCGGCGGCCTGCTCTGGGCACGGAGGCTTGCTGCCTCTCCTCCAGAACTTCCCCCTCCTAGACACAGGTAGCTAACTTAGCAAGGTTTGGTGCCAGGAAACCAGAGCGCAGTGCCTGCACTTCCCGGCGCGGCGCTCGACTGGGCCCGGAGTGTTGGGTCATCCTTGCTGGTCGCCGCCGTTGAGTGCCCACCGGGACCGGCGGCTGGATTCACACACCTGCATCTGGGTTACCTGGGATCCAAAGCTGTCCTTCCGTCGGGGCGCCTCCGGGCTTTTGTAATGACTTGCCTCTTGGGGCTGCTTCTCAATTTTGTATTATTATTATTATTATTATTATTATTATTATTATTATTTTAAACCAACAGCCCCATTCTGTGGGGATGGGGAAAGAGGGCCATAGATTGGCCTGTATGCGGATCCGTAAGGTGTTAGTCCATTGCATTTACTTTTAGCATTTCTTTTTAAACTTTTAAGAGTTGCCAAGACAGCCAGAATTCTTAACCACGCCTTTATTCATAGATACAACTTGTACCTAATTATTGTTTGTGTGTGGATGTCTTAAGGAGCAGTAAGTAAATTGGGAAGTCAGCAGAATTTGTGGAATTGGAGATCATTTCAAAGCAGAAACTTAATTTGAAGGGGGACTGGACACAGTGCTTAGAATCATCTCAAAATACTGAATCTAACACTTACCTGAAGATCAGTTTTGGGTGGAGGACGGGGGAAGAAGTTTGCTGGGGGAAAAAAAAAAAGACCTTTAGTAAGGTGTTCTTTGACTTTTGGCACAGACTTTGGTGATAGCAGTAGTGGGATCTGAAGTTTGACTGTGTTTGACAAAGACAGCTCTGGTTTCCAGTTAAGTAGCAACCTAATCAGCTTATACTCTAGCGCAAAACTGGTTTTTATTTAGTATGATATATGAATGTTAAACTGGGGAAATAAAGTTGAAAAACTGCATTAAAGTACTCTCTTAAACATACTTATGAGTCTTTTCTGATTCCTAGGAGGACACCAAGAACATTTGGTTCTAGCTGATGTAAAAGAAAATTTTTTAAACCCAAGCTGATCAGTCCTGGATATTTAAAGGACTTTTTCCTTTTACTTTTTTAATTTAAGCAAAGAGGCTTTTAAAAAACCATGGCAGATGTGGATCCTGATACACTGCTGGAATGGCTACAGATGGGACAGGGAGATGAAAGGGATATGCAACTAATAGCCCTTGAACAGCTATGCATGCTGCTTTTGATGTCTGACAACGTGGATCGTTGTTTTGAAACGTAAGTACATCCCTTCATCATCTTTTGGGGTTGCTGTGGTGACATCTGTTTTCAACCATTTGCTGACTTCAGTTTGTGTAGACTTTTCTCTAGTGAGTTTGTAAAATTATCTTTTAAAAAGTTTCTGCAGTTGTGCATTTACACTTTTCTGAGAAATAAACATTGGTAGGTGAAGTAATTCCTGTAATGATAATTGTGATGACACAAATATATGTTTGTTGAATGAATAGGAATTAGGGAATACTAATTTAACCCATAGCTTGTTTGATTCATTTTCAAAATATATTATGAACTGGGAAAATACAAATACTTCTTTAAAGGTACCTGTTTCTGCACCAAGAAATTAACTTGAAATAAACATGAAAATACAGAGGATGATGAACAGTTTCCAGCTGCCCCTTTCTTCATTAGTATTAACTCCTATGATATTGTACTTTCCTTACAGCAAATGATTGCTTTGTAAATTTCAGTTTGGAGGATATAAATTGGGTGTTACTTATGTAGCATATTTTTGGAACAGTAGAAACAGATTTAGTAATTTGGAGTTTAAACAATTTTATTCAGAGGTTTTAATGTAGAATTTGTGTGAAAATGTAAAAGAATTCATTACTAGATTGGCTTCTAATGCTGTTTTTCCTTTTTAACCATTCTTATGAATACAGAACACACTTGGTTTTTACTGTTTATTTTATATTACTTATTTACAATTTTGAATTCTGATAGTAAGTAAATGAAAACAGATTTTCTATATTTTAATGCCATTTTGAGGTAATTAGAAAATGAGATGTTTAAAACTTTGTATAATTATCTTAATTTCGTTGAGGTGGCAATAAAGACTGTTAGTACTAAATGGACAAAGTATCTTTTTCTTTAAGATTTATTTATTAGAGAGAGAGTATGTGCAGGCAAGCATGAGTGGGTGGTGGTGGGGGAGAAGCAGACTCCTTGCTGAGCAGGGAAACCCGTCTCGGGGCTCGATCCAATCCCAGGACCCAGGGATCATGACCTGAGCCGAAGGCAGCCGCTTAACCAACTGAGCCACCCAGGCACCCCTAAACTGACAAAGTATTTTTAATTGTTTTCATTTTTAAATGAATAATTAATGAAGATGAATTAATAAAGTTAATAATTCTTAGTTATAAATCCCATAAGACAATAAAAATCTTAGGATAAAAATCCTTACAAAGTTTCAAAATCACTATTTTTTATTTTTGTTTTCTTTCAAGATTTTATTTGAATTCAAATTAGTTAACATGTAGTATAGTATTAGTTTGAAGGGTAGAATTTAGTGTTTCATCAGTTACCCCATCCCCCCAACCCAAAATCACAATTTATTAATGGCCCATTCATGTCAGCTAGTTTTTGTTATTAACAAACTTTGAATGCATAATAACCTAGCCCCCCTGTTGATACTTATTTTAGCAGGATTCATAGAAAAGTAAAGTAGATTTTTGAGTATTCATAGATTTCATTAGAGGGTCTTCATTGCCTGAGAATTACTTTTGGTTTTTTAAAAAAGTTAAACTCGCTGGGGTGCCTGGGTGGCTCAGTCAATTAAGCATCTGCCTTTGGCTCGGATCATGATCCCAGGGTCCTGGGATCAAATTCCTCACTGGGTTCCTTGCTCGGTGGGGAGCCTGCTTCTTTCTCTCATCCCAGCTTGTGCTCGCTTGTGCTCGCTTGTGCTCTCTGTGGCTATCTTTGTGTCTCTTTCTCAAATAAATAAATAAAATCTTTAAAAAATAAAAAGTTATACTTGCCAATCAAATTAATGATTGTTTTGTATTTTTATTAAGTAATGATATATAGTACAGATATTTGTAATGGCAGTTAAAAAGGGTGTTACCTTATTAAAACAATTTTAAAGGAAATATTTATTTATTTTTAAGGATTTTATTTGAGAGAGAGAGAATGAGAGAGCATGAGAGGGGGGAGGGTCAGAGGGAGAAACAGACTTCCCACTGAGCAGGGAGCCCCATGTGGGACTCCATCCCAGGACTCCAGGATCATGACCTGAGCCAAAGGCAGTCGCTTAACCAACTGAGCCACCCAGGTGCCCTTAAAGGAAATTTTTTTTTTTTTAAAGATTTTATTTATTTATTTGAGAGAGAGAGAATAAGAGATAGAAAGCACGAGAGGGAAGAGGGTCAGAGGGAGAAGCAGATTCCCTGCTGAGCAGGGAGCCCGATGCGGGACTTGATCCTGGGACTCCAAGATCATGACCTGAGCCGAAGGCAGTCGCTTAACCAACTGAGCCACCCAGGCGCCCAAAGGAAATTTTTAAAATAGAAAACATCCCTATATAAAATCCTACCATCCTAACATAATTGTTCTTTCCATTTTCCCTTCTAGGCGTATTTATATATGTATATAAATATACATATTTATATATATAAACATATAAACATAAATATGTATATTTATATATACATTTATATAATGTAATTTTATGAAAGATGAAACTGAAGTCAGATGTGGATTTAATATTTTTTATTTACTAAGATAACAAGATTATTTCAAATTGGAATGGTTATGCCTGTTTCATGTAGCATACCAGTAATTTGTCTATCAGAAAACGGATGTTTGATGAAATTTGTGACAATTTTTTAAAAAACACTTAGTTTGCTCTTTTTGTTCTATAGTCAGATTTTCTTGTCACAAGAAAAATTGTTTTGATTCCTTTAAACCAGAGAGGCAGCATGGTGAGATGGAAAGAATGGGCTGTGGCATCAGAGACTTGGGTTCAGATTCTTGGATTCTTGGTCGGTTAGGTCTCATTTAGCCTTTGAGAGCCTTAGTTTAGTTTCTTCCTCTGTAGAATAACAGTAGGCTCCTTGTGAGGATTAAAGGAAAGAATGTATGTGAAAAGTGTTTTGGGTAAAGTGGGCTACCCACTAATATTATTACATTTCTAATTTTGAATTTTATTTTGGGAGTTTATTTTGTGAAACTGATCGATTTTGGAGAGTCTTTTTAAATTCTTTGGAAGAATCAACAAATAGGAGGAAGAACAAGATGATGTACATATTTTGAATATTGGTGAAAATTTCCTGTACTAACCTGATTTCATAAGAGACTAGCATACAGGGGCGCCTGGGTGGCTCAGTCATTAAGCGTCTTCCTTTGGCCCAGGTCATGGTCCCAGGGTCCTGGGATTGAGCCCCACCCACCTCGGGCTCCCTGCTCTGCGGGAAGCCTGCTTCTCCCTCTCCCACTGCTTGTGTTCCCTCTCTCACTATTTGTCTATCTGTCAAATAAATAAAATCTTAAAAAAAAAAGATACTAGCAAACAGTCCTTATTTATATTGAATAAAGCAAAAGATGTATATATGTTCAGATAAATTTTTGCCTTATTAGCTTGTATTAATAGTTATATGTCTCTTTAGGCAGGAAAGGCAGATGGTGTGGTAGAATAATGGCCTTTGGGATGGGATAGATTTGGGTTCAGGTTTTTGTGAAGATTAAAAGGGATAATATATGTGAAATCCCTGGCATAGTGCTTTTCCCAGAACAGTTAAGTCTTTTCCTTTAACTTAATATTATATGTGGCTCTCCATTTTTTGGAGAGTTTTGACAGTTGGAAGTGAAGGGGTGCACATTTTCTGTGAAGCTGTGATTCTTCCTATTAATGCCTGAACTTACAGGGTAATGCTCTAGAAAATAAAATTCAAGTTTGAGGTGAGTTTTTGCTTTCATCTGTGATATGTTGGTGAGTTAAATTTAATATGTTATAAATTTAATAAGAGTTAAATTTAATGAGTTACAAATGAGTTTGCATTCACATTAAAATAGATGATTATTGTACATGTTACTATAAATAGGTAAATCCTGCTCATTTGTAGATCCTGCCTACTATCTCTTCAGATAGTATAATTTAAAAGTTATATTTTCTGGGTAGAATCTAAGATCTAGAAAATGGGATATTAGGGATAGTAATTTTAATTTTTTTAAAGATTTTATTTATTCATTCATATGAGAGAGAGAGAGAGGCAGAGGCAGAAGGAGACGCAGACTCCCCAAGGAGCAGGGAGCCTGACTCGGGGCTCGATCCCAGGACCCTGGGATCATGACCTGACCCAAAGGCAGATGCTTAACTGACTGAGCCACCCAGGCACCCTAGGGATAGTACTTTTAGGTACTAGAAGGCTTTTTTTTTTGTTTTCTCCTTTTTTTTTTTTTTTTTTTTTAGGAGAGGAAGCGGGGTAGGGGCAGAGGAAGAGAGAGAGAATCTTACGCAGATTCCATGCCCAGCGTAGGTCACAATCTCAACAACCCTGTGATCATGACCTGAGTCTAAATCAAGAATCGGATGCTTAACCGACTGAACCACCCAGGCGCCTGAAGGCTCAAAAATAATCATTTTAGTTAATTAAGAGGGCACAAGAGGATGTACAGTACAAAGTCTCTCACTCTCCTTTCTCCTGGCTAATCATTTCAGAGGCAACCACCATTAATCATTTTCCTAGTGTATTCTTTGAGCGATATCCCAAGGAAGAAGGTCTTGAGTCTGGATTCCAAAGTGGTTCAACACAGTGGTAAAAACTTCCTGTTGTATATTTATAGTAAAAGGCAAAAAATACCTACAGTAGTGACAAAGCTTTTAACCTTTTATTTATTTTTTTTTCAGATTTTATTTATTTGGGGTGCCTGGGTGGCTCAGCCGTTAAGTGTCTGCCTTCGGCTCGGGTCATGGTCCTGGGGTCCTGGGATCGAGCCCCTCATTGGGCTCCCTGCTGGTCTCTCTGTCAAATAAATAAATAATATCTTTTTTTTTTTAAGGATTTTATTTATATGACAGAGAGAGAGACACAGCAACAGAGGGAACACAAGCAGGGGGAGTGGGAGAGGGAGAAGCAGGCTTCCCGCCCAGCAGGGAGCCCGGTGCGGGGCTCGATCCCAGGACCCCGGGACCATGACCTGAGCCGAAGGCAGACGCTTAACTGCTGAGCCACCCAGGCGCCCCAGCTTTTAACCTTTTAAAGATTTTGAAGATTTTCCTTACTTGAGAGAGAGAGAGAACACAAGTAGGGGAAGGGGCAGAGGGAGAGGGAGAAACAGACTCTGTGCTGAGTGCTGAGTCCTACTTGAGGCTCGATCCCAGGACCCTGAGATCACAACCTGAGCCAAAGTCAGACGCTTAACCAAATGAGCCACCCAGGTTCCCTTAACCATTTAAATTGTTTTCCTACTTTATGTCAGGTGTTAGGTGATGACCAAAACAGATACAGTCTCTATTTTTATGGTGCCTAGTAGTCTAATAGAGAAGGCAGATATTAAATAATTACAGAAATAAAACTGTGGTTATAAACATATTTAATAAGTGCAATGAAGGAAAAGAGTAGGGTGCTGTGACAGTATGTAGAAGGGACATGACCTGGAAGGGTAGGGGTAGTCCGAATGGCCTTCTTTGAAGAAGTGGTTTTTCCTAGAGATAAGAAGGACGAGTAAGAGTTTATGGGATGAAGTATGTAGAGGAGGTAGAAGGGTGTTCAAAGAGGAGGCAATGTGTGAAGAATTTGAAGTGGGATTGAGGAACTTGGAGAACACTAGTGTGACTGGGACAAGGAAAGTTTGCCAGAGTGCTGCGTAGGAGGTAGGGGCTAGATGGAATGGAGTCTTTTGCATATGATAAGTAAAGCTTTTGATTTTATCTTAAGAGCAATGCAAAGGCAGTGAAATACTGCAAAAGAATGATATGATTACATTTGTCTTTCAAAAACATTACCTGCTCTTTTCAGAACAGAATAGATGGGTGCAGAGGACAGAAAGAACAAATTCTTCTAGACTTGGTAGATTATGGTCCAGAGAAAGGTTTGTAGTAATAGAAGTAGGAAGAAGTGTATAGAGATAGATTTAGGAACTAAAAGAGTCAGAACTTGTTGAATGATTGGATATGAGTGAGAAAGGAAGTATCATGGATTACTCAGGTTATAATGGATGGTGATACCATTTAGTGAGAGAAAACACTGGAAGAGTTTTGTTATTTTTTTTGGTGGGCAGCAAGGCAAAGTTTATTGAGTGATAGTATGCACTTCCACTGGAAGAGTTTTGAGGGACTGAGATCATGAGTTTGGATTTGGCTGGATTCTCATATCTGCCTCTGCATTCAGCTTGCTGGATTATATTTTAATAGAAATATATGAAAAAATCATCCGCCACAAATGTAGTTGGAAAAGGGAGGAATGTTGTAATAATTTTTATTTTATTTATTTAGTTTTTTATTTTTTATTTTTTTAAAGATTTTATTTATTTATTTGAGAGAGCACAAGAGGGGGGGAAGGTTAGAGGGAGAAGCAGACTCCTTGCTGAGCAGGGAGCCCGATGCGGGACTCGATCCCGGGACTCCAGGATCATGACCTGAGCCGAAGGCAGTCGCTTAACCAACTGAGCCACCCAGGCGCCCTGTAATGATTTTTTAAACATAATTATGGGTATTCTTTGATACCATACCAAAACTGGACGAGTGATAGTTTCTTAAGGGTTAGTTATAATGTGGATTCTGAATCATATGAATGAGCTTTTTGTACCCTGTTACATAAAATATATTGATCTCTCTTGTACTTTGAGTAGTTTTTTTTTTTTTAAACCCATGTTTAAGCTTGTAAAATTGTGCACTGGCAATGGATTTATCAAGCTATACAGATAATCCAGATGTTGACATATGTCGTTCTGTACTATCACAAACTCACATTTGTTTAACATGAATACTGATCTCATCAGAAAAGTTTCAATATTGGGAAGCTGTCTAGCTTATGGTGGCAGATACAAGTTTTCCAAAATTGTCATTTTTGCTTGAAAGCTTTAATGTTATCATTGGCATTAAGTACTGTCAGTTGTTTTCCTTGAAGTAGAAGTCTTACTTCGTTAAATTTTGAGAAAATGTTTGCCAGATTTCCAAGTCTGAATAATCACAGTTTGTCTGAAGTTCTTTCAAGTAAAAATGGTGTTACATGAAAAAAAGTCTAGTTGAGCTCTCCAACAGTTACACAAGTGCTTTCCCTTGACACAACCATCATTCTTCAGGAGGCGGATGTGCTTTATACTTACTTCCTGTTTCCTGAAGTAGGTTATTAAAAAGATAGGTATTCAAGGGTTGCGATTTGGCAAAATTAATAATTTTTTTCCTTCATCAGGGTTATTCTGTAGTGAAACTGCCTGCCCCCAGGCCCCCATGCCACAGTTCGGCAGTGAAGAATACAGCTCCCAGTAGTACAGTTTAGTGCCCTTGCCTTGATTCCTGCTGAAACGCCAGCAGTTTCTTCCACCATTGCTTTTGCATCATGAGTGTACATGTCAACATGTGAAGAAAGCGATTCAAAAAGAGAAAGGACAATTGTGTTGAATTGTGGTGAGAGGTCAAGTAGGGTGAACACTGAAAGCGTCCTTTGGATTTAGCTACATTGTCAAGGACATTGATCTTAATGAGAGCTAGTGGAGTGGTGGTGAGGGGCAGGTTTGAATGGGTCTAGGAGTAAGTACGACATGAAGAAATAGAGCCAGGGAGTGTGGAAAACTTTTTCAAGAAGTTAGATTGGAATGGGGGTATAGGATTTTTGTATTCTAAAGGTCAAAGAGATAGGAGAGAGAATATCCATAGTGTTTAGGATTCTGAGAAACTGGGAAAAAATCGGCTTCTGTTAAGACCAGTGCTTTGTAAACTTCAGTGTGCATGATGTGAATCACCTGAGGATCTTGTTAAGATGCAAATTATGATTCAGTTGGTCTGGTGCACTGCCCGATAGTCTGCATTCCTAGTATGCTACCAGATAATGCTGAAGCTGTGGTCAGAAAATCTTATGTTTAGAGGGGTGCCTGGGTGGCTCAGTCGTTAAGCGTCTGCCTTCGGCTCAGGTCATGATCCCAGAGTCCTGGGATCGAGCCCCACATCAGGCTCCTTGCTCAGCGGGAAGCCTGCTTCTCCCTCTCCCACACCCCCTGCTTGTGTTTCCTCTCTCGCTATGTCTCTCTGTCAAATAAAAAAAAAAAAAAGTAAGAAAATCTTATGTTTAGGAGCAAAGCTCTGATCTGCTGGTGGGGAGATGGGTTTTATTTTAGATAGTGTGTTCCTTGTAAAACAGGGAAGATGGAGAAATTAGATGTAGATGTTTTAGGTTTGGTGGTTAAAAGTTTGAGGGATTTCTGTCTGATGACCTTTTTTCCTCCCTGAAGTAGGAGATTGAAAAGAATGATAGTATATCGGATTGGTATGGGGAAATAATTATAATTTGCTAGCAGCTTCATAAGAGATATCCCTGTTGGGCGCCTGGGTGGCTCAGTTGGTTAAGTGACTGCCTTCGGCTCAGGTCATGATCCTGGAGTCCCGGGATCGAGTCCCACATCAGGCTCCCTGCTCAGCAGAGAGTCTGCTTCTCCTTCTCACCCTCCTCCCTCTCATGCTCTCTGTCTCTCATTCTCTCTCTCAAATAAATAAATAAAATCTTTAAAAAAAAAAAAAGAGATATCCCTGTTTCCAAGCTAACAATAACCAGAGTCATATCTTAAAATATTTTTCATGGTCTTTTCCCCCCAACCTTTATTGATTCTTAAAATAATTATTTGACTGTACCACTCTATTTTAAAAAGTCTTTGGGTCTTTGCCTAATGGATAAGATTCAGATGCCTTCAAAGACTTCTCTTGTGTTCTCACAGTACTACTAGATACTACTATTACTATTGTTTTTCTTTTTTCTTTTTTTAAAAGATTTTATTTATTTGAGAGAGAATGAGAGCACTCACGTGTGAGCGAGAGCAAGCATGAGTGAACATGAGCAGTGGGGAGGGGCAGAGGGAGAAGCAGACTCCCTGCTGAGCAGGGAGCCAGTTGGTGCTCAGGTCTCCATCCCAGGACCCTTGGATCATGACCTGAGCTGAAGCCAGCCGCTTAACCGACTGAGCCACCCAGGCACCCCTACTTTTGTTTTTCTATTGCTAAGCATAGTGCCTGGCATATAATAGCTAATAGCTAATAACCAGATACTGAACAAACTGAAGAAGTTATTTATGTTGTGCTTGCTTTTCATTTATGCCTAAAATGCCTAAAGAAAGTATTTCTGGAGTCATGAAATTGGTTGGGGAGCATGTTTTTTTTTTTTTTTTTAAAGATTTTATTTATTTGAGAGAGAGAATGAGATAGAGAGCATGAGAGGCAAGAGGTTCACAGGGAGAAGCAGACTCCCTGCTCAGCAGGGAGCCCGATGTGGGACTCGATCCCGGGACTCCAGGATCATGACCTGAGCCGAAGGCAGTCGATTAACCAACTGAGCCACCCAGGCGCCCCAGTTGGGGAGCATGTTAAGAGGAGGAGTATTGTATTCTTCTCTGTAGTACAAACAGTGACAGAATCTATATATTTTCCCTACCTCCCTGCGTTTATGTACCTGCTTTCTCCATATTAACTTCTGTTTTCTTCTACCCCATGGCAGAGTGATAGGGAAGTGAAATTACTTTTTTTGATCAGCCCTACAGCTGATCCTTCCTTGGATAGAGAAAGTTCATTATTTCAGATACATATAATCCTAAAAAGTTAAGTAATTTCTGTTTACAGAAGTCAGCTGTTTATGTACTTCTTTTCAGTGGACAGCAGAAAGAAGTAGTAGAAGATGAGAACCATTCTCTGTAAGGGGGGCTCATAGATGATGATCTTCAGTGAGCTTTTGTTAAGTTTACCAAAGTGCCTGTCACCCTAAAATATTTAAAAAAAAACAACAGTCTTCTTCTTTGTAGCTATAAATAATGTATACTTTGCATGCTTGTTGACTGTGTCATTAGGCCTTTGAGTTCCTTAGAGCCCAGCACTGTCTTACTCATGTTTGTATCCTACCCTCCAATACCTAGCACAGTACTTGGCATAAAAAGTTCTATCTATTCAGTAGATAATTTGTTGAATGAATTGCAGTCAGATTTGTGTTTGTGTTTTAATTGGAGAAAGGCAAGTCTACGTATTGGAATTTTACTCCTTTTTCTTTGAGAAGGAAGGCCATAATTTTCAACTGCTACACCAGGAGTTATATTTGGTTAAGCAATACAAACGAGACTCAAGGCTGGGAGCAGGGACAAAAATAAAAGATGAAGTGGATCAAAAGAGGTTATTTATTATCTTTATGAAACCAAATTTATTAATTTATTTAACTTTTACAGTTAAAATTTTGTTTTAGTTCTTTAATAAAGGAAATGCCCAATTTATGGACCATATTAAGGAAATATTGCCACTACAGATAACTTCCTTTATTTATTAAAAAAGTTAAATTTTGTATTGTAAATCTTCAAAAATCTTGGCCCAAGTCCAAGTGATATAGTCTAGAAAAAGGGTATGGTAGTTATAGTATAAAAACTATTATAGTTCCCAAGAAAATTATTTCTCTTTGGAACCTCATGAAACTTTTTTGTTCTTGTTTTTTTAAGATTTTATTTATTTGAGAGAGAGAGCACGAGCAGGGGTAGAGGGAGAGGGAGAAGCAGGTTCCCTGCTGAGCAGGGAGCCCAATTCGGGGCTCGATCCCAGGACTCTGGGTTCATGACCTGGGCCAAAGGCAGATGCTTAACCAACTGAGCCAGCCAGATGCCCCTATTCTTGTTTTAAGTTACTTATCTCTGCTTTCATCAGGGAAAGATTCTGATGTCATTGCAGGTAGCATTTTGGAAACCCTTGCTTAAATTTGGATTCATCTGAAGTTTCTTCTTAATCTCATTTGTGTGGTTGACTGGTCTGACAGTTCCATATAGATGGAGTAATCTTAATGTTTCCTAATTAGGCTACTTTTAGGTCTATAAATTGGTATTATAGTACAGTACTAGGTTTGATTATATAAAAATAATTCTACCCATAATGTGAGAGATTAATCTTTAGCAAATTTAAAAGTTTGAAAAGCTCTTTAATTATAAATAAAATTTTATGCTATGGATGTATACTTTTAGCACTATTCAGGGAGGGCTGTGATTATGATATGCATGATACTCAATTTTTTCTTAAATTTATTTAAGAAAACTTTACACAGTAAAGTTCCGAGTTTTGACAAATGCGGAGTCGTGTAACCACCACCACAATTGAAATTCAGCACTGTTCCATCATCCCAAGTTCCAGTTCCTAGAGCTGTCCCTTTGAAGTTAAATCCTTCCCCAACCCCAGTGCTTGACAACCAGTGAGTGGTCTGTTCTCTGATGCTATAGTTTTGACTTTACCAGAATGTTGTATAAGTAGAATCCCATATACATTGTGTAGTGTTTTGAGTCCGGCTTCATAAATTTAGTATATTGCTTTGAGAGTCATCTATGTTACTGTGTGTATAATAGTTCCTTCCTTTTAATTGCTGTGCAGTACCATTTTATGGATGTACCCCATAGATGGTTTATCCATTTACCTTTTCAAAGACATTTGATTTTCTATTTTTGGTGATTATGACCAAAGTTACTATAAACATTAGTATCTAGATTTCTGTGTAAATATGTATTTTCATTTCTTCTGCAGTTGTTAGAGAAAAATCTGACAAGATGGAAAAATTGGCAAACTGAATTCAAACTTTATATGGGAATACAAAGGACCTACGCTAGCCAAAACAACTTAAGTTAGAGGACTCATAATACTGTATTTAAATTCCTGTTACATAGCTACAGTAATCAAAACAGTGTGGTATTAATATAAAGCAAAATGGATCGATGAAATGGACCAGAGAGTTCAGAAATAGACTTACATACTGAGACACCTTATTTCTTTTTCTTTCTTTCTTTCTTTCTTTTTTTTTTTTTTTTAAAGATTTTATTTATTTATTTGACAGAGAGAGACACAGTGAGAGGGAACACAAGCGGGGAGTGGGAGAGGGAGAAGCAGGCTTCCGGCTGAGCAGGGAGCCTGATGTGATGTTTGATTGCAGGACCCCAGGATCATGACTCGAGCCAAAGGCAGGCACCTAACGACTGAGCCACCGAGGCACCCCTTTTTTAAAGATTTTATTTTTGAGTAATCTCTGTACCCGACATGTGGCTTGAACTCACAACCCCAAGATCAAGAGTCCTATGTTTCACTGACTGAGCCAGCCAGGCGCCCTTCAAGCTTTCTTTTGATAGTGTTTGTTTGATCTTTTTCCATCCTTTCAGTTTTAGCCAATCTATGTTATTATATATAATGTGGGTTTCTTGCAGCCAGTACATGGTTGGCTTGTGTTTTTTTAATCCAGCCTGGTTTGTCTTTTTTTAGTCCAACCTGACTTTTTAATTGGTGAGTTTAGACCATTTACATTTAATGTAATTTTCAGTGTGTTTGGATATATGTCTAACATTTTACTTTTTGTTCTCTCTTTTTCTGTTCTTTCCGGCCTTTTGAATTACTTGAATATTTTGTGGCATTCTATTTTAACTTGCCTGTTGGTTTTTGGCTCTCTTTATATTTTTTTAATGGTTGTTCTGGGAATTAATTAAAATTAATTACTTAACAAGAGGTAGTGTTTTACCATTTAAAATGAAGAAGCCTTACAACTATGTAGATCCCTTTATCTTTTGTTGTTTTAAATCTACATACATTGAAAATATCAACATGCAATCTTAAAATTTTCACTTTCAAAAAGTCAGTTTAAGAGGAGAAAAATAATCTATTATATTTACTTACATATTTATTATTTCTTTTGCTCTCCCTTCATGCCTGAAGTTCCATGTATGTCTCTGGTATCATTTTCTTTAACTTTGAAGAACTTTCTCTAGCATTTCTTTTTCTTTTTTCTTTTTCTAAGATTTTATTTATTTATTTGAAAGAGAGAGCAGAGAGAGAGAGAACATGGGGCAGACTCTCCTCTGAGCAGGGAGCCTGATGGGCTGGATCCCAGGATTCTGGGATCATGACCTGAGCTGAAGGCAGACGCTTAACTGACTGAGCCACCCAGGCGCCCCTTCCTTCCTTTTTTCTTTTCTTTTCTTTTCTTTTCTTTTCTTTTCTTTTCTTTTCTTTTCTTTTCTTTTCCTTTTCTTTTCTTTTCTTTTCTTTTCTCTTCTTTCTTTCTTTCTTTCTTTTTCTTTTTCTTTCTTTTCTTTTTTTCTTTCTTTTCTCTTTCTTTCTCTCTCTCTCGCTCTCACTCTCTTTCTTTCTTTCAAGATTTTATTTATTTATTTGACAGAGACAGACACAGCGAGAGAGAGAACACAAGCAGGGGGAGTGGGAGAGGGAGAATCAGGCATCCCTCGGAGCAGGGAGCCCGATGTGGGCCTCAATCCTAGGACCCCGGGTTCATGACCTGAGCTGAAGGCAGATGCCTAATGACTGAGCCACCCAGGCGCCACTTTTTTTTTTTTTTTTTTTTTTTTTTTAAGTAGGATCCACACCCAGTGTGGAGCCCAATATGGGGCTTCAACTCAGGACTATGAGATCAAGACCTGAGCTGAGATCAAGAGTTGGACGTTTAACCGACTGAGCCACCTAGGCTCCCCTCTTTAACATTTCTTTTAGGGAAGTCAGCTGGTGATTAATTCTCTTAGTTTTCCTTCATTTGAGAATGTCTTTATTTTGTATTTGTGCTGTGAAGATATTTTTGCTGGATATAAAATTCTGGGGTGACAATTCTTTTCAGCAGTTTAAGGATACTGTTCCATGGTTTTCTGGACTTTATGGTCTCTGATGAGAAATCTGCATTTATTCTGACCTTTGTTTCTTTGTGTTGCTTTTCCTCATGCTGCTTTTAAGATTTTTTTAAAAATTTACCTTTGTAGGGATTTTTGCTGTTTGATTGTGATTTGCTTGTGCCTGGTTGTCTTTGAATTTGTCTTAATTAAGTTTGCTGAGCTCTTGAATCTGTATGCCTTTCACCACATTTGGAGCATTTTTTTTGTCAAATCTATTTTCTGCAGCCATTTTCTTTTCTCCTTTTCTTCTGGGACTCCAGTGGCACAAATGTTACACTTTTTGATGTGTTCCCTCAGATACCTAACACTGTTTACTTTTTTTTCCCAGTCTTTTCACTCTGTTCTTCAGATTGGATAATTTTTATTACCTGTCTTCAAGCTCACTGACTATCTTTTATGGCTTTTGAGCCCATTTAGTGAGGTTTTCTCCCCACTCACATATTGTACCTTTTCTTTTTTTCTTTCTTTCTTTCTTTCTTTCTTTCTTTCTTTCTTTCTTTCTTTCTTTCTTTCTTTCTTTCTTTCTTTCTTTTTTTCTTTCTTTCTTTCTTTCTTTCTTTCTTTCTTTCTTTCTTTCTTTCTTTCTTTTCTCTTTCTTTCTCTCTCTCTCGCTCTCGCTCTCACTCTTTCTTTCTTTCTTTCTTTCTTTCTTTCTTTCTTTCAAGATTTTATTCATTTGAGACAGAGAGAGCACAAGCAGGGGGAGATGCAGACGGAGAGGGAGAAGCAGACTCCCCACTGAACAGGGAGCCTGATGTGGGGCTTGATCCTGGGACCCTGGGATCATGACATGAGTTGTAGGCAGATGTTTAACCATCTGAGCCACCCACGCACCTCTGTGCTTTTTATTTCTAAAACTTTCATGTGTTTCTTTTTTATGCTTTCTATTTCTCTGTTGAAAACTTCTGTTTCCAATCATTTCAAGAATGTTCACATTTACCTCATAGGGTATAGTTAGAATAACTAATTGAGAATCCTCTCTGATAATTTTTTTTCTTTTTTTTGCTTTGCTTTGCTTTGGTTTCTTTTTTCCCCCCTCATATTTTAGTATCTAGATAGTCTCAGGCTTGTATCTGTTGACTGCCCTTTTTTTTTTCCAAGGAGGCTCCATGTGTATTGTGGAGCCCAATGTGAGGCTTGAACTCATGAACTCAGATCAGGACCTGAGCTGAGATCAAGAGTCAGATAGATGCTCAACCGATTGAGCCACCCAGGCACCCAACTGTCTTTTTCTTGAGTTGGATAGATCAGATTGTACTGATTCTTTGTGTTTCTCTCTCTCTCTTTTTTTTTTAACATTTTATTTATTTATTTGACAGAGAGACACAGCAAGAGAGGGAGCACAAGCAGGGGGAGTGGGAGAGGGAGAAGCAGGCCTCCCGCCGAGCTGGGAGCCCAACGCGGAGCTCGATCCCCAGGACCCTGGGATCATGACCTGAGCCGAAGGCAGGCGCTTAACTACTGAGCCACCCAGGCGCCCTGATTCTTTGTGTTTGAAGTTTTTTTACGGCTCCATGCGCTACGTGGGGCTTGAACTCATGACCCTGAGATCGAGAGTCACGTGCTGTACTGACTTGAGTCAGCAAGGCACCCCTGTTTCAAGTTATTTTGGATTTTATCTTAGATATTTGGGATATTGTGAGACTCTGGGTTTTATAACAATCCTCTGGAGATAATGTTGATTTTGTGTTGGCATGCAGTCATTCTGGTTAGATTTAGATTGCAAGTTCTATCTTGCCCTCTGTGGATGGTGGTTCCAATGTTAGTGATTTTGTAGCTTTTGTTACGGTGTTTGGGTCTACTCTGTACATGTGTCATTCAGAGTATAATCTGGGACTTGGGTGGTGGATTATATCATAGTTCAGTTGTCAGAGTCTTTGCTGCTGTTTTTCAGCTCTGTCCTTCACAGAGCAGTTTTGAGGTGAGCTGAGGACTTGTGTTGGGGATCCTTTTTTTGCTCTTTCTTTTTTGAGATTTCCCCTATCTTTTGGCTACCTAGAGCCCTTTTTTACTAGTGTTCTAGCTAGAAAATGGGCTTTTGTGATGTTACAGTTACACTTCTTCCCACCCACCTCCCCCTCGACTCTTCTTCCCCTTTGTGCTGGGACTAGACTAGACTGCCCCCAAGGTGCAAGTAGTGAGAGAAAAAGAGAAGATAACAGGATTCTTCTCATGCTCTTTTGACCATAGGGGCTCCTTTTCTTAGTTCCCAGTTCTTTCCAGCGCCTTAGATGCTCATGCCATCTTTACTGCACTGTGCATGTGTCACTCAAGGTTTAGTGTGAGGCTTAACTCTGAGGCTAGCCTTGGGGGCCAGGCAGGGAATAAGAAGTCCCAGGAATTTCAACCCACACTCTTTGGCTCACAGAGACCCTCTTTCTTGGTTTTCTCTGAGTTTATGTTCTGTGTTCCTGCTACATAGTTTGGAGACTTTGACCTATCAAGGGGTCAAACCAGAAAAGAAAAGAGGAAAGGAAAAAAGCCCCTGAAACTCATTTCCATCATGGGTCCTTATTTAAGTTTTGACTTCCTTCCCCAGTCCATCTGCTGTGTACTTTTCAGAGTCCTCAGATAGTTGCTTTTTTGTTTTGTCCAAGGTTTTTGGTTGTAATCATTGGGAGAAATAGACTATAATAAACTTACTGTAGTTGACTTGCCGCAAACTTTAAATTTATTTTCTGGGAATTGCAAAATACACTTGTTTCAGAAATTTGGAAAAATCAGAAAAGCTTAGAGAATGAGAAGCTTAGTGAATGAGAAATTTGGAAAAGTCAGAAAAGTTTAGAGAAGTTTTTAGAGAAATTATCTGTAACTGCATTATCTAGTAATAAGTCATTTTAACTTTTTCCTCTAGTTTTTTCTCTGTATATTTTAACACGATGAACACCATAATGGATGTTTTTTTTTTACCTAATATTTTTATTAAATGATATTTGTATCACAATATGTTTTTATTTATTTTTATTTATTTTTTTTAAAGAATTTATTTGAGAGAGAGAGAGAGAATGAGAGAGAGAAAGCACATGAGAGGGGGGAGGGTCAGAGGGAGAAGCAGACTCCCTGCTGAGCAGGGAGCCCGATACAGGACTCTATCCAGGGACTCCAGGATCATGACCTGAGCCGAAGGCAGTCGCTTAACCAACTGAGCCACCCAGGTGCCCTCACAATATGTTTTTAGTAAGTATCTCAATAAAACCTGTATAATCCATCATATGGATGTGTCATACACTTAATCATGCCCTTGTTATTAGATATATGGTTTATGTCACTGTGACCGTCTTTGCATATACATTTTTGCCTGATAACTTTTCTGAACTCTTGACTTCACAGTTCATATAAGAGGAAATCAAAGTTTTCTTAATCTGTTTCAGATAGAATTTATTTTTTGAAGTCTAACCCAGTGTGTTTGTTTATAATTATCTTCTTATAACCATCTTCAAAATGGTATTGTTTTTGATAGAGGACCTTGTGATTTTTTATTCTTTGGAACTTTAGAGTTCATTGTAGGAAAATTTAATTGAAGATAATGTTGTAAGTTTTCAATCCTTGGAGGAATGAATGAGTAAGTTAGTGAATTTTGATTTTTATGTTTTAAGGGAAAATGGAATGGAGATTTTAAAATGATGCTAATATATGCCCAGCATGGTTTTGTATCTGCCTCCATTATGTGTTCATATAGAAATAAGGTCTGTATTAGAAATACAGAAATAAAATATGAATGATTGAATTTATTTTGGAGTAAATTTTTTGTGATTCTAATTAGAGACTCTGTACAGCCTGAAGTGCTTGTCTGTGTGTATATGCATACAGCTTTAGGTTCTTCTGTATTTTCTTGGTGGGGATTTGAAGAATTCTGTGTTTAATTTTAAAAGTTTTATTAATTCGGGGCGCCTGGGTGGCTCAGTCGTTAAGCGCCTGCCTTTGGCTCAGGTCATGATCCCAGGGTCCTGGGATCCAGCTCCGCATTGGGCTCCCTGCTCAGTGGGAAGCCTGCTTCTCCCTCTCCCACTCCCCCTGCTTGTGTTCCCTCTCTCGCTGTATCTCTGTCAAATAAATAAGTAAAATCTTTAAAAAAGAAAATAAAAGTTTATTAATTCTTGGGCCACCTGGGGGCTCAATCAGTTAAGTGTTTGTCTTTGGCTCAGGTCATGATCCCAGGGTCCTGGGTTGGAGCCCTGGGTCAGGCTCCACGCTCAGCAGGGAGACTGCTTTTTCCTCTCCCTCTGCCTGCCGCTTCCCCTGCATGTGCTCTCTCTCTTTCTCTCTCTCTCTCTCTCGTTAGTTAAATAAACAAATAAATAAAATCTTTAAAAAAAAAAGATAAGGGGGAAAATATCCCTAATCGACAACTGAAGAGACAGCTTTATTTTTTTAAATTTTTTTTAAAGATTTTATTCATTTATTTGACAGAGACATATAGCAAGAGAGGGAACACAAGCAGGGGGAGTGGGAGAGGGAGAAGCAGGCTTCCCGCCGAGCAGGGAGCCTGATGCGGGGCTCAATCCCAGAACCCTGGGATCATGACCTGAGCCTAAGGCAGACACTTAACGACTGAGCCACTCAGGAGCCCTGAAGAGACAGTTTTAAGGTATTACCTGTTTATATTAAAATGGTGGCTGTTTTTTTATTTTTTAATTTTTTTAAAGATTTTATTTATTTGACAGAGACACAGCGAGAGAGGGAACACAAGCAGGGGGAGTGGGAGAGGAAGAAGCAGGCTTCCCCATGGGGCTCGATCCCAGGACCCTGGGATCACGACCTGAGCCGAAGGCAGGCGCTTATCGACTGAGCCACCCAGGCGCATCCCCCCCCCCTTTTTTTTTTACAGATCTACTTATTTATTTGTGTGTAAGGGTATGTGAGTGTTGGGGGAGGGTTAGAGGGAGAGAGAGAAGGCAGACGCTTAACCGACTGAGCCACCCAGGTGTCCCAACACACAGATATTTTTAAAAAGCTACTAAGATACATACACTAAAATTTGGAGGAAAAAGAATTCCACCAAAACGTTTAGAGTATTACCTTTTGTGTTATCTGTAGCCCATTTAAAGCTTAGTTTGTGCAGAGAAGTTAGAATAATATATTTTATGTCATATAATTGAGATTTCTATTAAATGTAAATCATAGTCTTTCATACTTTAAGTGTTGATAAAATATAAAGGGTATTATTGGTACCTCACAAATTCTACTTTTGATTATATAGCAGGCATTAGACTATTCATAGGAGGTAAGGAGAGCTAAAGTTAATTAGTTCAATATGGTGCCAGTATACTGAGCTAAGTGTTTAATATATATGATTTTATTTAATTTTCATATCATCCATATAAAGTTGGTACTTCTTAGATATTATCTTTGCTTTACAAATGAGGAAACAGGACCACAAAGGTTACAAAGTTGTTGTATGTTTTATCCTTATCTATTAAACCCCAGATCAGCACTTGTTCTAATAAAACATTAATTGAACAATGTCTCTGGCCTTCAGGACATTTTAATGTAAATAAGGAAATAAAGTGGTAGATTAAATAGTGTGGGCACTGTTTGTATGAGGTTTTAGGAACATGAAAGTACCACTTAGTGATTTGGGGAGGTTAGGGAAGGTTTTACAGAGCCGTTGATGTTTGAGCTGGGTATTGAATTGGAATTTTTTTTTTTTAAAGATTTTATTTATTTATTTGACAGAGAGAGCAGAAACACAAGCAGGGGGAGTGGGGGAGGGAGAAGCAGGCTTCCTGTGGAGCAGGGAGCTCGATGCGGGGCTTGATCCCAGGACCCTGGGATCATGACCTGAGCTGAAGGCAGACGCTTAATGACTGAGCTACCCAGGTGTCCCAGGAATGTTTTTTTTTAAACATGGTTTCAAGTTAATGCTGCTACCTTTAACTGTTGATAACTTGATATTTTCAGCAGTGATGAAATTAGCATTATGAGTATTGTTCTGGAAACAAAAGCAGTGTGAGAAATACTACCTAATACAGATGCAGAGACAGTATTGAATGTGATGTATTATGTTACAGTTTTTACTTGTTATTTTGTTAATTTTTGATGTGAAAAATTTAGTAATCCTAGGTATAATATGATTTCTTTCACTACAGATGTCCTCCTCGCACTTTCTTACCGGCCCTCTGCAAAATTTTTCTTGATGAAAGTGCTCCAGACAATGTATTAGAGGTGACAGCCCGTGCCATCACATACTATCTGGATGTATCTGCAGAATGCACCCGAAGGATTGTTGGGGTTGATGGAGCTATAAAAGCACTTTGTAATCGTTTAGTTGTGGTCGAGCTTAATAACAGGACTAGCCGAGACTTAGCTGAACAATGTGTAAAGGTAAGTCTTAGTGTTTACTGGCCCATTTGAAGATCACTAGAGAATAAAACACATTTTGCTAAAAAAAGAAAATTCTTTCATTATTTTTACTTTATTGAGAGTGATTGACAACAGTGGAAGTCATAGTCCTTGTGGTACCAAAGAGGATCCCTTATAGCTTGGGAAAAGAAGTCTTATCTTCGAAGGAAAATTGTAGGTCACTGATAATGCTCTTCTGTGCTGGCTCTTGGGTTTCTGGTAGGTTTTGAGATAGGTAATCCCTGTTCTTAGCCAAAATGATTTTGTATGAAAATAGTAATAACTAATATTGATTATTAGAGTCAGGCATTATGCTGAACACTTTACATGTTTTTACTCACTTAGTTTTCATGACAACTTTATATGAGGTAGATGCTGCTAATACCAGCATTTCTATTTTTTATTTGAAAAAAATTCAAGCATCCTGAGGTTAAGTAACTTGGTTGGTGGTGATACAAGTAGTTCATGGCAGAGCCAGGATTGAAAAATTAGGAGTTTGAAATTAGGAAGTCTGGTTCGAGGGCCCATGGATTTAACTATTTTTTTGTACTTCCTTTATAGTAGCTGTTTTGTTTTATTCCTGGTGGGACTAATTATAAACTTTATGTGACTTTGAAAGCACCAGTGCTGGGTCAGTAATTTATTAAAACTACTTGATGAAAACATTTAGACTATCCATGATTTTTTGTTTATGATTCTTGTTTCATTCTTGTTAAGATTCCTGCTCTTGTAGGCCAGCAGTTTTCAAAACTTTCTGTCTCAGGATCCCTTTATAAATCTTATTATTGAGGGGCCCTAAAAAAGGGCCTTTGTTTATGTAGGTTATCTCTATTTATCTTTACTATATTAGATATTAAAACAGAAATTTAGAACATATATTTATCTGAAAATAACAGACTCATTATGTGTTAACATACATTTTTAATGAAAAAATTATTTCCTGAACAAATGGAAAATTAATGAGAACAGTAGCATTGTTAAGCATTTTTGTATGTCTCTTTAATAATGTCTGGCTTAGTAGAAGAAGTCAGACAGATCCTCGTATCTACTTCTGCATTCAGTCTGTTGCTATATCACATATAGCTTTTCAAAAATTCCACCCTACACTCCTGAGAGAATGAGAATGAAAAAGGTAATTACTGTCATGGTATTGGTATTACTGAAAAAAGCTTTAACTTCAAGGATCTTTGAAAATGTCTTCCCCACACTTTGAGAGCTGGTGTTACAGGTGTTAATGGCTTGATTTTCTGCCTCTGTGTCTGTAGATTTATTTCTGTCTTTAGACTCAGACAAAGAGGTATCTATTTTCCTGTTTAGAGCTGTTTTTCTCTTATTCTCTCTCTTTTAAAAATTTAATTAATTTTAGAGAGCGTGAGTGTGTGAGCAGGGGGAGGGGCAGAAGGAGAAAGAATCTCAAGCAGACTCCGCACTTGAGTGTGGAGCCTGACTCAGGGCTTGATCTCACATCCCTGAGCTCATGACCTGAGCTGAAAACAAGAGTTGGACACCCAAATGACTGAGTCACCCAGGTGCGCTTCTGTCTTACTCTCTTGATCATAATACTTCATGTTTCTTCTGGGACTGTAATTTTACTCCATTCTTTTATTCATTGACTCATACTATTTCAAACTCTTTCCTGTCTTTCACACCCTCCTCTCCCTTTTTCTGTTTCCTTTGCAGATTATTGTTAATTTATTCTTAAATTTCTAAGGTTCTTTTTTTATCTTCTTAAAATTATGACTTTGCCTAGATAATCTCATCTATCACCATCAATACCGTTCATTTGTATATGGCCCTCATGTCTTTATCTGTAGACCTGAGCTTTCTCTTGAGTTCTAGACTCCATATACAAAGGCCTGTTGGACAGCTCCAATAGCTGTCTGATTTATGATCTTTTACTACAGATACAGTTATTTTGATAATTGGCATCAAATTTACTCACTGTAGGCAGAAACCCGTGCTTTATCTTTTCCTTCCTTTTTTCCACCCCACACATGATGAAGTGATTTTCTAGTTTATTTCCTTTTGTTTGTCTCTGCTATTATTGCCTTAGTTAAGCTTTCATTCTCTCTTAAATATTAATGCTTGAAATTTATTTTTGCATTTACCATTATACTCTCCCTGTGGCCCATTCCCATTTATTAACTGGAAATCTGATTATACTGTTTTTCTGCTTAAAACATTTTTCTCAAAGAAACGCACATTTTTCTAGCTTAAAGAATAGAGTCTAAATTTTCTGGTATGCCTGTAAGATCTGTGGACCCCATTAACTCTTTAGTTCTACCCGAACTCCTTAAACATCAACATAATTTGGAAAATAAAAGTTAATTTTTAAGAAAGATTTATTTATTTGACAGAGAGAAAGCACACGTACCCACAAGCAGGGGGAGGGCAGGAAGAGGGGAGGGAGAGGCAGGCTCCCGGCAGAGCAGGGTGCCTGATGTGGGACTCAATCTCAGGACCCAGGCGCCCCTGAAAGTTAATTTTTCATGCTTTGACATTCACAGATTGTGAGGATGATGAGTAATGTAATAGCAAGCATTTATTTATTGATTTAAATGTGTAGGAACTTTGTAAACTTCTGCTAAGTTATTTTAGTTGCTTAACTTGCCATGCAGGCTTCACCATCTGAACCTACACTGTTTGATACAATAGCCATGTAGGACATTTCAAATGTGGCTACCCCAAATTAAGATGTGCTATAAGGATAAAATACACTTGGGATTTTGAAGACTTAGTATATTAAAGAATATGGGGCACCTCGGTAGCTCTGTTGGTTGAGCATCTGACTCTTGATATTGGTTCAGGTTGTGATCCCATAGTCATGGGATCAATCCCCATGTGGGGCTCCACACTCAGTGGGGAGTCTGCTTGGGATTCTCTCTCTCTTCTCCCTCTGCCCCTCTTCCTGCTTATGCTCTCCCTCTCTCTCTAAAATAAATATATATATATTTTTAAAGATTTTATTTATTTATTTGACGCAGAGAGGGCTAGAGAGACAAGTGGGGGAAACAGTAGAGGGAGAGGAGAAGCAGACTCCCCACTGAGCAAGGAACCTGATGTGGAACTCAATCCCAAGACCCTGGGATCATGACCTGACCTGAAAGCAGATGCTTAACCGACTGAGCCACCCAGGCAACCCTATATATTTTTTTTAATCAGAAAGAGAGAGAATGTGAGCACAAACGGGGAGTGGCAGGCAAATGGTGAAGCACGCTCCCTGCTGAGCAAGGAGCCCGATGCGGGGCTCAATCCCAGGACCTTAGGATCATGACCTGAGCCAAGGGCAGCTGCTTAACTGGCTGAGCTACCCAGGTGTCCCTAAAAAAAAAATTATTTAAAAAAAAAAACTTTAAAAAAATACATTAAAGAATGTAAAATACATCAGTTTTTAACTTTGGTAACGTTGAAATGATGATGCCTTACATATATTGGGCTAAATTAAATATTCAAATTAATTTGTTGTGCTTTTTAAAATGTGGCTACTAATAAATTTGGAGGGCACATTGTGTTTTCTGTGATGCTAGAAAATTAAAATTGGCCTTACTGTATTCTTTTGTTAATTTTGATTTACTGTTTAGGTGTTAGAACTGATATGTACTCGTGAGTCAGGAGCAGTCTTTGAGGCTGGTGGTTTGAATTGTGTGCTTACCTTCATTCGTGACAGTGGACACTTGGTTCATAAAGATACCTTGCACTCTGCCATGGCTGTGGTATCAAGACTCTGTGGCAAAATGGAACCTCAAGATTCTTCTTTAGAAATTTGTGTGGAATCTCTTTCTAGTTTATTAAAACATGAAGATCATCAGGTAAATAAATCACTGCTGTATACTTTGTATCCAAAAAGTGACTTTATAGTGTCCTTATTTATAACTTTGATACACTGTTATTTGAACTTTTCAGTTGATGAACGAGAGGTAAGTCCATTTTCTCTTTTTCTCATTTCATATTTCTGTATGGTCATCTTTTTTATTTTGGCAGTGAAACATTTTAAATTATAAAAGTGATATGTTTATTTTTAAAATTTAAATGTTTCAGAAATACATTTTTTTTTTAGGATTTTTTTTTTAGTTTTTATTTATTTGACAGAGAATGAGAGAGGGAACACAAGAAGGGGGAGTGGGAGAGGGAGAAGCAGCCTTCCCGTGGAGCAGGGAGCCTGATGCGGGGCTCAATCCCAGGACCCTGGGACCATGACCTGAGCCGAAGGCAGATGCTTAACCACTGAGCCACCCAGGCACCCCAGAAATACATAATTTTTAAAGCTGCATTATACTTAGTGTGGTTTGTTGATTCAGCACAGTGTTGTTGACTTAGAAGGATAGTTCTCATTGAAGTAAAATAACAGTATTTAAAATATCTTATGTGTAAAGTTTTTTTAATTAGCATACTTTAGAAAATAAAACTTGACTTTTAAATGCGTTTTACTATTCTGTTAATTATTTTTGGTTGATATTCATAGATTATTTTGGCAGAGTTCATTATAATAGTTAACACTTACTGAGCTTTTACTGTCCATCTCGTTTCTTTACATATATCATCTTATTTAAGCTTGGACAGTGAATTATAGGTACTATTATCCCCATTTTACAGCTAAGGGAACTGAGGCCTTGAGCAGTTAAGCAATATCTTTGGTTCATACTTTAGCAGAATGTGGAGCCAGGATTAAAATCTAGACAGATGACATGCTTCATATCTTTGCTACAGCTGCCTTATAATCTCAGGAATGAAATTAGCAGTACCAGCTAATTTATTACCACCCTAGTTATTAAAATTCACCCCTAGGTGAATTTTATCATCCATATGCTTTTTCTTGATATCACTAGGTTTCCGATGGAGCTCTGCGGTGTTTTGCATCACTAGCTGACCGATTTACCCGTCGTGGTGTTGACCCAGCTCCGTTAGCCAAGCATGGATTAACCGAGGAGCTGTTATCTCGCATGGCTGCTGCTGGTGGTACAGTTTCAGGGCCATCATCCGCTTGTAAACCAGGCCGCAGCACTACAGGAGCACCCTCCACAGCTGCAGATTCCAAATTGAGTAACCAGGTGTCAACAATTGTAAGCCTGCTCTCAACACTTTGCAGAGGCTCTCCAGTAGTCACACACGTAAGAGTGTTTTTGAATCTTTGATTTTTAATCTTTGGTAAAAGTATTTTTGTGTAATGCACATATATTAAACGTTTCTCCCATTCCCTTTCTAGGATCTCCTGAGGTCGGAACTTCCAGATTCAATTGAAAGTGCATTGCAGGGTGATGAAAGATGTGTGCTTGATACCATGCGTTTGGTCGACCTTCTCTTGGTGCTATTATTTGAAGGACGGAAAGCTTTGCCAAAGTCTAGTGCTGGATCTACAGGCAGAATCCCAGGACTTAGGAGATTGGATAGCTCTGGGGAGCGCTCACATCGGCAGCTTATAGACTGTATTCGAAGTAAAGATACCGATGCGCTTATAGATGCAATTGACACAGGAGGTCGGAAAATATTTTTTAAAATATAAAAAAAGCTGAGATAGGAATTATATGGGTAATTTCTAGTTTCTAGATTTTAGACAGTATTTTTAGCATTTGTGACAATAGAATGGCCAACCTCTTCTGTATCCTCTCCTCTCTAATTATCAGCCTGGTGCATGGTAAGACCTGAGTAAATGCCACTAAATTAGTAAATGAAATTATTCATTTAAGGATACTAGTACCCTTTTAAATTGTGTTATATATTTAGTTTTTTGTTTTTTTTTCCTTTGTTATGTTTATTTTTAAGGCTTAATGCCTTGTGAATCCTCGGTGGTTTAAAAATTTTAGAATACCTTAGCAGAATTTGTTGGTGGATTATTTACTACTGTAGAGTTGACCTAAATGTTTAAAATTGACTCTGTATGTAGTGGTTATTAGTAACAATCTTTTAATGATTTCCACTGTAGAAAAGTTCAGTATTATTTTGTTGGAGTTTTAAAAATTTATTTTTCTCCTTCAAACTTCCAGCCTTTGAAGTAAATTTTATGGATGATGTGGGTCAGACTCTATTAAACTGGGCCTCTGCTTTTGGAACTCAGGAAATGGTAAGCTAATAAATAAAAACTAGTGTTTTAAATCAAAGATAGAACTATTCATAAGGCAATTTTATGATTCTTCATAATTTTACAGGTAGAATTTCTTTGTGAAAGAGGTGCTGATGTTAATAGGGGTCAGAGGTCATCATCATTACATTATGCTGCATGTTTTGGAAGACCTCAAGTAGCAAAGGTAAAATCCAGGTTTTTAAATTATTAATTTAATATTTAACATTTACATGGTTCCAAAATTAAAATGATATAAAAGCTTTTATTCTGATAACTCATGCTTCCGTGCCATCTCCACTCACTCCATTCCCCATTATTCACTATAGGTAAGCGTGTTTTGTTTATCTTTTTAGTGTTTTTTAACATAGATGCAAGCAAAAAGAAATATATATGCTTATTCCCTCATTTTCTAATACAAAATGTAACACGTTGCATACACTGATTTATACTTTACTTTTTTCCTTTAATAGTATATATTGAAGACCTCTTCCTTTTTTTTTTTTAAAGATTTATTTATTTATTTGAGAGAGAATGAGAGAGAGAGTACATGAGAGGGGGGAGGGTCAGAGGGAGAAGCAGGCTCCTTTGCTGAGCAGGGAGCCTGATGTGGGACTCGATCCCGGGACTCGGGACCATGACCTGAGCCGAAGGCAGTCGCTTAACCAACTGAGCCACCCAGGCGCCCTTGAAGACCTCTTCCTATTAGTATTTGTGTAACTTTTTTACATCAGTATTCTTGCCCTGTGTGGATATACTGCACATTTATTCAACCAGTCACCTGTTGCTAAACACTTTAATTCCAATTTCTTACTCTTAGCACCAAATAATTTTGTACATATTTGTGGTGTTTTTATCATTAAAGCACATAATTTATTTGCTGAAGAATCATAGTATCTTTGATTCTCAGATTAGCAAAGGACATTGGAAAGTTCTTTTTATACTTAGAAATTGAGGAGGTCCAGAGAAGTCAAATGATAAAGGTTGAACCAAATGTGTGGATGATCTAGGTCTCTAGAATCTATGTGAAGTAATTTGGCACAGTGCAATGTTAGTCTGCTGCTAAGTCAGGCACACTTGGATTCAGGCTTCAGCTTATTAGCACGATGGTTGTGTGGCCTTGGGCAAGTTTCTTCAGTTTGACTTGCAGTTTTTTCAATTAAATGTGTATACATTCATAGCATGATTATTGTTATAATGAGAAAAAAATACATAAAAAACACATAGTATAGAGTCAACACATCGTAGATGCTCACATGGTAGCTTCTGTTATTGTCGTCTTTACACTATACAGAAATTTGGGGTAACACCTTAGCTTTCTAACTTGGGAAAGGTGTTCTCTTCAAGGTCAAATTCTGTCAATTTTAATTGGTTAGGTTTTAAAGAGAAAGGTGACTTCTAAGGATGATAAAAAAAGTTTTATTGACCCATTTTCTTTTGATCTGTACTGTTTTGCAGTTATGAGTGGTTGGGTGGGAGAGAAGAAGCCAAATGAATTGTCAGTGTATAGTGAGTGATAGCTGCTGTTACTAATAATGATACAATAGGTACGACTCACTGAGCACAGAAACTCTGTGCTAGCCAGTGTCTTTAGGTATTTAACATGTCTTACCATTTAATCTTCATAGATATTTCTGTTTTTAATTGATTCTAAGATACACCTCCACTTTCCCCCTTACCCCTCCATACACATTTTAACATCTCTTAGATAGGAAAATGTTGTATAATTGCTGTTGACCCGATAGAAAGTGCAGCATAGTTATCATTACCTGTTCATGCAACAGGAATAAAAAATTCTATCTGATAGAGAAGCACTCAGAAATGCGTCGTTAATGTCTTTATGGCACAGATAATAACATTGTAGAAATATAAATATTGCTGATTTTGAATAAAAAAATAATTATGAAGAATTGTGCTCAGAATGTGAAGTTCCGGAATACCTTATAGTTCATTTATATTTTCTTACTTATGTTTGTCCATGTAATGTGTGGAAAAAAAATCGAAGTTTAAAAGAATTTCTTTCAGTAAGTTTAAAAAAAAAAATTCCAAGCAATAAGAAAGCATGTTACAAAATTTAACTGGCTTTTTTTTTCTTTCTTAGTGATAGTGATACATCTAATAATGTGTGGCATCCTACATTTGATAAAATACTGAATTATTATGATTCAGCATTTGGATTTTTTAGCCAGTACTGTGTACTTTGCAGATGTGTGTATGTATTCACTTACTTGTCAGATATATCTATTACATCATAACAAAGTTAGAAAAACTGCAACTCTGAGGCTGATAAGAAAAACATGAGACGTGTTCTCTTTTCAAAAGACCTTACAGTCTGTTGGGGAGAGAGTCCAGTGTCCATTAAAAATTGGTGAACAATGTGAATTAATATTTAAGACATAAATTTTGTAGTTCATTCTAGGAGAATTGATTTACCTTGGTAATTGGCAGTATATAGGAAATGAGGGAGATGATTACCATGTCACAAACGTACTCTATTACCTCTCTTAAAGAAATTGGGAGGAGTTTGAAGGAAAAGTAGTTTCCACATGTGAACTTACTTAATTTGAGTTGTTAATAAATAACCAAGTGTGGGGCGCCTGGGTGGATCAGTTGTTAAGTGTCTGCCTTCGGCTCAGGTCAGGAAACCAGGGTCTTGGGATCGAGCCCCATGTCAGGCTCCCTGCTCGGCAGGAGGCCTGCTTTTCCCTCTCCCACTCCCCCCTGCTTGTGTTCCCTCTCTCTCTGTGTCTCTCTCTGTCAAAATAAATACATAAAATCTTAAATAAATAAATAACCAAGTGAAATTAATCTATAATTTTTTCAAGATCTAGATAGACCATTTTTGAGGTGATATGTGCAAAATAGTGTTTTGAATTGGTGCCTGCTTAAGTAATTGTGAGTCTGAAATCTGTGGGTGCAATTTGAGGATTGCAGAGTTGGATATTGAAGAAATAAAGTGTTAATTCTTATATTCACATTAAATGCTTTTCTTTTCTAGACTCTGTTACGGCATGGTGCAAACCCAGATCTGAGAGATGAAGATGGGAAAACTCCGTTAGATAAAGCTCGGGAAAGGGGCCATAGTGAAGTAGTAGCTATTCTTCAGTCTCCAGGTGAGTGGGACAATCTTTCCTTTTACCTTTGCTGTTGTTTTTCAGCTTCACTTTTACATATACAGCTTTTTGTGTATGTATTAACATTATATAAATGAACTCTTCCTATGAAGTCAAGTAATTATATGCCCATACCTTAACATGTGATATACCTTTAACAGTATACCATTCAGTGTTCTTTGAGACTGTGGGTGCATGATTGCAGAATAACAAACCAAAAGTTTTTTTTTTTTAAGATTTTATGTATTTATTGTCAGAGAGAGCGCAAGTGCACACAAGCAGGGGGAGCGGCAGGCAGGGGGAGAAGCAGGCTCCCCGCTGAGCAAGGATCCCCACACAGGGGTTGATCTCAGGACCTTGGTATCATGACCTGAGCCGAAGGCAGATGCTTAACTGACTGAGCCACCCAGGTGTCCCAAAAACCAAAAATTTAAGGGGCATGGGAATGTCATAAAGAATAGTTGGGTATTATGTAGATGAAGTACTTTGACCAAATTTTTAAGTTCTCACAGAGTAAAAGAATGTGAACCTTAGAATCAAATGGAATATCCAAAATTATTTCCCTAAGTTGTGATTCAGCTCATTGGTGGGACTGACGTTCTTAAGCATTCTTGTGCTTGTTTCAGTAGCACATGTACTAAAAAAAATTGGAATAGTATTATTCTTACAAATGTCTTTGATAGATACAGTATCTTTTAATTTCAGTTTAATTCTTGTTAATTAGGGATACTTCTTTTTCCCGTAAATATTTATTTGAGAGAGAGAGAGAGCACATGCAAGTGTGGGGAAGGGCAGAGGGAGAGGGAGAGAGAGAATCTCAAGCAAACTCCCCGCTGAATGTGGGGCCTGATGCAGGGCTTGATCCCACGACCCTCAGATCACAACCCCAGCCAAAATCAAGAGTTGGATGCTCAACTGACTGAGCCAACCAGGTGCCCCAGGGATAATTATAGTTTGAAATTCAGTACATCTTTTAATGTTTTTTTTAATTGAAAGAAAAATTTTCCAAAAATTTATTTTCTGGAACAATATTTGTCTGCAGGTGATTGGATGTGTCCAGTTAATAAAGGAGATGATAAGAAAAAGAAAGATACAAACAAAGATGAAGAAGAATGTAATGAGCCAAAAGGAGATCCAGAAATGGCACCCATATACTTGAAAAGGTTATTGCCAGTGTTTGCACAGACATTTCAGCAAACTATGTTGCCTTCAATAAGGTAGTTATTCATAGTATCTGTGTTTACTAAATTATGCCAATTATATAGTTCTATTTATCTCCCTTTTCCAGAAGGTTTGACGTTTATCTTAATACTGAAAAGGTATGGTAAGAATAAAATTTAGATTGGAAATTTGATTGGAGAGTTAAATCTTTTCTTCTGATGATCTGACTTGAGTTTTGAAAATCAAGAAGACTAGTTTTGTAGCTTGCTGACTATCAGCTTTAGAGAAATTCTGGTAAGTACAGCAAACATTTATTGAGCTTTATGGAGGCCTTTTTGGTAGAGGCAATGCGAGATGTCATTGGAGAGTTAACTAAAGAAATGGGACTTGGTTTTTGCTTCCTGTTCTGTTCCTTGCAGGCTAGTGAGGAAGATGTGAGTAATAAGAGTGAGTAGTAAGTGATAGATTAGACATACTGTCAGAGTTCTCTGGGAATATAGATGATTTAACAATTAATTGGGCTGCACAATTGGAGAAAATTTTATGCAGAAGTGAAATTTATTTTTTATTTTTTTTTAAAGATTTTATTTATTTATTTGACAGAGACACAGCGAGAGAGGGAACACAAGCAGGGGGAGTGGGAGAGGGAGAAGCAACTTTCCTGCTGAGCAGGGAGCCTGATGTGGGACTCGATCCCAGAACCCTGGGATCATGACCTGAGCCGAAGGCAGACGCTTAATGACTGAGCCACCCAGGTGCTCCTGGAAGTGAGATTTAAATTGGCGTTTAAAGGATACTTGGGGATTTTGTAGGCAGACAGATTAGAAGGATCACTGGACAACTTTGTGTGCAAAGGCATGGAGGTATGAGTCAGTCCATCCTGGTACAAATCCTGGTGGCTCTTCTTCTGTAGTGTCATTGCTGTTCATCTGTTGCTAATACTCTGGTTCGTAGTTTGACTACTGCAGTTGCCTCTTAATTAGTCTTTCTTTTCTCTCTTGTTCCTTTATAATCTGTCCCTACATATTACTCTATTTTAAATATCATAATTATATCACTTTTTCTGATTTAAACTCGCCAGTGGCTTCTATCTGGCTTGAACTCAAACCTAATTCCTTTTTTTTTTTTTTTTAAGAGAATGAGAGCGTGGGCACTGGGGGTGGGGGTGAAGGGAGAGAATCTCATGAAGACTCCCCACTGAGCACAGAGCCCTGACACACGGCTCGATCTCATGACCCTGAGATCATGACTTGAGTCGACATCAGGACTCGGAGGCTTAACCGACTGAGCCACCCAGGTGCCCTTAAAACCTAACTCCTTACCTCTCAGGCTTGCAAGGTCTTACATAAGCCCCACCAGCTCTCTGACCTCATTTAGTACTATCTAACCCCTAGCCCATTACACGTACAATAAGCTAGCCTTTTTTCTATTTTTGGAACACCCCAGGTATATCCTTACCTTAGGGTTTTTGTACTTCCCTTTACTGGAAACTTTTCTTATCCTTGGTTCTTTTGGATGGTTTGTTGTTTCATATCATTTAGGTTTCAGTTTAAATGTTCCATCCACTGATGTTTTTGTCCATCTAATTTAAATTTACCCCTAGGATACCTTTCACATAAGTTATGACGTTTTACTGTCTTTACAGAGCTTTCAGTGTCTGAAATCTTGCTCTTCTTTGACTTTTGTTTTATTGTCTGTCTTCCCTCCAAAGTGAACTCTTTGAGAGCTGGCCTGTGTACGGCTATATTCCTGCAAAGACAAAGAGGTATAGAACAGGGCTTGATACTTAGTAGGTCCTCAGTAGATATTTAGAGCATGACTGAGTGTGTTTTGTTAGCAGTTGTAAATATTTTAATATTAATGGAGTGTGTTTGGATTAATGGGGATATGTTTGGATAGCTCAGTGAATAATGTTAGAAAGGTAGACAGGAGCCTTTATGACTTATGAAGCCCTTTGTGGCCCCATGCTAATGAGCCATACTCCGCAGTTGAAGAAGGGTCATTAAATACCTGTGAGGATATTTGTCACAGCTGATTTTGTGATTTATGAAGATTCCATTGACGGCCCAGTGGAGAAAAGTACTGGAGGAGAGCAAGAATGAAAACAGACTACTTAAGGGTTCGTTGCAATATGAACTTCAAACAGTTGGTGGGGGACTGGATTGGTGGGAACAAATTGAAAAGGTTGAGAGATGGGTTGTATAGGGATTGATGACCAGTTAGTTGTGAGAGATGAGGGAGAGGAATGGGTGAAGAATGAGTGCTGAATTTTTGACTGAGTGATTCAGAATTTGATTTTGGACATTTTAAGTTAAGGAGGTCTTTAGAACATGTAGATTTGTAGGATTCAAGTGCCTAGGAGTTGACATTAAAGTGCAGGCAGTCTGCTTTAAGTAGGAGAAAAATGTCAGTAAAATAATTCACTGCGAACATTAAAGTACTTGGTTTTTATTCTTCTCCAAATAGCTACAGAGGTATAGGTGTGAGTGGGGCCATTTTTTTTTTTTTTTTTTTTAACAGAACTTAGAATCCTCTTGAGTGAGCAAGTTTGATTTTGAACAGGATAATGTGGCTGGAAATTTTAGAGGACTACCTGTCATGCCAATAAAGGAATCCCGATATATTTGGAGTAGAACTTCATGATAAGAAAATCCTAAAGTATGCCACCATATAATAGAGGTCCCTTATTAGATGGGTCCTCTCTTTCCTTTTTTTTTAAGATTTATTTATTTGAGAGCATGCATGAGTAAGCAGGGGGAGGGGCAGAGGGAGAAAGAAAGAGAGCGAGAATCTCAGGCAGGCTCCCTGCTGAGTGCAGAGCGTGATGCAGGGTTCCATCCCTTGACCCTGAGCTCATGACCTGAGCTGAAATCAAGATTCAGACACTTAACTGTCTGAGCCACCCGAGTTCCCTCGATGGTTATTTTCTATCACTCTATTAAATGTTTCAGGATTGGGGATTGGAATTTTGGAATTACAGGTAATTTTTTTCTCTTCCTTTTGTTAATTTGTGTTTCCTAAAGTTTCTACAATAACCATATTGTACTTGTAAAATGAATGAATGAATTTATGTATGTATGTATGTTTCAGGATTGTCTAAATAGAATTTTAGTTTTAGTATTAGTGCTGAATTCTCTAGGTAATAATTAGCTACAGTTAATTGTGGCAAGTAAGAAAGCATAAGCCTTTGCTAAGAGCTCAGACTCTGGAGTCAATGCACAGTGGCCACTTCCTAAATATGTGGCCATGAGAAAGGTAGTTAACTTCTTTTAGTTTATCTCTAAAGTGAAGATAATTACATTAAATTCTCTTTAGGTTTGAGAATAAAAATTAGATATGTATTAAGTGTTACCATAGTTATGCTTAATATTTTATTTATTTTTTTTTTAAAGATTTTATTTATTTA